>NC_088624.1:1270061-1586326 GCF_036013475.1 Columba livia
GGGAGAAATTGCAGAATGGAGAATCACTCCCACCAGGGCCGGCTAAGGACGAGGCATAAGCAGAATGTTTAGGGGCCGTTATCGCAGTCACCTATAGATGCGCGTGTGTTTTCTCTTTTGCTCGCTCTCTCAAACACGCTTTTACTCGATTTTGCCAGGAGCTGGTCTGATTTTTACCACAGTAAGAGGTTTTGTGCCAACTTAACATAGGGAATTAGAGAATATAATCTGAACAAAACAAACCAAACCTCTTCCAAACTACCGCATCTTTTTGTTTGGAAAAGGAGCCTGGCAAAGGCAGAGGTGACAGACTATTGACAAACCGCTCAGGAGGCAGAAATTCAGCACTGTAAACAGGACTTGCCTTCCTAAAAAGTCTGATGTCAAATGACGACGTGCGCTTATTAGCAGCCCATGGGAACAGAGCTGCTCAGTGCCCCCCTTGTGCCTCCCGCCTTTCAGAGAAATTAGGACACCAACAAATTTGGTTCGAGTGCTTGCTAATAAAAACAAACTCAAGCGTCTTCAGCCCAAATCTCCTGGGTTTAGGAGAGAAAAATCTGGGGCTGGTTACTACAGTTTATGATTAAATAATGGATGTGCCAGGCAAAAAAACTACCGCTCTGAAACCAGACTGTGCTGCATTCATGGGTATAACGGCACAAGTCAGCACTTAGGTAAGCACGGCCTTTTTCCTCCATTCTTACAAATGTCAAAGGCCCGGTTGCTTGTAGCCGAACAAACGCTCGCAGCGCGCGGCACACATATTGAATATTGGATTTCTAACGTGTGCCGCTCCTTTGTTTCAAGGCTCACGTGGGCGCTGAGCTCCAGGGCAGTTTGGCTCGTGACCTGCGGCGTCGTTTGGTGGAACGAGCAGCTTTAGCCGAGGTCTGTGGACGAGCTGCTCCCTGCATTGTCGGATTTGGGGGCCCCGTGGGGCTCCCCTGCTCTCCAGGTGGCTCCAGCGGCTGCTCGGAGCCTCACGAGACGTGAATCTTCTCTGCAAAAGGGCCAGGTGGTTCTGAGAGCCGAGCGGGACGCGAATCTCAGCTGCACAATGTGTAGGGTAGGTAGGGCCGGAGGAGGAAATATAAATAGCACAGCTTGGCTTTTGTGCCTCCAGTGGGCCTTATAGGGACGAGAGCAACGAGATTGTGGATTGTGGGGAGGAGGGATGAATTTCAAACCCATGCAGATTGGGCGGCCAGGCCTGAACTGGCTCATTTTTAGGTTTGTGCTCCTCCAAAGAGAAAATGAGCTGCAGGGTCTGGTGAGAAGCACGGGACGGGCAGCAGAGGACGTACAGACCCACGGGCCGCAGCCGCCGCACCCCTTCTGCACCTCCTAAAGAGCGTGTCAGCTGCCCCGAGCTAGGGCTTTGTTCCAAATTAATCATTCTGAAACACAACTTTACGAGTCTAACGAGAGCAGAGGGTTCGTGAGAGCCGGCGTGATCTGCGGGCGCAAAGAACAGCCCGCGTGGGTACCTGCTGTGGATTCCGTGGAGCTTCCCAGCTACAGGATTAAAGAATAAAGAGCAATTTTAGATAAAACGTAAATGATAGTACTGGGGGCAGGGATGGGCACTCGACACCCACGTTGTGCTTCTCCCAGAAACGCTCTGTACTTGAACTTGAGCCCCTCTCTGCATCCGGAGCATCAGGTTTTTTATTCAGTTCTCTAATGAAATACGAAAGATAATTAATCGTGAAGCCTTTGTTTAAAACCACCAAAAAATCGCAATCATACAAACTGGTAGTAATTAGGAGTAAATATTGTTTGGCTGTGATCCTTTGTTGCTGGAACACAGGGGTTTAGCCCCAAAAACTATAGAGTCTTCCCTCCTGTCCTCCTGCTTCTGGTCACAGGAGCAGCAAAACTGGAGGTGAAAAATGCCATCCCGGGGAAGGAGAGAAATATCGTTCAGCTCAGTTCCCTCAGTTCCCATCCATTGTAAGGAGCACCACGTTAACATCCTGATGTGCAGCGAATCCTTCCTGTTCTCTGCACATCACTGAATTACAAGTCTCAAGATAATAATTCACAGGAGACGGAGCCTTAAAAAAATGTCAGGATGTTAATAGCTTTCACTTCCAGGAGTTTTCTTAGTGCAGCTCATCAGTCTTTCCACTAAAAGACAGCTCTCGAGCATGGATTTCTCTGGTGCAGCCTGGAATCAGCTGCATGAATATTTCATTGTTCAGGTATTATTTATAAGCAGGACTGTTCACTTCCCTGAAATCCTTTCGGCTTTACAGTAACACACTGGGCTGTGCTCAGCCCTCTTCTGTCCCATTTGGGATAACGTTGTGCTCTTGAATCTGCAGGATCTTGTAGAACTTGCAGAGTACCTGAAGAATTGTGGGTCCAGCTGCAGGGCAAGACAAAGGCCAGAAACAAAGATGCTCAGTGAAGGAAAATCAAATATTTAGAATAAGAAGTCTCAGGATGTTTAGTCTATAGCTTTATGTCGGGATGCAAATTTCAGGTCTATCTGCAAATCATCTGTAACACAAACTCCATCCTTACTGGTTTGCTGTTCAGAAATAGCTCTGGAGTTATTAATCAGTCGAGGCAGGTTTATCCGGAGGAGCAGTTCTGAGAGCAAAGCCAGTTGTACAAACACACTGATCATAGGATCAAAACGTTTTTCTGCTGTCAGAGGGAATAAAAAGCCTTTTCACTCTGCGATCTGCTTTGTCTCCTGCAGCCCTGCCCTTCTCCTGACTCACGGGCAGGCAAAAGCACTTTTCCAAGCAGCCTCCTCCTCTCCCCGTGCCCTCCGCCCTCGCTCTTCACCACCAGCACCACGCTGCCCGTTCTCCACTGCTAATGAAGATTCACCCTCTTAGGACGTCGCTTCCAGGACACGGAGTCACTAGACACACCTGATAGAAACAAAAGTGCCAAGAAGATTGCACAATATACAAAATCACAGCGGTTAGAAGGACTTGTCAGGGAGATCCTACTTGAAAACAAACTAGTTTATCCCTTTGACATTATCCCAACCTATTTTGCTTTCCCCCTAATATTTTAGATCTTTTCCTTTGTCTCAGCAGTATTCTTTGGTGACTTCTTAATGCAGCATTGAGTTGTCTTATCTCTCAGGACTCAAGGCTCCTCTTTTCGGGACGCCTGGAAGCTGCTGGGTGTTGCCCAGCGGTGCTTTAGGGTTTGTCACCACGCTGACAAACCAGCGGAGGGAATTCTGGAATCGCTCCTGTTGCGATCTCTCCAGCTTGTGCGTTTGAATTCAGAAACACAGTGGTTTAAGATCACTATCTTTTCATAATCTTACACGTACAAGCGGACCCGGCTTTCAGCTACACCCCAGGAACCGGAGATAACTCCAGAGCAGCCGCATCAAATCGCTCTGTGAACAGGACAGTGAATCTGGCCCTATGGCAGCATTCGGGATAAACGTGCCTGAAACCATAGAAGGGATTCTGCATCTCCGGGGGCCATAAATTAGAGAAGGACACTCTTCTTGCTAATAAATCTTTGCTGACTGTCTTTTCTGTCCAATTTTGCTGTCTGGCTTCTCTTTTACTAAAACATAGCCCTGTGCCTTTTCTCTCTGCCTCTTCTCCCGCTAACCCGGATCCCTTTGTTGGCGACGTTCCTGATCAGATTCCCAGTGGGGACAGGTAAGTTTTTCCATTGTGCTTCCTTTCCGCTGGCCATTGAAACCCAGTTTTCCTCATCTTAGCCCAAGAAGATCCCGAGCGTGCGCTTTGAGGCTTCGCCAGGGACTGCCCTCTGAGCCAGCCCCGGGAACGGTTCCCTCTGCCCGCGCTGCCGAAACCAGCCGAAGACATGGGAGGAGGCAGCAGTTTAGGGCCTCAGCAAGAGAATAACCCCTGAAGATCGCTTTGAACCTCTTCTGAAAACTCTGACAGCTGCCGATTCCAGAGCGTTTGCCTCTCCGTCGGCCTCTGGCTGCGTCGGACCTGCAAGGCTGATCTTGCAGTTGGCAGAAACGCCTCCGCATGTTGACTAATCCGCTTGCTGCTCGCTGCATGCTGCTGCCCTACTTAGAACGGCTGCTGAGGAGCTGGGACTTGTCGTGCGCTCCGGCTGCCACCTGGGAGGGAGGAATTGCTGTCTGGCTTGCACGAAGGGCTTGCAGCCAGGAGCAGTTGGCTCTGCTGGCTCCGGGCAAATCCTGCTTTCTGAGCTTCAGTTTCTCCCTCTGAAGTGCAGCGCTGATAACACCTCCCTCCTGGGGCTTCTTGTGAGGTTTAGTTTGTGTTTGTGAAATAGTTTGAAGCTGTGGTTTTGAATAGGTAAAAGACAGGGTGAGAGCACAAACTGTGATACAAAACTGCAGTTTTCTCAGGTAGGCACTGCAGCACCTGTGCCCCTTGGTGCTGCTCACCAGGCTTCTGCACGCAGACTGGAGCCGGTGGTGACTTTGACTGCTGCTTATGCAACTCTTACCTCGTACTGCAGGTGCCTCTGGTAACAGCAGAGCGCCCTGTTCGCCTTCCTCTTGTTCTGTGGCTACTGGAGAACATACCCCTGCGCTTTCGGGGTCGCCCGTGGTGTGTGCGGCGCTGCCCGGTGGGAACGGCCACGTTGGTGGGTGGACGGCGCTGCACAGGGTGAAGGGAACCAGGGTCTTGGGGGAAGCTGCAGGGAAAACTTCTCCTGTTCAAGGAGAGTGACTAGATTATTTTAAAAAGACTTTTTTTGATATAGCGAGAGATTTTGGTAGCAATTATAACCTCCATGGACAAAGCCAGTCCCAACAAGGCCCTGGAGAATAAAGCACAGCTCTCCTCTCCTCTGCACAGGGGATCTTCACATCCCCGAGCTCTGCCAGGCTGTGGGTGCTTAGGGCCGTGTCACTGTTGCTCAAGAATACCTGAATCCTCCTTCCCGTGACACAAATGGGGGGTCAGCCCAGAGGATCATCCTTTAAGGTCTGGCGGAGCAAAACAATTCTGTGGCAATGGGGTGCAGAACTTGTTCTTCTCTGCAGGGCCCGGTCTGACCTGGAAAGCTGTTTTCTGCCTAGGTGTTTTTAGTCCTTTCTCAGCCTTTCCCCAGGCCGGAGCTTGTTGGACGTGCCAGAGGAAGGGCTGACGGGTGCAGGGAGCTCCCGCACCCCATCACAACCGGGATCAGCCCTTTTCGGTCACAGCGGAGCCTGGGGATGGGTGCTGGTCGTGTTCTGCATGTTACAGCTGCATGTCAACCCAACTCAGCTCTCTGTGCTGCTGCGATTGTGTAAAAATAACGGAACGAAATGAGTTACAGATGTGATCAGCATGCGCGTGTGAAAAATCCTCCATTAAACCTTCAAACTGGAGATCGGAGTGACTGGGAGTTCTGGGACTTTGTTGTTTACGCGCTAAGAGCAATCCAGGAGCCCTCCTTGCATTTTGGGCAATGTTCCCCAGGTTTGCTGGTGATCCCGCGGTGCCTGAAGATCTCTCCTAGGCTGGGAATGCAGCTCAGCTTTGTGTCTCATTGGCCTTTTATATGACAGGGGAAGTGTTTACATGTGTTGTAGCAACCGGGTGGTTTGTCCCTGAGCGTCCGGGCTGCCTGCGTGACTCACTGCAGGGGAACTCGAGTCCAAAACAGCTTCAGATAAAGAACGCACTTAGCGGAGCAAGGCGAGGCAGATCTTACAGCTCGGAATTGTTTGAAGCAGGAGGAATAGGGAGTATCCCAGTGCCAGCTGGCACCCAGCTGCCTCCAGCACTGGGGATGGCACTGGGGGCCCCTCTGGGCACCCACAGGGTCTGCGGACAGACAGACGGCCAGTCCCAAAGTAAACCGTGTCCCAAGGTCTGTGCCAAAGGGACAGCACGGCTGGACACGTCAGATTGTGAAATGGGCTGGGGTGGCAGTTTGCAAACGGGTAAAAGAAAAGTAGAACTTGGATGGGAGCTCAACCGTTGCGTGAAGCGCATCAAGTAGCACTGAGACGCCGTCTGTCCTTCTGCTGGCGTAGATCTGCTTCGTGCACAGGGCAGGGAGATTTTTCTTCTGCTGGTATAAAAATCTTCTGAGAAATCGCGTTTAGCAGCTGTCTTTGTGCCAGCTGGATTCACACTGTCTTGGAGAACTTTGCGTCTGCTGACTGGGAGCCAGGGTTCGAATGCCCCAACACACAAGGATGCCAAGACCTGGGATTTTAGACTCGCCCACTTCAAGGGTCAGTGTTTTCCCAGTAAAAATAGAGTAGTTGGAATGCCTGGTGTTAAAAATGTGGCTCATCTGGATGAGTCATGAGTGAAATAAAGTGCACAGAACATGGTGCCTTGCCCAGAGAGGAGATTTGTGTAGCAGCCTCTCCTAGACCTGGGATGGTTCTTGATTGTTCCAGCAAGGTCCCATTATCCCACCCACAGGCAGAAGTGGCCGTGGCCACTTCTCCACGCAGGGAGGAGGACATGGGTGGCATTTGGGTGGGGAGCGACACGCGAGGGATGCTGAGCAGCAACCTACTGCTTCCCATTAAGCGCTGCCAGAGCTGTCGGTTGTTCTCGCACCAGCTGTCCCGTGCAAGAGCCAGAGCCGCTAAACCAGCAGGAACGCAGGTGGGCTTGGAGTGGGGAGCGCAGCCCACGGCACGCGGTGCTGAGCAGCCACCAGCCGCCCTCCAGCTGGTTACGTGCGGCTCGGATCGGCCGTCGGGCTGAGGAGGAGTCAGGGCAAAAACATGCAGGAGTTATAGCAGGCGCAGGAAGGAGGGACGCGCTACCCGGGGGCCCCCGGCCGGCCCGACAGCCCTGCGGTGGGCACGTCACCCCGTCACCCTGGCCGTGTGGCAAAAGGGGCCGGGTGAAGATTGCTGAGGGTTTCCCAAGCGCAGCTGGAGAAAAGCTCTTGGAAACAGTCTCGAGGCAGGGAGGTTGGGATTGTAGTGTCCTTACTTATGGGAATAGCTTTGCTCCATCTTTGTAACGTATTTGAGCAGTGAGGGTGCTCCTGGAGCTCACGAGGGGCTGATAAGTATCTGAGTTTGCAGGATATGGCCTGTTTCCAGCCCCAGCCGTGCCAGGCGAGAGGGGGATGCCTTTGTTCTGGCTCATTGTGTTGACTCGAGGGAAGGAAGCGGCTGGAGTTCCTGATGTTCCCGGCTCGGCGGGGCAGGGTCCCCGGCGTCTCTGGGATTGCTCCAGCAGGTGTTGTTGTGGAGAACAGGATCCTGCCCTCCCTGGATGGGGATTTGTTCTGGACTGACCTGACCCTCGGGAGAGCACGTGTATTGTTTTCCCCTGGTGTGTCTAATGAAATGAAGAAAACATATGTTGGCCGCTTCACCCTAATCTCCAGAAAGTATTTGAGACCTGAGCTGTGATCCGGAGGGTGAAGAGCTTTGCCCAGCGCAGCTCTCTGCTCTGAATAAAACCTGGAATGAAACCCCTGCCTGGGCAGACTCTGTGTTTTGACCACAGACGCTGCAGCCCTTGTCCCTTCACTGAGCCTGCTGCTCTGCAGAGCCAAATTTTCCTTGTTGCTCAAGTTTCCCCAGGTGAAGCTGTGCTGGAGTCACGTATGCAATGAGCTTATCTCTGTTCTCAAGTCGTGTCAGGGAAGGAAACGCTGGGGACAACGTAGCTGGCCGAGCCAAGCACCTGTGTCTGCAGGGGGAGAGCCCTGTCCTGCCTCCGTCCGGGGACTCAGGAGGGAGCAGCAACATGACAGTGACCATGGTCACCTGGAGCAGAAATGTGACAGTGACCGCGGTCACCTGGAGCAGCAGCGTGTCGGAGCGGTGCTGGGAAAGCGCTCAGGGCACGGTGTGCGAACACTCCATCCCTTCCATCTCTGCGCGAGGGACCGGGACGTCCTCTGCCGCGGCAGCACCAGAGCAGCCTGTGGAGAAGCGGGGCTGGAGTCGGTGCGGCTCTTCAGGGCTGGGCCTCGGCGGCTGTTTTGGCGGTTTGACCATCGCGAGTGTCCTGGTTCTTGACACCTGTGTAGCTCGTTAGCTCGCGGCTGCATTGATGCAGTGGTTGCTGCCATGCAAGCGTGACACATGGAGCATGCAGCTTTGCATGGACGACACCGCAGCAAATCCACTTCCTGGGACACAGGGCAGCTCCGCTCCCGGCATCCCCAAGCTGGGGAAGGCGAGTTGCTGCCAGTTTTTGCCTGGGGTGCCCTGGGGTCTGCCCCTTGGTTTCCTGGGCAGTGCCGGGATCCTCGAGCCTCGCTGGGCAGCTCCCGTCTGTGCCGGGGCTGGGAATGGCGCCCGGCCGTCCTGCCGCCCAGGCTGTTCTCCAAACCTCAGCCCAGCAGCTCCGCTCTCCACCTGCCCCTTCCACATGCTGCCTTTTGGCCACTGCCGCCTCTCTGACACCGCTCATCTCGGCAGCTCCACGCCTCTCCCGTCCAGCTCTGTGGATTAAAAGCACTCGAGCCGTGGGCTGCAGCTGTGACGCTTCGTACAGTGATGGGCTATTTCCAGCCCGTCCTGGGAACAGAGAAGTGATTCATTGCAGCAGGGCTGCACGCTATGTGCTGCTCAGTTGAAAACCAATCCCAGTCCAGACCTGTGCCCCTCTTCTGGGCACACGCTTGTCCTCTGCCACTGGGATCAGAAACTTGGCTGACCCGGGAGAGCGGAGAAGCTGAATGAATTCACCTCCTGTCCCGAGGAGAGACAGCGTAACCTTGCAGACCCGGCTGTGCGAGTCGGGGCCGCTGTCTCCAGATACGGGCTGGGACAAATTCCCCAACTTATTCCTCAGCGGAGAAATGGGAAAAATAAAAGGGCGGTTTGGTCTATCCCAAGAGACATTCCCTTCCCACCGCCCGTGGGAAGGGAGCTGAAATGCTGGCGAGGACGGGAAGGGCTCTGGGCAGGCGCTGGGGCTGCGGGCGAGGGCTTTTCTGGGGCCAGGAGTGGGGGACGTGTGATGTTTTCCCTGGTCCTGGGGTGAAGGTGAAACCAGAGGGGGCACAGGAGGAAGGGAGAAGTCTCCAGTTCTGGTGCTTCCTGCACTGCTGGAGTCACCGGTGGATTTGGAGCCAGCCCAGAGCAAGCAGAGCTGGTACACCCGAGCTTAAATACAGCAGAGCCCTGCGCTGCTGCGTGTAGAGCAGATCCTCGTTACAGTGATCTATCAGGTGTCCTAAGGGAGGATGAGCCCAGGCCTGACGTGGCCTGGGTGTGTTTGGCTGCCGGCGCTGGCTCCCGAGGCTGGAGAGGCTGAGGGTGCGTGTGTGTCTCACTGGCTCCGCTCTGTGTCTTGCAGGATGAAGTGAAGCTCCCGTCTAAACTGAGCATCAGCAAGTCTCTGAAGGAGGGTGAGAAGCTGGAGAAGGAAGGCGAGGGCGAGGAGGCGCCTGTGGGTGAGGACCACGCAGAAGAGGACCACGTCCAGCTCTCCTCGGATGAAGAGGTGGAGATCGAAGAGATTATTGAAGAGTCACGGGCAGAGCGCATCAAAAGGAGCGGCATGAAAAGAGTGGATGACTTTAAGAAGGCATTCTCAAAGGAGAAGATGGAGAAGACTAAGCTAAAGACCAAGGAAAACCTGGAGAAGACTAAGCTAAAGACCAAGGAAAACCTGGAGAAGACCCGCCACAACTTGGAGAAGAGGATGAACAAGCTGGGCACCAAGATTGTGACTAACGAAAGGAGAGAGAAGATCAAGTCCTCTCGGGACAAGCTGAGGAAGTCTTTTACCCCTGACCACACCATCTATGCCAGGTCCAAGACAGCCGTCTACAAAGTGCCACCCTTCACTTTCCACGTCAAGAAAATAAGAGAGGGCGAGGTGGAAGTGAAAGCCACGGAGCTGGTGGAGGTTGGTGGAGAGGAGGGAGAAAACTCAGATCTGATGCGCGGGGAGAGCCCCGAGATGCACACGCTGCTGGAGATCACGGAGGAGTCCGACGCGGTACTGGTGGACAAGAGCGACAGCGAGTAGGACAGGCTGCAGCGCGGAAGGGTTGCGGACGACGGCTGAAGACGTTATCATTCACATTTCAAGATCTCTCTCTGCCCTGGTGCCCCAGGGGAAGTGTACACGATGCATCTTTACTACCCTGCAGAGCCGACGCCAATCCCCTGCCTGCTTTGGACAAGGTGTATTTTATATTTTAGTTTTAGCACACAGAAATGTTAGGAACACGGGACTGTTTTTCTTACACTGTTTAAATCACCCTTGGAGACCATTCCTGCCGCAGGCTGCGCGAGAGCGTTCCAGCACCACACCTGAAGACGGGCTTTGCGTGACGGGACCCGGCCCAGCTGGAGAGTGCTAAAGCCAAGATAACGCCTGTACACCCAGGAAGCTCAAGTGTCCTCTGTAAGCCAAGACCTGATGTCAAGAAATCTTCCTGCCAAGCAGCCCGCTGGCCCACGCCACCCCAGCTCCCTGTGCCAGGCTGTGTGACCGTCCCCGTGAGCAGATGGACCCTCAGTCCCAGAGCTGGGAGTAGAGGGGACTGTGATGCACCCAGCGTACGGGAGGGAAGAGCTGAGCGAGTCCTGCTGATGGGCAGAGCATGGGTGAAGCTGAGCTGGTTTTGTGGCACGCATCCTGAGGACTGCAGTGCTGCGGCGGTGCCTGGGACAGCTTCGCCACAAAGCCACCCTCCTGCCAGGGCTGCCCGTGTGGCATCACACAGCCGGGGCCCCCTGCTCCTTGCCGCTGCGCTGGGGATGTCCCTGTGACAGCCCCGGGGCTGCGGCAGGAGGAGCACAGGCTGCACGTTCCCCTGCTTGGGTTACAAATCCAGTGACCATGGGCGAGTCCTTGTCACGTCAGGGAGCACCGCAGGCATGGGGTGCTCAGTTTGGTCCCTCCACACCCATAGGGGTGGTGGCCGCAGGGAGCGAGGTCTGTGCTCATTGCCCAGGGAGGGAGGACATGCAGGCAGCGGTGCCGGAGCAGCCACCGCCGCCTGCGACTTGTTCCCACAGGGATACGGGATGGCTGATGCCACGTGAGGAGGCTCTTGACACCGGTCCAGTGCCGGACCTTGGGTATTTCTGAGCACCTCCCGAGGTCCCGCCGTGGCTCAGGCTCGTGCCCACGTCCTGCGCTTTCCTCCCCTTTTCCCGCTTTCTGCAGCTTCACTCCCCGACCCACAGCAGCGCTACGGCAGCAGCACCGCAGCTCGAGGAGCTGCCGCGCCCCGCTTCTCACACAGGCAGCGGCGGCGCGGCCCAGCCCGGCGGGCACAGGCAGCGGGGCAGGAGGCTGCGCTCCCCGGCTGCTTCACCCGGGAGCCGCCGTTCACCGGAGAGGCTGATCCCGGGGGCAGGCGAGGGAGACCCCGGTGCTGCTCGCTGGGCTGGGCCCTGCCCGCTGGCACGGCCGCTTGCCCCGGCCCGCGCCCCCGCAGCCGGGAGGCGGCTCTTGCTGACATAACCCAATAGATAAACTTGCTTTTCTTCCAAACAGTATTTTCCTTCTTATTGTCTAGTACATCCAGCCTGGCCCCGGGGCCCGTGACAGTGCCTGGGAAAAGCCTCCCCGGGGTGGTCCGGCCACTGGAGCCGGTGCTCCCGTGTACCGGCCAGCCTGGCGTGGACCCCAGCCCGCGGGTCGCCTCCCCCGGACCCGGTTTTCACGAAGGGCCGGGGCAGTTGGCGTCGAGGGCACGAAGCCCCAGGGCCCGGCCGGGCACAGTGCGGGGTGAGCGTGGACGAGCCCCCGGCTGCGTCCCGGCGAGCAGCACAACTAATAAAGTCTCTTTTCTAAACCACCAGCGTGGAGCCTGTTCATGGCGGCGGGGACCGGGGCGGGGAGACACCCCCGGGCGGGACCGGAGCCCGGTGCTCCACACGGGGTCGCTGCGGAGCGCAGCGGTGCTGCTGCCCCTTTAAGAGACGGTGGCGGCGGCCGCGGGCCGCGCGCTGACGTCACGGCGCTGCCCGGAACTCAGCTGGGTTTCCCGCACGGCCGTTCCCGTCAGTTGCCTCCCCCCTCCGCCGCGCCGCCCCGCACCGCCCCCTCCCCAGCGCCGCCTCGCGGCGGGAGGCGGGACCGTCCGGGAACAGCCGCCACGGGCAGCCCCCCCGCGCCGCCGCCGCCGTGACGAGCGCGGAGCGGCCGCGCTGATTGGCTGTCAGGGCCCGACCCTCGCGGGGCAGCGGAAGCGCTGCTTCGCCATTGGCTGCTCTCGGCGTGACGTGGCGGGGCGGGGCCGCGCGGGCAGCAGGTTTCTCGTCACTCGGGCAGGACCGGCCGCGATCGCCGCCGGCACCGGGAGCCGCCGCCCCGCCCCGCCCGGGACCGCCGGTGAGCGCGGGGGGACGGGCCCGGAGGGTCGGGGCTGTGGGTTCCGGGGGACTCGGTCGGTGCTGGGCCCCGGCGCTGGTTGACACCGGGAAGCCGGTGTCAGGGCCGCGGGTGCGCTGCCCCCGGTGCCCCTCAGGGCTCGGTGCCGCGGCCTGAGGTGCCGGTGTCCCCGGGGCTGCCCGGGGGGGGCCAGTGGGGCGGCCCGGGGCGGGGGGGCTCGGCTCGGCTGCTGGCCCCGCAGTGCCTCGGGCCCCCCCGGGAACGGCTCCTGCAGCGCCCGCGGGGCGTCCGGTGTTCGGGGGCGGAGAGCGCGGCCCCCGCCGCACTCAGGGGGGTCTTTCCCAGGAGACTTTCCCGGGGGCCGGCACCGCGGACACCCGGCGGTTTCACTTTTGCTGGGACGCGGCAGCTCGTTGCCCGTGAACGGAGCCCCCAGCAGCAGGTGAGGGCAGCGCTCCGTGCTCCCGGGAGCCGTAGTTAGGGCGGTACTAATTAACCTAATTCTCTGGTCTTACAGTAAACGGGATTTCTTTCTTTCCTGCAGTTCCCAGCAGGCACAGAGCAAGTTCTTGCTGGACAGGGGCAGCTCCCGGGAGCTGGAGAGCTGTCGAAGTGCTGTTGTGGTCCTGCTGTGGAGCTGGGTCTGTTGGTGGACTGTGCTTACACCCCACAACCTCCAACAGAGCGCCCAAAGCCTAAATGGGCTTTTTGAAGAGGGAGAAGTGTCTGGACAGGCAGGGCCAGAGGACCTGCTGCTTGGTCTGGTTTCAGTGAGGATTGGGGGTGGGATCTCATGTGGTCCGTGCAGGTTGAGGGGTTTAACTGTAGGACAGCCCTTGGGCCGCGAATCCGAGGTTGCCCGAGCGAGGCTTTGGGGCAGATGTTGATGCAGCCTGGAATTTCCATCCTGATGAAATGACTTACAACTGAGAGCCTGCCCGGTCCTGGGCAGACCGAGGCTCGAAGACCTGGTTGACATCTCTGGCAGAGCGGTGAGCTGGGGCTGCAGTGCTGTCCCAAGGTGGGGGTGACACCCGTGCCTGCTGGAGGGGCACAGCGGGTGCTGGGGAGGGTGGCCCCGCTCCAGAGAAGGTCCCATCTGCATCTGTGGGACACCGGCCCTGCCTGTGTGATGACCCCATTCCCACCTTGCAGGTGGTTGTTGTCACCGTCACTCCCCAGCGCAGCCTCGTCCGCTGTTTCCCCCGGATCTGTCCGGTGACAAGGGACAGCAGGGGCATGTGGCGTCCTCTGCCCCGCGGGGTTGAACGTGTTACTGGCAGCTCCTGCGGCTGGAGTTACGTGTTGGGATGGAGCCTGGGAAGCTGCTGAGCCGCGGTGAGGAACATCCAGCCGTGGTGTGGGGCTGAGCAGGGAGCGCTGTGGCTTCGAGGTCACCCAGAGCCTCCCTCTGCCCTGTCACCTTCTCCTCTTTTTGCAAATCTCTGCATTGCTGGCATGTTTTTCACCTCCAGGGCTGACTTTGAAAACAAGAAACAGAGCCAAGTTCTCTTAATAGCCCATTCAAAACTCGTGCTTGTGTTTGCCTGGAGCAATTAGCTGCTTTGTTGTAAAACAGTTTTTCAGCCTGTGGATGGCTGTGTGGAAGCGGGGCAGCCTGGTACAGCTGTTTTTAGGAAAGCTGGGGCTCCCATGAAGTGTTGTCGATGGCGTCTGTCACGGTCTGTGATGCTCCCACTGGTGATAACTCTGTTAATGTGACCTGAGCTACGTTAGCAGTAATGGAGCTTCCTGCAGCTCGTGGCACTGCAGGGATGGGGAATGTCATGGTCCTTCCAAGACCCCTCCAGTGGTGCCCCCGGAGTCATTGCTGCTCGTTGTGGGGGCACAAATGAGGGGTATTCCCAGGAGCACCCCAGAAAGCAGCTGAAGGCAGTTTGGGGGCTGCTTTCGTGGCAGGAGCCCCATTTTGAATAGGGCTGTTGGGGTGTACAGAGCTCACTCTTGTGCTCTGCCCTTGCCGTGGAGCTAAAGAAAGATGAACTTTACCTCTCAAGCTACTTTTAGCAGCTTCTGTCGGAGCTCTGGACAGCGTGTTTGCCCCTGGGCTTGCGTCACATCGTTCTTGGCCCTGGCCACATCAGTTGCTCCCTGGCTCCGTTCCAGAGGCGGGAGGGGAGGTGAAACCGCAGGGACGGGCAAGCCCAGAAGAATCGGAAAGGTTCAACCCTCAGATCTCTAAACCTCAGCAAGGGAGGCTTCCCTGCGGCAGGGCTGGGCTGGGAGAGGCTCCCGCGTGGGGTTTTGGGGCTGAGAAGGTCTGAGCTTTGCCAGCACTGGTGACAGTGGCGGTGAGGAGTGTCACAGGGACCCTTTCCCTCGGGGTGGTTGGTGCTTCAGGCTGCCTGGCTGCTTATCGTTGGCGCTGAAGGAGCAACGTCTCCTCTCAACCCTTTGGGAGGGAGAGGAGGCTTTTCCCAGCTGGTCCTGCCTTCCTCCATCCTCCCGACTCCGCTGAGGGACGGGTGGTCTCTGTCACAGACCCCCTTGATCAGGGCTGGGTACGCTCCTGTCACCCGCTGCGGCAGAGCTGTCTCTGTTGGTGTGAGCCTGCATTCCAGCAAAACATATCTCGAGGCTCTTCCCTTCTCCCTGCTCTTGCGGTGGAGCACGGAGGGTTTTCCAGGTCAGGTTCTGGGTTTAAAAACTCGCTGTGATCTGCTGCTTCTGCCGAGAGATCCTCGAGGTGAGAACTGGAGGCAGCGGCGACACGGAGCAGAGAACGTGTCCAACCCTGGGGCTCGTACATCTGCTCGGCAGCGACTTCCTTGGCTCCCCCGGCTGTTTGCCTCTCCGGGAGCTGCCTGCGGTGGGAGCTGCTCGTGTTCTGCTGCCCGCTAGTTCTGTTTTTCAGGGAGCGGTGCGGCTGTGCGCGGTGCTGGGGCCCTGGCGGGGCATCGGCTTCCTGCGGCCACCGAGCATGCGCTGCAGGGGGCCCGGGAGCACAGGCTGCCGCGGTGGCTCGTCCTGCAGCTGTTTGGGGCAGTGAGAAGTGGCCAGTTCCCCTCCAAATGTTGCTGCTGGGGCTTTGCTTTTGGCATTTCAGTGCTCTGCACCGTGAGGCTCTGGTACTGCCCTGAAATACCCGGGTTGTGTCTTTCTTGTAGATCTTAGAATCCTTTTGGTTGGAAAAGCCCCTCAAGCTCATCGAGTCCAACCGTTCCCCCACCCCTGTCCCTGCCCCATGTCCTGAGAACCTCATGTCCGTCTGTCCAGCCCTCCAGGGCTGGTGACTCCAGCACTGCCCTGGGCAGCCTGTTCCAATGCCCCACAGCCCTTTGGGGAAGAAATTGTTCCCACATCCAACCTCAACCTCCCCTGGCGCAACTTGAGGCCGTTTCCTCTGCTCCTGGCGCTTGTTCCTGGGGAGCAGAGCCCGACCCCCCTGGCTCCAAGCTCCTTTCAGGCAGTTCAGAGATCAGAAGGTCTCCCCTCAGCTCCTGTTCTCCAGCTGAACCCCCCAGGTCCCTCAGCCGCTCCATCACACTTGTGCTCCAGCCCCTCACCAGCTCCGTTCCCTTCTCTCAACTTGCTCCAGCACCTCAAGGACTTTTTTAGTGTGAGGGGCCCAAAACTGCCTCCAGGATTGGAGGTTTGGCCTCCCCATGCCCAGCACAGGAGGGCAATCGCTGCCCTGGTCCTGCTGGCCACACCAGTGCTACCAGTCCCAAACAGGCTGGTGAAGCGCCCCTGTATGCTGGGCCACTGTCACGGTGCCACAATAGGAAATGCCGTGGGTAGAGTTCACTGGGATTCTGGTGGCTTGTAGGTGTTCAGCTCTTTCCCATGGCCCGTATCTGTTGGTTTTTCGCCCCAGAAGCGGCACCGCGCTGTTCACGCCTCCGAGAGCGAGCGAGAAGGGCTGTGAGCGCCGTGCAGCTGCTGCGTGGGGGCAGAGCTGCCCACGCTGCTGCAGACAGACAGACAGACAGCAGCAAAGAGCCCAGTCCCCTGCACAGCGGGGGCTCTGATGTGATGCCCTGTTCTTCACCACAACCTGGTGGCCCAGCCGTTTGTTCGACAGCCACAGAGAGCGAAAGCTCTGGGGTCGCAATGACCCCGTCGCATCAAGCCACGTCTTACTCCGAGGCTGAAGGAGCGTCTCTTGTTTACAGGCTCCTGCACAGCCAGTGTCTCTGTCTTTCAGCCCTTTCGCTTCTTGCTCCATTGAAAACGGGCTCGGTTCACGTGGTCATCCTGGAGGATTGCACCAGAGGGTTGTTGTTCAAGGTGAATGTCTTTGGGACTGTTCAATGCTGTGAAATTCTAAAGAACTCTTTGTGTCAGGTGCCGGCGTCTGTCTCCCCGCTGTGTGTCAGTCCATGGCAGGGTGTTCCCCCTTTCTCTTTTCTTACAAAAAACACCCACAAAACCAGGGAAGGAGTCAGGTGCAGCAAACATCAGAAGAGCACGATCCTTCTTGTGCTTCTGGGAATCTGCACAAGCACCCAGCTCCCCAGCGAGGTCCAGAACTCCTGCCCGACGCGTGCCCAGGGAAGTCTTATTGCCGTTAAAGCTTCATCAGTATCTGTCCTGCCTAATGAAATCCTGCCTGGCTCCTGCACGGAGCAGCTGCGCTCGCTGCGGGGCTGGGTGTGCTCCTGGTGTGTTTGCCGGCTCCCAGCCCATCCCGGAGCCCAGAGCAGAGCTGCTGACTCTTTGGAGGGGCGTAAATCCCACCTGGAGGGGCGTAAATCCCACCTGGAGGGGCGTAAATCCCACCTGGAGGGGCGGCACAGCCTTTTCCTCCCCTCTGCATCCTCGCTGAGCGAGGCTCTGTGCACCGGGTGCCCCTCTGTGCTGGCCGCTTCTCACCCCTTGGCACCTCCTGGGGTGTTCGCTGTGATTTTTTTGCCTTTGCTTTGCCCTGTGGGGCTGCCCCCCCCCGGCTTGCTGTGGCAGCACCCCCATCTGCGCCTGGGGCTCGTGGCCGGTGCCAGCCCCTTATCTGCACCCCCATGACCCAGCTGGCGCATCCCTTGCTGCAGTGACCTTTGGGACGTGCAAACAGCTTTCCGCAGGGCGGTGACGTTTTGCTCTGTGCCTGCTCTTCCTGAGCGCAGCTCGCCGTCCCCTCCTTAGCCTTAGCTCCGTTTCCATCCATGCACGAGGCGCTAAGTCGAAAATTGCTCCTTCCTTGTTTCTGTTGTTTCCCGGCAGTCTCCGCCTTCTGCACTTACTGTAAGCTCTGCAGATCCTTCCCTGCCTCCCGGAGCGGACAGGCACGTGTGCCTGGAAGACGCTGGCACCAGGTTAAAGCTGTGTACCTATCGCTGGTGACCTGCGTGCCCCAAATCCCTCTTTCCCCCCATGGCAAGAAGGTGGGAAAGCTTTGGGAAACGGTGCCTCTCTCCAGTTGAAAGCTTTGCCGAAGGCAGGCGGCTCCCATGCAGGGAAGCTCAGTGCTCACCAGGTTGAAGCTCAGATCATAAAGCTGAGCCCAAAGCCACTTTCTGTGTGCTCGGGGAGCTCCTGCATGGGTCTGGGGGTTTTGGTGACGTTAGGAGCTGCCTATGATGTCACTTTTACCCCTGGGCTGAATCTGCAGCATGAGGAACAGCATGAGGTGATGCTTCAGAGCTATGAAAATGAGGAGGGGTCTCTGAGTGGCCCTGGTTCTGGCCCCATCAGCCCCTCTGAAAGTGGGGCAGTGCTCAGGGCTTGGTCCCCGTGGGCTCTGGGTGCCAGCTGTGAGCAGGTTGTGTGTCTGTCCCGGCAGGTCTCCGGAGCTGGCCAGGATGGCGCAGTGGAACCAGCTGCAGCAGCTCGACACGCGGTACCTGGAGCAGCTCCACCAGCTCTACAGCGACAGCTTCCCCATGGAGCTGCGGCAGTTCCTGGCCCCATGGATTGAGAGCCAGGACTGGTAAGGGCTTTGGGAAACGCCAGTGCGGGGACTTCACTGCAGCAGGGCTGGAGGAGCTTTGCTGCTTTCCCTTGGCTCCTGGCGTGGCAGGATTTGTCCCTGAGGCTTGTGTGGGGCTCTGTGTGTGGTGTCAGACCCTGGGTTGGGAGAATGGGGAGCTCCAAAGCAGAGATGTCCCCATTCAGGGCTGACTTACACTGGCCTCTGTTGTAAACGAGGTTCAGTCATAGAATAGAACCATAGAATCACGGAATAGTTTGGGTTGAAGGGACCTTCCCAGCTCCCCAGTGCCCCCCTGCCATGAGCAGGGACATCTGCACCAGCTCAGGTTGCTCAGAGCCCCGTCCAGCCTGGCCTGGGATGTCTCCAGGGATGGTTCATCTACCACCTCTCTGGCCAACCTGGGCCAGGCTCTCACCACCCTCAGGGCAACAATTCCTTCCTTGTGTCCAGCCTGAATCTCCCTCCTTTAGTTTAAAACCATTGCCCCTTGTCCTATCACAACAGGCCCTGCTCAAAAGTCTGTCCCCATCTTTCTTATCGGCCCCTTTTAAGTGCTGGAAGGCAAAGGCTTGCTCCAGCCCTCGCTCTGGAGCAGGTTAGGAAGATGCCAGGGTGTTTAATTGCACAGGGACGGTGGGTGTGAGCAGAGCCGCCCTGTGCTGTCCCCTGGCCGGGCACCCAGGGCTCTGCCCTCCCTCCCGCAGGGCCTACGCTGCCAGCAAGGAGTCCCACGCCACGCTGGTGTTCCACAACCTGCTGGGAGAGATCGACCAGCAGTACAGCCGCTTTCTGCAGGAGTCCAATGTCTTGTACCAGCACAACCTGCGCCGCATCAAGCAGTTCCTGCAGGTGAGGGGGGAAGAGCTGGTCTGGTGTGGGGGAAGCCAGTGCCTCGGCACAGCTCAGGGCCCGCAGCCTTAAATGATGCGGAGATCCCGGGAGTTAACGCTGTGCGTGCTCACCTTGGGGGTCTGAACCTTTTACAGAGCAGGTACTTGGAGAAGCCGATGGAAATAGCCCGCATCGTGGCTCGCTGCCTGTGGGAAGAGTCGCGGCTCCTCCAGACGGCTGCTACCGCAGCCCAGGTCAGTGCCTGGGGTGTCTTGGGACCACCGTCCTGTACTTGATGGTGTCAGGAAGCTCCAGCACAGAGCTCCCCACTTGCTCTGTTTGGTACCAGTAGCTATTTTGTGCTGGGGGATGCTCCAGCTGTGGAGCTGAGCGCTTCTGCTTGCCTGGGCACTCCCTGCCTGGGGTGGCTGTTTGCTTTGTGCATCTGTCTGTCCTCTCACCTGGGACGTGTCCCCCACCCTGCACCGTACTCTGCAGCCCTGGAGCTAACGCTGCATCGAGCAGCTGGGCGCTCTGGCTTCTCTTAGCGAGGGGGTGAAGTCCCTTCCTGCAAAACCTCCTTGGGTTGTGTGGGGGAGCATCCCTGGGCCGTGGCTCTGATCTGATACCCTCCTTGTCCCCTCTGCAGCAAGGGGGACAGGCAACACATCCAACAGCAGCTGTGGTGACGGAAAAGCAGCAGATGCTGGAGCAGCATCTGCAGGATGTGAGGAAGAGGGTGCAGGTATGTGTGTGCTGCACGGGCACCTTCTCTGTTCCCCACCTCAGTGCTTTAGTGCTTTGAATAATTCCACATCTCCTGCCTTGCAGGATCTGGAGCAGAAGATGAAAGTGGTGGAGAATCTCCAGGATGACTTTGATTTTAACTACAAGACTTTGAAAAGCCAAGGAGGTAATGGAAACTCATTAGCAGCTGGCAAACCAAAGTGTGTTCCTGCAAGGAATCTTGCTGGAGGGCACGTTCCAGCCCTCCCGGTGCCTCCTCTCCGAGCAAGAAGGGTGGCTTAGGCTCAGGGCTTTTGCATGGCAATTAGAGAAACCTCATCTTTTGTTTCTTCAACCAACACTGCCTCCAGGGGAGCTGGCCTGGAGCTCTGCCTGGGAGCAGAGAGGTGGCATCTGGAGGTGACAGTGGAAAGCCAGCAAGTTGCTTGGAAGCTGTGTGAGATGCTTAGCTATCCATGGCTTTCTAGGGCCCCTGTTGCTTTGCAGTGGAAGTTTTTTGTGTGACGCTTGGGAAGGCAGAAGAGTCCGTGTGCTTGGCTGAAGCTTTTTCCCCTCTCTGCACAGACATGCAGGATCTGAATGGAAACAACCAGTCAGTGACCCGGCAGAAAATGCAGCAGCTGGAGCAGATGCTGACGGCGCTGGACCAAATGCGAAGGGTACGTCATGCAGCTGGTTCTCCAGATCCCCTGGGGTGCAGCGCTGCCCTTTTTCTGGGGTACGAATTTGGTGTTCCTTTGTGGCCAAAACTGAGGGCAGCGCTGGGAACGCAGCCCTGGGTGACTTCTGTCTTGTCTGTGAATGTGAATCTTGCAGATCTTGGAAGGAGTCAGAGGGTGGTGAAGGTTCTGCTGTCTTTTTTGGCAGGGGATTGTGAGCGAGCTGGCTGGGCTGCTCTCAGCCATGGAGTACGTGCAGAAGATGCTGGCAGACGAGGAGCTGGCAGACTGGAAGAGACGGCAACAGATCGCCTGCATTGGCGGCCCACCCAATATCTGCTTAGACCGGCTGGAGAACTGGTAGGAGCTGGTTGGGGGTGAATCAGTCACTGGAGAGGTGGAATTCAAACACCTGCAGTGGAAATGAGCTCTTGGCCTCTGGAAGGACAGGGAATTACTGGAGAGAGTCCAGTGGAGGGACACAAAGATGCTGAGAGAGATGGGGCTGTTGAGCTGGGGAAGAGAAGCTGAGAGGGATCTGATCAATGGATCAATATCCCAGGGTGAGTGTCAGATGGACCAGACTCTGTTCAGTGGTGCCCAACGCCAGGGTGAGGGACAACGGGCACAGACTGAAGCACAGGAGGCTCCATCTGAACACGAGGAGAAACTTCTTCCCTTTGCGGTGCCAGAGCCTGGCCCAGGCTGCCCAGAGCGGGTGTGGAGTCTCCTTCTCTGAGACATTCAAACCCCTGGGATCCTGTGTGATCTGCTCTGTGACCCCATGTGGGGCTGGGGATCTGCTGGGGTCCCTGCAACCCAACCACCCTGTGAATTTTTGAAATATCCTTGCAAAACGGCTTTTCTTATGCCCACACATGTAGATATAATCCACTAGTCAGACTGATCCTCCATAGCGGGTGCCAGTGTTGTGATGGTCAGCCCCAGCCTGGGGGATTTTAAGGCCGCTGTGGGAAGGTCTTGGTGTGTCTCTGCACAACTTGGGCACCTGCAGGTTTCTTTTCTAATGCAGCCCTAGAAAAATGCACTGAGCCGGGAGCCACAGACTGGCTCTCGATATGTGTTCTCGATACGGAGAACTTCTTCCCCCGCATGAGAGGGGGTAAAGGAGCACTTTGCAGGCTGGGACTGTGCAGGGCTCGGCAGCCGGAGCTGACACCGGTTCTTCCTGCTCCCCTAGGATAACCTCTCTTGCCGAATCGCAGCTACAGACCCGGCAGCAGATCAAGAAATTGGAAGAACTGCAGCAAAAAGTGTCCTACAAGGGTGACCCCATTGTCCAACACCGGCCCATGCTGGAGGAGCGGATCGTGGAGCTGTTCAGGAACCTGATGAAGAGGTTCTGAGGGGGCTCTGGGCTGTCCCCTGGTCACCGGCAGTGGCCGGGGGGTTGTGCAGGGCTGGGCCTGGGATTTGACTGTGTTTTCTGCCTTTCCCCGCAGCGCTTTTGTCGTGGAGAGGCAGCCCTGCATGCCCATGCACCCCGACCGGCCCCTGGTCATCAAAACCGGTGTGCAGTTCACCACCAAAGTCAGGTGCGTCGCAGGCCCCTGCAGTCCCACTGTGGTTTCAAAGACACGGAGATGCGGTTCTCAGGAACAGGGGTCAGTGCCAGGGTTGGGTTAATGGTTGGACTCGATGAGCTCAAGGGTCTTTTCCAACCAAAATGATTCAATGAGGGAGTGACTCAGTGCAGGGCCGGCGGCCGCTGGCTGGGGCTTGGCCGCATTCCTGGAGGCAGCCGGGGTTCTGGTAAATCCCGCTGCGGGGGCGGGCAGTAGAAAGCATCAGCGTGTCCCTGGCTGGCTGCCTCTCAGCTGTCCCGTGTTCCCTGCCAGGCGCTGCGGAGAGGGGCTGCTCCAACACCGGGCTCTGCCTGGAGCTTCTTCACCAGCTCCCAGCTGTGTCCCCGTTGTCCCATGGCACGTGGCAGCAGCTGGGAGCGTGGAAGGTGTTTGTTCAGAGCAGATGTCTGTGTGGTTTGGGCAGCTGAAATGAGGCTGTCCCAGGGGTCTCAATGGAGCAGCAGTGCTGGGGACAGGTGTTGGGGGTGACGTGTCACAGCCCGGCGTGCAGAGGGGCTCAGGGATGCTGGAGGAGCTGGGCGATGAACTGTAGTGCTGCTTTCTGGGGGACACACATGACACTGCCTTGCATCCAGCTGTTCTGCAGTCTGTGCCAGATGTTGCGTCGATCTGGAGTTGTTTGGGTGTGCAGGATGTTCACGCTCACACTCTGCTGACTCCTTGCAGGTTGTTGGTCAAGTTTCCAGAGCTGAATTATCAGCTGAAAATTAAAGTCTGCATTGACAAGTGAGTTCTGTGCTCCGAGCTGGGGTGGGGTTACTGGAGCGGGGGGTTGTTCAGGCTCCATCCCTGCACCAAGGGCCAGTGTCGCCCATGGGAGAAGGGTGACAAACCACAAGGGTTTGTTCCCATGTGGAGGGACAGCCTGGGGGGCTGTGGGACTCAATGTCCAGCCTGTCTGCATCAGGTCGGCAAGGCCACGGTCATGACCGGGTGTCCATCTCCTCTTTCCTAGGGACTCTGGGGATGTTGCAGCACTTCGGGGGTAAGTGCAATGTTTTGGTTTTAGTTTTGTCTTATTTCCTCTCACTTCTGCTTTTAACCCTGGCAGAAGTCCTACTGCACGTTTGCTCTGAGGGCCCTGTCAGCCACGCCGCGCCTTTCCCCTTTCCAGGTCGCGGAAGTTTAACATCCTGGGGACGAACACGAAGGTCATGAACATGGAAGAGTCCAACAACGGGAGCCTCTCAGCGGAGTTCAAGCACCTGGTAGGTACCGTGAGCTTTGGGGCTGCTCCTGTCGATGCCGTGTGTCACAGTGTTGCTTCAGCCTGTTCCTTCTCTCGGCAGACCCTGCGGGAGCAGCGCTGCGGTAATGGAGGCAGAGCCAACTGTGATGTAAGTGCTGGGTGTGAGAGCCCTTTGCTGGCAGCTCTGCTCCTTGTCTTGCTCCTTGTTGAGCAGCTGAACCACAGGGGGGGAAACAGGAGCCGTGTCCTGAGAGGGACCAGCCCTTTCCACCTGCACCTGAGCAGCAGCGCTGGGCCTAATCATAGAATCACAGAATCATTTGGGTTGGAAAAACCCCTCAAGCTCTTCGAGTCCAACCGTTCCCCCGCCCCTGTCCCTGCCCCATGTCCCTGAGAACCTCATGTCCGTCTGTCCAGCCCTCCAGGGATGGTGACTCCAGCACTGCCCTGGGCAGCCTGTTCCAATGCCCCACAGCCCTTTGGGGAAGAAATTGTTCCCCAGATCCAACCTTAATCTGCCCTGGCTGTGTGTCAGGCTGAGAGCAGGTGTCTCCTACGTGCTTATCACATCCTCTTCCATCCTAGGCCTCGCTGATAGTCACCGAGGAGCTGCATCTCATCACCTTTGAGACAGAGGTGTATCACCAGGGGCTGAAGATTGACCTGGAGGTGAGCTGTGGGATTCTGCCTCTCGTTGCTGTGGGTCAGGGTGCAGAGGAGCCCTGGGAAATGTCACATCCTGTCTTTGCAGACGCACTCGCTGCCTGTGGTGGTCATCTCCAACATCTGCCAGATGCCCAACGCCTGGGCGTCCATCCTGTGGTACAACATGCTGACCAACAACCCCAAGGTAGAGCCCGGCTGGCAGAGCAGCACTGCAGGCTTTGGGACCAGAGTGGGGCTGCACCTGGTCCTGTTTCTGTCTCGTGTCTTGCTCAGGGTTGTGTTTTCTCTTGTGCAGAACGTGAACTTCTTCACCAAGCCCCCCATTGGGACCTGGGACCAGGTGGCAGAGGTGCTGAGCTGGCAGTTCTCCTCCACCACGAAACGTGGCCTCAGCATCGAGCAGCTGACAACGCTGGCAGAAAAACTTCTGGGTAAGCCAGCGCGGGTGTCCTGGCTCTCCCTGCTGTCCCTTGGGCTGTTCCCTGCCAGTGGTGTCTTTGGAAGAACATCTCTATCTCAACGTTGACACCCCTGTTCTTCTCTACCAGGGCCTGGTGTGAATTACTCCGGCTGTCAGATCACTTGGGCCAAGTTCTGCAAGGTAGAGCTCTCTCTCTTCCCTGAGCGCTTTCCCTTGGCTGTTCCCTTCTTCCGAACCACGCTCACAGCTTCTCTGCCCTCTTCTTCAGGAGAACATGGCTGGCAAAGGTTTCTCTTTCTGGGTCTGGCTGGACAACATCATTGACCTGGTGAAAAAGTACATCCTGGCGCTGTGGAACGAAGGGTGAGCCTTGGCCAGTGCCGGTCCAGAGACCTGTGGTTGGGCTGGGCCCTGGGAGAGGTCCCATAAACCCTGTCCTGTTGGAGTAGGGTGCCTTGTCTGGGTGCAGGTGGGCTCTTCCAGGATGCTTTTTCTGTCCAGGCTCTGTTGGCTGGTTCAGAGTGCAAACCCACTTGGGAATCCCTAAAATGTTGGTGCTCAGGTCCGGCTGCTGCCTGACGCTGGCAGAGTTCATGTCCTGGAACAGCTACCCTGGCATCCTGTCCCACTTGCTCTCCTCTCTTCTGACACCCAGGTACATCATGGGGTTCATCAGCAAGGAGCGGGAACGAGCCATCCTGAGCACCAAACCACCGGGAACCTTCCTGCTGCGCTTCAGTGAGAGCAGCAAGGAAGGCGGCATCACCTTCACGTGGGTGGAGAAGGACATTAGTGGTATGTTGCTTTCCCCACGGGTGCGGTGCCTCACTCAGCCGGCGTTCCTGGCCCCAAACGGGGCTTGAAACCCCGTGATGAGACGTTTCACAGAATGCCAGAGTGTTCTGGGGTTGCAGGGACCCCTGTAGATCCCCAGCCCCACCTGGGGTCACAGAGCAGATCACACAGGATCCCAGGGGGTTTGAATGTCTCAGAGAAGGAGACTCCACACCCGCTCTGGGCAGCCTGGGCCAGGCTCTGGCACCGCAAAGGGAAGAAGTTTCTCCTCGTGTTCAGATGGAGCCTCCTGTGTTCCAGTCTGTGCCCGTTGCCCCTCACCCTGGCGTTGGGCACCACTGAACAGAGTCTGGTCCATCCTCTGACACCCACCCTGACATATTGATCCTATTGATCACATCCCTCTCAGCTTCTCTCCCCCAGCCGAGCAGCCCCAGCTCTCTCAGCCATTCCTCATCACAAAGATCATCCAGACCTCTCAGCATCTCTGTCCTTGTCCTGACAAGCCCTCTCCCTGGGTTAGATCTTTGAGCCTGGGTGCCCTTTGCTGGTCTCTGCCTCCTGGGTGCCCCTGCCCATGTGCTGCAGTTTTCTGTGGCCTCGAAGCCACCTGCCCGGTCCCTGTCCTGCCCCGCAGTCTGTGGGGTGCCTGCTGGGGCTGATCACAGCACCAGGCCCTGTCCCTGCTGCTCCGGGCGTGTTTGAGGAACGCAGGTGTCTTCCCTGTGTGAAATTCTCCTTGTACAGGGAAGACCCAGATCCAGTCTGTGGAACCTTACACCAAGCAGCAGCTGAACAACATGTCATTCGCCGAGATCATCATGGGCTACAAAATCATGGATGCCACCAACATCCTGGTGTCCCCCCTGGTGTACCTGTACCCGGACATCCCCAAGGAGGAGGCGTTTGGGAAGTACTGCCGCTCCGAGAGCCAGGAGCACTCGGAAGCCACCGACTCAGGTAGTTGTTGACTTTCTGCGCTCCCATGCGGCGGGTGGCTCCAGGGACAGTTCTGGTGGAAGAGCTGTCACCGGCTGGCGTCCTGTGTCACCAGCTGGGATCCTGTGTCCCCAGAGGGCACAGCTGCAGCGTGGGACCAGCGGGGGGGTCCCAGGGTGGGCGCTGGGGACAGCAGCATTCCTCCTCCAGTGACAAGGCTGCTCGTTCCTCTGCAGGTGCTGCTCCATATCTGAAGACCAAATTCATCTGTGTCACCCCGTGAGTGTTTCTGGGGTGTCTGTGAGCACTGTGGGGGGGAATTTGTGTGCTCAGCCTCATCTGAGCAAGGGGGGCTCCTTCCCGGTGCCGTGAGGCTCCCAGTGCGGGCAGGGGGGACGGCGGGGGCTGAGCCAGGCTCTGGTTCACTGCCCAACCCGCCGGCCCCGGCTTCCCCTCCCGCGGCCCCTTTCCTCCGGAGAGCGCTGGGACCGGCTGTGCCGAGCCCTGGGGCCCGGCGGGGGGAAGAGGGGGTGTCGGAGAGCGCAGGCCAGGCCCTGATCCCGAGCTTTCTCTGCTCTTCTTCTCCCCTTCCTCCCTCTGACAGCACCTCCTTCAGCAACACCATCGACCTGCCCATGTCCCCGCGCACCCTGGACTCGCTCATGCAGTTTGGCAACAGCAGCGAGGGAGCGGAGGCCAACGCTGGGGGGCAGTTTGGTGAGTCTGGGGTGGATGCAGCACCCGGGGGGGCTCCTGGCTGTGGCCACACACGGGCCCCGTAACCCCCGGCCGTGTCTCCCTGCAGAGTCGCTGACGTTTGACATGGAGATGACCCCCGAGTGCGCTTCTTCACCCATGTGAGCTGCTGCCCCAGCGCTCGCAGGGCCCCCCCAGGACTCGGAGTTCCCACCTCCACTGACCCCCCCCAGTCTCACTCTGCTCGGTCACGGCTGTTCTGGCTGTTCCTCGGGAGGAGCTGGGGACTGAGGTCCTTGTCACCAATTCCTTGTTTGACCCAGACGTCTCTTTGGGTGGGAGGGGGGACTGAACCTTTTTCTATTTCCTTCCATAACAGATTTTTATGATTATTTTGCTCATTCAAGTGCCTATTAGCCTCCGATCGTCGTTACAAATGCTTCTGCAGCCCCAGCCCCGCTGTCAAAAGCTGTTTTTCTGACTGCCAGAGTCCAAAAGCTCTTGGAGATCTTAGGAGCCTGGATTCACCTCCAGGCTCCGGAGAGGGGATCGGCCGGTCCTGCCCTCCCCACGGGTTACCCGCTGCGGTGGGGTCGGTCCCTGCAGCCCTCCCAAAGCTCATGCAGGTCTCTCCTCTGCGCACTTTTGTCTCCAAATTTGGTGAGGAGAACCAGCACGGGGCTCGGAGCTTCTGCTGGTCACAGGGAGTTTTGGTGGCCGCCCTGTGTTTGCCACCGACTTCCTGCTCCGGGCACCGGGATCCGGCTGGCTCCAGCAGCCCCGGCGCTGCTGCTGGGACAACTGGTTTCCCCGCAGTGCAGAGGCTGCCCTGGGGCAGGGACGTGTCCCAACACCAGCGCGGGCTTGTGAACATGCAGCGCGTGCACCTGGGGTCTGTTTTTGGGACCTGGGTGTGAACACAGAGGCTGCTCTGACCGTGGCTCTGCCCGTGGCCGGATCGCAGCTGTGTTCCCCTTGCCGTGCCGAATTAGAGCTGCTGGACCACCGGGGGAGGGTGGGGGGCTGCAGGACCCAACGCGACCAGCAGCGGGTGGCCTGGCCTGGCCCTTTTCCCTCCCATGGGGCTTCTGATGTCCCGGGCAGTGGGTTTGCAGCTTCTTGGGGGCTTCATGTGGCATTTTTGTTGAAGGTCGGTCGTCGCTGTTAAGGTAGGAGGTGGCAAGAGTTGAAGGGAGCAGGATGGATGTAGAGAGAGGGCGTTACGAAGGGCGAGTTTCCTTGCTCGGGGGGTCGAGGAAAGGTGGATGCTGTGCTGGCCGGTGCTTGTGGGTCTGTGTTTACCCTCCTGCCCTTTCCACGCAGTGGGTGTGCACGGGACAGGGAGAGGCAGGGCGGACAGCATGGCCCTTGGAAGCTGGGATGTGCTCAGAGGGGATGGGGACCGTGCCCCTCGCTCGCCCCCGCGCAGCCCCGTCCAGCTGCAGTCGCCGTAGCCCCGGGCAGCATTCGATACTGTAAAAAAGTTTTATTTTTTTGTATATTTTATTGCTGTATCTACAGGCTTTAAACTTTCTCCGAAATAAAGGCTCTGAAGCGACGTGGCTCTCGGCGTGTGAGTTCAGCTCTGTGCCTGCGCCGCCTGCCTTTACCACGCTCCGGGAAACCGGGGCCTCTTGCAGCGAAACGCCGGCCCTGACGCCAGAGCTGCGGTTTGCTCGGCGTGAACCAGCCGCCCCCCCGCTGCCTGCGCCGCTGCCTGCGCCGCTGCCTGCGCCGCTGCCTGCGCCGCTGCCCGGCACGCGTGGGCCGCCCGCGTTATCGGGGCGGGCAGAGCTGTTCCCCGGGGAAGCGGGGGGCTGGCGGGGGGTGTATCGCCCCACCACAGCCCAGGGCTGGTTTTTTGGCAGCGCCTGGGTCTCCTCTGCTTGTGCAAAGGAAACTCCGGTGCCAGCGTGGGAGGACGTGGCGGTGCCCAGGGCTCCGCTCCCTGTGCTGGTGACACCAGGGGCTGAACTGGGACCCCTGCGGGTGACTCTTGGGGGGCTCTGGGTGGAGGTGATTGTCTCCTGTCCCTCGGTTGTGGCCCTGGGGTGGCTGCTGGGGGACCCGCTGCGCTCACATCTGCAGCCTGGGGCTGTCCTGCCCTCTCGTGGGGACACGCTGGAGCTGGCACTGTCCCCGGCAGGGACAGACCCTTTGCAGCCCCCAGACTCGCCCCTCACTGCTGCTCTGGGACTGAGGGGCCTCAGCTTTCCTGGGGGGTGTGTCTGTCCGTCTGTGTCTGTCCATCTGGGTGCAGCTGCCTGTACAGCACCAGGCTCCGCACCGCCAGCCTTTGCGGAGCAGCAGGATCATCACAGGCCAGGAGCGACGGAGATTATTGCTCTGTCAGGGCAGGATTAGTAGGGGGATTTCTTTTTTTCATGCAGGTCACGGTCGATCAATCCCCCGCAGTCCCCGTGGGACCGGCTGAGCTGGTTTGAGGTGCTGGAGATGGCCCCGAAGCCTCCGGTGCCCTCCCCACCCCCTGGAACATCCTGCTGGGCGCTGAGCAGAGCGCTGAGGCCATTGTGTGTCCCTGCTCTGGGAACCAGCCTTTCCCCCTGCCACCACCCTCCATGTCACCGTCAAACCAAACCAGGGCTCTACACGCAGCCACCAAACCTATTGCTGTCCCCAAGTCATCGTGATCCTGCTTCCCCCACATGGGGACCAGCGCAGCCCCAGGGACCCCCTCCCCTTCCCCACCAGTTCCCAGCTGCAGGATGGGGTGGAAAACACCCAGAACAAGGAATTTTCTCACCGATATGCAAACCCTGGGGTTACCGCAACCGTTTGCTGTTGGGAACGCGGCGTCCCCTCCCCTGCTCCTGCCGATAAGTCATTTCTTATCTCCCTGCACCCACATGCCCGGCTGCATCCCTGTCAGAACCTGTCCCGCTCCCTGGGGTTACCGGGGCGGGCTGGCCCTTCGTTAACGGGGTTAATTGGCTACTGATCTGATCTCGGGGGTTCTCCCGGTTTTGGGTGCTGCAGCGGGAGCAGGGCTGGGGGAACGGGGTTGTTTGTGGCTGCGAAAAGAGGTCATGGGGGTGGCTTTGCTCCCTCCGGGGCAGCGCGGCGGGGAGGGAGCGCGGCCGCTGTCTGAGCCAAACGTGCCGAGGGATTAGGGGTTTCCAGAGGCGGATAAGCCGCTTGGGACGCAGACGCTTGCGTGACGGGAACGGGGCAGCCCCGTGGGGACCAGCGGCCACCTGCCAGGGCGGCCGCGGGCTGCGGGGGGTCAGCGTGGCGTCCCTCTTGGTCTCCCTTCTTTTACTCATTTCTT
The DNA here is from genome assembly GCF_036013475.1 of Columba livia. NCBI lineage: Eukaryota > Metazoa > Chordata > Aves > Columbiformes > Columbidae > Columba > Columba livia. Next base: position 1,300,015 of record NC_088624.1, read on the forward strand.
TAATTCCAGCTCAAATGTGGGTGAATGTAGCAGTTTCACCTACGATGAAGTTCACACTAATGAACGTACTTGCTTCTAAGTGTTCTTGGCATTGTGAATTAAAAGTGATTTAAATATTCTGCGTAATAGGGCCTCTAAAATTTCATGCTAGCAGACACGCTGGCATTGGACTTAAATTTGTGGGGGATGTTATTAAAAGCTTTCCAGACAAAAGCCACCATTTTCTGTTGAGATGAGGCATCATCATCCTAGCAGCCGGATATTGAGATTGTTAATGGACTTGATGATCTTAAAGGTCTTTTCTAACCCAAATGGTGCTATGGGATGAACCTGCAGATGCAGTTTAGAGGGGCCACGGCACAGTCGTGATCACAGCCCCAATCTCTGGGGCCAAGCAGCTGAACTAGAGGTGATGTGAGGGGGGTGGGAGACAGAACCCCCCCAGGGGACATGCTGGGGGGATCCTCCCTCCGTCTTCCCACATCTCTGCTGTTGTAATGACCCTGGTGGCTCCAACAAGCCAGAGAAGCCACCACCCCAGCTCTGCGCCCACCCTCCCGCGGTGCCCGGGCAGGAGCGATGGAACACTGCTCGGTACCTGCTGGGTCACCGGGGCAGACGGGCAGCGCCACGTCCTCCTGCATCCTTCCACTGTCCGGTCGCATGCCGCGGTCACGGCGACCAGGGAAGGAGCGTTGGGATGCTCTGCTCTGTCCATCTGAGCCTCCTCCTCGTCACACCCTCGTCGATGGCGGCTCTGAGCCGAGCTGCCGAGCACAAGCTGCGGCTGCCCGAGCCAAATGCCATCCCGGCTTCCCAACGCTCGTAAAGCAACAGGCAAATATTGCATCACTCTCAAACTTTAATACGCAGCAGAGCTGAGCCAAGCAAGGTCTCAGCGGTGGCACCCGCTGCCAGGTGTGGCAGAGGTGAGACCTGGAGCTCGGGCACAGCGCGGTCCCCAAGTGCCACCCTCTGCCGGCCCCGCCAGCGACTGCCATGCCCGAGGGATGTGACCTACCGGTCGCCACCTCATGCCACTGTCACCTCCTCCAGCTCCAGCCGCCCGGCCCTGCAAGGGGGTTCGGGGCTGCTCTCGCTTTTGGGTTCCTGCTTTCATTCCCCTCGTGCTTCCTCCTCAGCCCCGGATGCCAGTTCCCATTCCGTCTGGCCCAACACCAGCCCATGCTTGGCCGTGCCATGTCACACCGGGACCGCATCCTGTGCCGGAGGGCAGAGACCCCGGCTCTGCCAGCAGAAGCACCGTGGGGTCTCGGTCCCACCGGGGTGTCCGCGATGCTGCACGGTCCTGGCCCTGGTGAAGGCGCCGCTGATCGGGGCGACTCGCAGCCGTGTGTTTATGGCAGGAACCGGGGACCGAGTGGTTACTGTGGCAACCGGGCCCTGCCGAGGGGACCGTGGGGATGCGCGGTGTCGGGGGCCGACTGCAGCACCGGTGCCCCCGCTCTGTTCCCTCCCATCAGGTGGGTGCGAGATGCTCGTGCCCTCGGTCCTGGGGGCTGCGGGCGCTGGCTGGGCCCCCGCGCCCCCCGGGGTGCAGCGGCGAGGGCTCCGGTTCCTATTGCAGAGCCAGCCTGGCTGTTGCTGCCCCGTGCTTTACAGCAGGCAGAAGCCTGGTTGTTTTTGTGATCTGGATGAGTGATGTGAGGGAACAAAGAGCCTTTGCCCGGGCGATAACACTGATCGGCTGCTCAGACCAAGCTTTGCTGGGGTTGTTCCCAGCCGTGTCCAAGTGGTTAAAGCAGAGGTTTCCTGTGGAAATTGCCCCTTGGACAATACACCATTTCCCAGGTTTTTCAGTGCAACAGGTCCTCCTCTCCCACGGGCACAAGCTCCTGCAGGGACAACCCCGAGCTGGTGATGAGCTTCCCGGGAGACCCCCCCGTGTGCCCCCGCTTTCCCCTGCATGTCAGCTCCATCCCCAGTTTTGCGTCCTCTCCCTCCCGGTGGGGTCGGAGCCGTGGGGGATCCATCCGTGCCGGCTTTCCCGTGGGATCTCCCTTCACGTCTTCAGCAGGAAGCCATTTCTGGGGTGGCCGCAGCAGAACCAGCCTGGCTGGCTCCAGCCGAACGCCTCTGCGTCATGGCCGGGTCCCGGGGCACAGCAGGGCTGTTCCCTGTGCCCAGCGGCCACCGCAGCTTTGGCAGCACTGGGTGCGTCCCCCTCGCCCCAGAGGAGGATTTATGGTCTGTGTCAGGGACATCGGGACAGGACATGCCTGGGGACCAGGACAGCACCTTCCTGGGTTGGGGACAGACTCATGGGAAGTGGGACCACAGGGTGATGAGCCGGAGATGGCGCTGGCTGGAGACCCAGGAGCAGCTCCAGTGCTGGGACACCCACCACGGGGACCGTGGTGGCAGCTCACTGAGCCCAAGTGGCCCAGCCCGTGATGAGGTCCCTGCCCGTGGGAGCTCACACCTGGTGCAGAAGGGGTTTGGGGACACTGGGACGGGCAGGAGGTCGCTGTGCTGGGAGCTGTGGGTCCCTGATGCCAGTGCAGCCCTGCCCAAGCTTCACCCCCGCTGCGCTGGAAAGCGAGTGGGAAAATACGAAGCTGTGAGTAATTTGGGGATTCAGCTGGTTTTCATTAACTGGGCTGGATTATCACAATAGGCTTTTGTGGCCTCAGCACGGATCTGCGACAGTGTGGGAGCCCAAGCGGGGACCAGTGGTGTGTGGGATGCTCAGCAAGATCTCCCACGTCCCTGGTGAGCTCGAGGGGACGGAGCAGAGGCTGCGTCCTGCCCGCAGGTGACGTGTTGGCCGCGTTGGCTCTTTGGTTGAGCACCAAGCCCCGTGTGTCCCAGGAGGGGGGTGAGGAGGAGCCCCGACCGCGGGATGTGCCGAGAGGGCTTTGGGAACGGGAGGGCAGCAGCCACAGCATTGGGACCTCTCCAGCGACTGCCTAAATAAATGCTTCCACTCCTGAGAAATAATTAAGACCCTCGAGATGGCACTTAGAGACGAAGGCCGTGCTGCCCGCGCTCCTCACGCTCCTGCTCCAAACACAGAGGCAATTTTCTAGGAAATCAATTACGAAGCCCCATGCTCCCCCTCTCCCCTGAACGCACAGCGTCACTCAGCATCCTGTTGAGCTCATCTGAGATGACAATGTGTTTGGCCACAGCGCAGCCTGGACACTGTTTACCTTCCCAAGGGCTTTTTGAGAGCAATGCGAGGGAGGTCCTGATGAAAGCAGGGACCCAGCGGCACCAGGAGTTCGCTGGACACAGAGAGGGAAACGCCGGCCATGCCCAGGAAACTTCTCCGGTCTTTGCAGAGCCCGTCATGCCAGGACAGGTCATGGGGCTGCTTATTGCTGGGGGGTCTGGCATGGCACCCTTGTCCCCAAGAGTGTCCCCAAGAGTGTCCCCAAGAGTGTCCCAGTGCAGGTGCTGCCAGGGCAGTGCCAGGGCTCTCTTGCCGTCGCCTACCGCTGCAGCCGCCATTCCCCTGTTCCCTTCCTCCTCCAGAAAGGGAAAATCTCTCTTGGGTAACACCCTCACCAGCCAGCTCAGTTTTTTCCTTGGGATCTATTTGAAATGAAACTCTGATTTGATTTCATTCTGTTTGCCCTCCTGGCATGGAGCACTCATCACCTTCTCACCCATCACTAATTTCTTCCCCCTTTTTGTTTATCCCCCTCCTACCAAAAAGGGAGGGAGAAGCTGGAGGGGAGAGGGAACAGAGGATGTTTTGTGTGCATATTCCAGCCTTCCTGAGCACATGTGGCTGTGCGGGTCTGCGTCACGGGGTCTGCGTCCCTGGGACCCGTTGGGTCCAGCCAGGGGTCCGGCAGCCTCGGTCCCTGCGTGTGACCTTGATTTGGTCGGCTGGAGCAGCCGGTGCCCGGATGGCTCCGCCGATGGGTTCTGTGGGCCAGGAATTGTGAAAGCCGTTCGTCCGCGTGATGCAACTCGCTGGAGCATGCGTGTCCCCGCCGGGGCAGGGAGGGCAGGCGTGCAGTCCTTTCACCGACTTCCCCATTCCTTTCCTTAGTCTTAGTGGGAAAAGACGGGGTGGGAGATGCTGGCCCCACGCTGGGCAGCCGTCCCCGTCTCAGGGGGTCCAGCCTCACGTCCCCATAAAGTCTGGCTGCCATGGGAGCACTAGGAACGGCAGCCAGGGCTCTGCTGGCCGCAGCTCACAGTGATGTGTCGGCCCTGTGCGCACAAGATGCCCCCCAAGCATCCATGCACAGGCAACAAAACATTTGGTGGGAGCTGCTGGAGCTGGAGCCCTGGGCTGTCCTGTTCATCCCGGGCTGCTCCGGGCACGTAGCGAGTGCTGGTGGGGTGGAGGTGAGCCAAAAAGCAGCGGTTTGTGGCCAGCATTTGCACGGGAGCAGGTGCTGGGGTGGCGCCTGCTCAGCCTGCAGGTATTTACCTCTTGGACGCATGGAGCTGGGCTGGGCAGTGAGGAGCTGGAGGTGGACAGGGGCTGTTCGGGGGTGTCATTTGTACAGCAGAGCCCCAAAAGCCGTGGTGACATGGGCAGGCTGTGGCTTTGCCAGGTGGACAAGGGTCCCTGGGTGTCCTGCCGTGTCCCTGCTGTGGCTTCCAGGGCTCACAGTGTCCCTGGGGCTTGCATCCCTGCCAACCAGCTCCCACACCTGCATGCTCCCGAAGGAAAGAGGACTTTAATATAATAGGTATTGTGTTAAATAGGTAATAGGTAAAATATAGAAAACAGGTTAAAAAAGTGAAGAGGTGAGAACTTGGGATGCACTCTTACACGATTGCCAAGCGATTCGCAATTGCAGGTGCATTAACTGTCTTGAGAACAATCCTGCCCCAGCGAGGAGACCCAAGCCTGCCTCTCTATGATTCTATGTATGATTCTATTTATTCTCTTCTATGATACGATTGAATTCTATGATTCCATTCCATGATTCTCCCCCGGCTTCCCAGGGCCAGCGCTGGGTCCCTGCCAGCCCTGGGCAGGGGTCACTCACGCTTCTCCCGGGCCAGAGGGGGACGGCACTTCGTGTCTGACGAATTTCCCTCCAGAGTTTTTTTCAGGCCGCAACAAGATTAACTGGTAATGAAAGCGAAAGCCCAGGAGATCCCATGCGGCTGGCGAGAGCACTCGAGCAGAAACGAGCACACCCAGTATTGCTTCCTGCCCAGCCACCTCCCCTTGCAGCCACCCACTGCCTGGGGTGCCCCATCACCCTGGGGTGCCCCATCACCCTGTTTGGTGTGATCTCTGTGCAAAAGCTCCTCAGGCTGGTTTTCTGATGGCTGCTGCCACCATTCCCTGTCTGGGGGATGCCAGAGGAGCAGGTAGCACCTCAGGTCTCCTTGCAGCTCCGGAGATGGAGATGCATTGGTACCCATTTCGCTGCCTTTGCCCCCAGCATCCTCTCCCCGTTGGTGTACGAGGCTGTGGCAGCACTGGGCACCCCAATACAATATGGATCCCAGCCGTGCAACGTGGCTTCACGGTATCAGTCCGGCTGCAATGGGAGAGGGCATCCATACCCAAACATGGGAGCCGAGGACACGTGGGGAGTCCAAGTCTGGCACAATAATTGCTTGACCAGAGCTGATAAACCATTTCTCACACCAAGTGCCCCCTGTGTACCTATGACCAGAAGGGAGGAAGCCTGCGGAGCTGGAGGGAGCCAGGATGGCGGCGTTACTCATCCCATGCTTAACAGAATGGGATTTCCTTCCCCCGGACTCACGTGCAAACGCGGCAGTGCCCGCACGGCTCCCACGGGAAACCCGTTCTCTGAGAGCGGGAGCTGGCACAGGGCAGGCTCAGGGCGAGCGGGAGGCAGCCGGGGCCTGCAGGCAATGCAGCACGAAGAAACCATTAGGAAATATTAATAGGTGCTTTGGGCAGCAGACGCATTTGGCCGCAGTGCTGCGAGGGGCTGCCGGCACCCAGCCGGGTGGGTGGGCGGCCGAGGGGCTGCAGGAGAGCAGCCCATCCCGTGGGCAGGGATGGTGACAAAGGGGAAATGGCTGGAGGTGCAGGGACTGGAGAGGATGCAGGGGAGGCAGAGGTGCAGATGGAGGTCCCGGTCCGGCTCCCGCCTGTGCCTGGCACCAGGGAACTAATGCCGTGCCGGTGCCCGATGGTGCTGTGGGCTCCCCCAGTGCTGGTGTTGAATGAGATTCCTCAGGTACAAGGGCCCGGCGCCGGTGAGGGCTCCTCCCGCTGCCAATGCCCGGTACCGGTTTGAGCACCCCCGTGTCCAGCACCAGCTCCCGGTGCTGGTTTGGGCTTCCCCGCTGCCAAGCTCCGGTGTGAGTTTGTGCCGCGCTGTAGCCGGTGCTGAACCTCCCAACTGCTCGGGGCTCTGCCCGTGCCCAGTGCCCGTGCCCGGTGCCCGGTGCCGGTGGCGGCGGGGGCGGGCGGGGGGCGGTGCCGCCGGGGGGCGGTGCCGCGCGGGCCGGGCGGTGGCGGCGGCGGCCGGAGGGGGCAGAGCGGCGGCGGAGCCGAGCGCCGAGAGCCGCCGGAGCAGCGGAGCCGCAGCCGCCGCCGCGGCCGCAGGTGGGGGCGGGCGTGTGGCCGCCATCGCCACCGGGACCGGACCGGGGCCGCTTTCGCTTTCCCGCGACCGCATCCGGGCAGGGGGCGGCAGGGCCGGGGGCACCTGCGGCGGGGGCGGCCGGGACTCGGGGCGCGCCTCTCCTCTCCTCTCCTCCCGCCCGTCGGTAAATATTTTGGGTGTTTCGTAACTCCCGGGCGGGCGCAGCTGGGCGGCGGGGCCGGGCGCGGGGCGCTGCAGGGGGACCGGCCGGGCCCGCGGCCTCGCTGCGCGCAAAGGGGCCGCGCAGGTGCGGGCAGGGCCGGGCAGGGGCGCGGGCAGCCGGCGGGGCCGCCCCCGGCGCGGCGCTCCCGGGGGGGGCCGGACTTTGCGCGGCGCGGGCCGGGGCGGGGGCGCTCGTCGCTCGGTAAAGCGGGACCGGTTCCCGCCGCCGCCCCGGGCCGGGCCCAGCCTGAGCGGCGGCCGCGGGGAGAGCGCCTAAAACGGGCGCTGCGCGTCCCGGTGCGGGGGGGAACCGGCCTTGAGTGCCGATCCCGGGCAGGCGGGGGTCTCGCCGCGGGCAGCACACCCGACCGGGGAGAACGGGGGTCGCGCTCCCCGGCAGTGGGACGCACAGCTCTGCGCTGCCAGGCAGTGGAAGGCAGATGGAAAATGTCGCCCCGTGCGAGGCGGGAGCGGTGACAGCGCGGGGACCGCAGCCCCGGTGGCCTTTCACCCAGCTTGCGCGCCGGCCGGGGTGCGCGGCCGGGTGACTGCGAGCCCAGGGGACAGCGGCCACCTGTCCGGCGGGATACGGGAGCTGTCAGGGCTCTGCGCCCAGCGGCCGCCGGGTTTGTGCCAGACGGGGCTCCTGGCAGCACCTCACCAAAATACCCAATGGCTCCGGGTCTCCAGCACCCAGCTCGTGTCGGCACTGGGGTGCAGACGCTGGTACCACCAAGGGGCTCCCCGACTCTGCCTGAACTGCTGACGACGGTAGCACCTCAGATGACAGTGCGGAGCTGAGGCCATTGGCTCACGTGAATTTGCGGGGAGGCTTGGCAAGAGCCCGTGTGCCCTGCCATGCTCAGGGGAACCCCGTGGTGGAGGGCAGGGGACAGGCAGTGACAACAAGCGGTTTGTTTGTGGTTGTTGGGGTGCATCGCCGAGGGGTGCAGGGTTTGGCGCTGTCGTGGCAGGACCGCAGTGCGGTGCAGGGCCGTGTCGCTCGCCCGTGGCAGGGATGTGGTGCATGAAATCCCTGCATCATGGGTCGCCTTGTTGCAGCAGGACGTTCCTGGCCCCGGACTGGTTCACCTCGCCAGCTGCCAGTGACCAGCCTCGTGTCCCCGGTGGCACCTGTGGCTGCAGCCGGAGCTCTGCGAGCCCAGGCAGCTGGTGTCCGTGGAGGCATTTGGCATATGTGCCACGGGGTGGTCTGGAGAGCCCGTCCACCGTCAGAGACCCAGCCCTGCGCCGCAGGAGCTTTGCTCCTGTCCCCCCATGTCCCGTCTCCATGAGGAAAACTCCGCGCCCATCGTGGGGAGCGTGGCCCTGTGCTGGTGCAGGAGGGCTGGCTGCCATTGCGGTGCTCTCTCAGTGGCAATTTCAAGGTTTGCCGTCGTGCTTCAACGTGTTTGCAGCAAGCACAGCAATCCCGCACTGGAGGGAGGTTTGCTTGGGGCTCGGCGCTGAGCCTGGCTCTGCCCCATCCACGTGGCTCTGGGTGAGGCGGAGGCGTTGGGGGTGACGGGGTCACCTGCCTGCGGGTGGCTGCAGCAAGTCCTGGTGTTCCCAAAGCTGTCGGGATCGCAGCCTGACCTGCTGCGGCTCCCAGGTCCCCACCGTGCTGGATGTGAGGATGGAGACCATCTCCTTGGGTTTTATAACCGTCCCTGAGAGCGTGGCTTGTCCCCAGGGCCGGGGAGGGCCGTGCCGCGTGTGCAGCCACATGGAGGAGGAGCTGTGGTGCAGGTTGCGAGGTGCCAAGAGCCCGTGCCCGAGGACACTGGAGAGCCGGGCTGGGAACGGGGCGTGACGGGTGGCTGTCACCTACGCCGTCTTTCGTGGCGCTTTCAGTGTCCTCCCTTGAGGGGTGTTTGCCCCTTGGTAGTTGTCACTAGAGCCACCTTTAGTGCACCTGCCTTGTCCCAAGGCTGATGCTTCAGGGCAGGACAAGGGATGCTGGTACCGGCGTTGGGGACATGGAGCTGCAGCCAGGGATGCTCAGCGTGGGGTTGCATGGAGCCTCTGGAGGGACCTTCCCCTTTTGCTGCAGGGGAAGTGTTGACTCCAGAGCAGCTGCGAGATCTTCGCCGTGGGGTTTCCCAGCTCTCTCTCGAGTGATAGCAAAACCCAGATACTCTGCTTGCGAAAAATCCCTTGCTCCTTATACTCCTCCACGGCGTGGGTGGCGAGCGGTGACTGTGCTGTGCCGCGTACAGTAAAGCGGCCCCATCAGCTGGGAAATGACTTTCTGGCTTGCAAGGAATTACTGTAAACTGGGCTGTGCTTGCTGGGCTTTGCAGCAGCCCCAGGAGCCGGTGGAAGCCGGGGCATGCGTGATGGGCTGTGGGTCGAGCAGGACCTCCGTCCCACCAGCATCCCCTGGGGAGCGCGGACCCTCTGCCCGGTGGGCGCTGCCCTTGGAGCAGCATCTGTGTTACGGGGCGGAATGCACTGCGGTGGTGCCGGTGCTGGGGGACGGTGGCAGGGACTCCCCGGTCCCCACTGTGCCGGGATGGGTCAGGACTTGGCTCTGTGGCCGCTCAGGCAGCTCCGGCCTGGGCGGCTGTGCCGGCTCCGGGGCTCTGGCACGCTCTGGGAGAAGTCGCCTCGACAGCTGTAGTGTTTCTGTGGCATGCCTTTCCTTTCATGGGGTGTCTATTTTGCAACCCCCAAGTGTTTTGATCCCGGGAGGAAAGCGGAGGGGGGGGCGTGTTTACCCTGGCACCGCGTGGCTGGCGCAGGGATCCAAGCGGCGCCGGGCATGCCTGAATTTTACATGCAGCAACAGTTCTAGCAACATCTGCTGGCTGATAAAAGGTAGGCTGCCGTGAGCCGCTTCTCCCGCCGCGTTGGGAAGTGCCGAGGGGGAGGCAAACATGCGAACGCGGCTTCCTGGCCGATAGGGCTGAGCTCGACTTGCTGATAAAGCAGAATCCACCCGTCGAGCTGCACCGGAGGGGCCGGGAGTGCTGGCAGTGTGGTTCTTACCCTGCGTTTTGCCCGGTACCGGCTCCTGCTTTCCGCCGAGCGGGAAGCGATGTGCTGCCACGCGGTGTCTCACCGGGCTCGGCCGGCTGCGCTGGTATTAACCAAACCGTAACGCGATCACAACGCGCTCCCCGTTCAGCCGCTGGTGAGTTTTGCAATCTCCATTTTTCACTGCAACTTCACGTCTTCCTGTTGTTATGAGATGCAGATGCTGGTTTATAGCACAGCTCTGCCAGGAGGGAATTGGGAAAAGCTTAGTGCTGGGGCAGAGCTTGAAGAGCCGGCGCGGCATCGGCGCAGTCCCGGCTGCGTGCTGAGCGCCCGCTGTCTGCCTTTTAGTCCGTCTCGCTTGAGGGTTGTCTGCAAAGCTTTTAGCAGAGCAAGAGGCAGCTCTCACTTGTGGCAAATTCAAGCTTCTCGCTAAAATAGCTGTAAAATAAGTAGCAAGTGATAGGACAAGAGGAATTGGCCTCAAGTTGCGCCAGGGGAGGTTTAGATTGGATATTAGGAAAAAATTCTTCAGGTATTGGAACAGGCTGCCCAGGGCAGCGGTGGAGATGCCATCCATGGAGGGGTTTAAAAGGCGCTTAGATGAGGTTCTTAGGGACATGGTTTAGTCTTAGAGTTGGACTCAATGATCCCGAGGGTCTCTTCCATTCTACGATTCTATGAAATGATCTCTGTCCTATTTGGTGGGTGGACACGCGGCCCTGGCACTGGGTGGCACAGCTACACTGGCCCTGCACGCTCCGTTTATCACCCCGTTATCACCTGAGCCCGTTGGAAACGTTTCGGTGAGATGCTGGTGGTGCAGCTGCGGCTCCGCTCTGCCCCGGCGCCGCCAGCGGCTGCAGGGCAAGGGCAAGGAAAGCCGGACACATTGGTGTGCATTGGGTATAATGCTGCATTTGACCCCTGTGCAGGTTTGACTGTGACATTTGCCTGCTCCAAATGAGGATTTTATTGTGGAAACCATTGGTGTTTTGGTTGTTTATTCCCATTCTGACGAGTGTTCCGGATGCCTGAGCATCCTTGTGCACAGCTGGGTGCTTGCAGTCTCTCTTTGGGTTTTGCTCCCAAAGATGAGAGTGTGCACAGCGGGTCCTGCATGCACCCCGTGCTGTCTCGCAGCGTGGTCGGTGAGTCGTCCCCACGCAGGGTGGTTGCACAGGGCGATGGATGGGGATGGATGCGCCCGGAGCGATGCAGCCAGTGCCTGCGCTCCCCATGTCCCCCCCAGCCCACCTGGGTCTTGCTCTGCAAATCCAGCCTGGCCGAGGACAGGATTAGTGCCATTGTGTGCGCTCACTGGAGCGTGGCGGATAAAATGAAATTGTGTCTTCCAGACCCCAATCGGGACTAATTCGATGTTGAAATGAGCTTAATCCTCAGGGTCCTTCTGACCAGCCCATCCCTGCTGGGCTGGTGCTGGGCTGAGCAGGGATTAGCAGCGAGCCCAGGGCTGTGCTGGCCGTGGCCGTGGTGCCATTGGGCTGATTCTTGCCCGGAGCTGGGATGCTGCAGGTGGGCAGTGGCTCTGGTTCTACCCCAGATACCCCTGCTGGACCCCAAGGCATCGGAGCCAGCAGCTCCCTATGGAGCTGCATAATTCAGCTGCTTGGCCCTGGAGAGCCAAAAAGCTCTGCCCAGACCTCCCTAATCCTGTCTGTGGGTTTATTGCAGGGATACAAAGCTAGGGAAGGGGCTGGAGCACAAGTGTGATGGAAGCAGCTGAGGAACCTGGGGGGTTCAGCCTGGAGAACAGGGAGGGTGCTGGTCTGTTCTCCCCAGGAACAAGCGCCAGGAGCAGAGGAAACGGCCTCAAGTTGCGCCAGGGGAGGGTGAGGTTGGATCTGGGAACAATTTCTTCCCCAAAGGGCTGTGGGGCATTGGAACAGGCTGCCCAGGGCAGTGCTGGAGTCACCAGCCCTGGAGGGCTGGACAGACGGACATGAGGTTCTCAGGACACGGGGCAGTGCCAGTATCTGGTCACAGCTGCCCCAGGGTGGCTCTGGGTGCACTGGTGTGTTTCTTCTCTCTAGGTTCCAGCCCCTGGATTCAAGGGATTTTGCTGGGATTTCATTGGGTATTTTGGTGGTTTTTCTTTGACGCAGGTTTCTGGGCAGCTGTGGTTGGAAGGGAAAACCTGAAGAGGGGAGAAAAACTCTTCCCCAGGGCAGCAAATGTCAATGGGCAGGTACAGCCACAGCCCCGCAGTGTGAGCCGAGCTGTGGGCACCCCCAGCCCTGAGCCCCCCCCAGGCATTTGGGGGGCAGCACCCATCCCTGGCTGGGGTGTCTCCACCTGCGTGGGGGGCCGTTTTCTCCCTGGGCAGCATCATGCCCTGTGTGGGGTTTCCTTGTTCCTGTAACAGTGCGACTTCTCCATTTTTGGCTCCCAAAGTTGCCAGGACACCCAGCTCTGCTATGGGACCTGTCACCTCTGCCCTTGGGGGGCACGTTGTGTTTCCACAGCCGGCCATGCCGGAAACCACGGGCAGGGGTACAATGGGCAAGACCCCCCGTTCCCAGCACCACAGCCCCCTGTGCTGGCTCCACCGCACCCCAGCACCCACCAGCTCCGAGCAGGGATGGGGGATCTGGGGGCTGCTCAATGGCACCCGCGTGTTCCGGGCACAGGCTGTGCCCCAGTGGGGTGTTAGCGGGACTGGGGGTGCAAGTGAGTTCATCACATCTGCCTTGATGCTCCTGCATCGGTCCCTGGGGTCCCATCCCTGGCTGCCGGCCACCCGTGGGGACTCGGGGGGCTCAGCCCCACCAGCCCACCGTGGGCAGGGGCTGTGACTGGCACTGGTGGGGAGCGTGACGGGGGTGCCAGCCCCCCCATGGCGGGCACCACGCAGGCAGCAGCAGCAGAGGAAGCTGCCAGCAGCCTGGGGCTGGCTGCCCTGCGCAGGCAGCTGACATTTTGGAAGGAAATAGCTGCTCTCCACTCCTTCCTGTAGCGCGGAGCCTGCGAAACGGCCGCCCCGGGAGCCCGGCTGTGCCGGCAGAACCTGCCTGGAGCCGCGGCCCCGGGGCCGGGACGCCGGAGGGGACGGTGGGGCAGAGCGGTGCCTGAGCACGGGTGAGTGCGGCCGCGGGACGGGGCACCCAGCGCCGAGCTGGGGCTGCGGGTGCCGGAGGAGCCGGGCACCGTGCCGAGCTCTGCCGGCCCCGCCAAGCACGGGGAGCCCTGGCTGGGACGGCCCTGGGGTTGCAGGGCCTGCGGGGTGGGTGCAGAGCCCTCGGTGCCCCCCAGCCGTGGGGCGGGACGTGGGGCATGGCAGCATTTGCTGCCTGCAGCAGGCAGGAGCATGTACAAGGGGGCCAAGTTGAGGGAGCCCTGGCTAATTGGGGCCACCAGGCTGTCCAGGGGCTCCAACAGGTCCCTTGGGTGAGCTGGTGCGGGCCAGGGGCTGAGTTATTGTGGGCAGGGGAGTGAGTGTCTGTGTTGGGGAACTGGAGCTTTTTGGTGTGCCAAGCAGCTATCGGCTTCCAGCACGGGACATGGATCCTGCCCTGGAGGGACTGTCCTTCCTGGGGACACCGTGTCCACCCGCGGGGCTGCCGGGGCAGGAGCAGCGCCCCCCGGCAGCACCGGCCATGGGGCGAGCAGGGTCTGGCCGTGAGGCTGCGAGCGAGGCCAGCTCTGACCTGGAAGCGATCATGGGCTCCCGGAGGTGCCGAGAAACCACGTGTCCCCGTGTTTACTGCGGCAGAGGCGGCAGCCGCAGCGGGCGCAGGGCAGCTACCCGCTGGAGCCCAGGATGGGGGGAGCACCGTGCCCCTGCCCGGGGGGGACGCCGCTCCGGAGACCCCTGGGCAAAGGGCAGCGTGGGATCCGCCGCAGCGGAGGGGCTGGTGTGTGCGAGTTGGGGGTTACAATCAGACCCCTTTGCTGTGGCCCCCCCAGGGCTCTGCTTGGCCCCTGCAAGGCCAGGGGGATGCAGTCAGTGCCAGCACCAAAGCAGGGGTGTCCTGCCCACCGCGGGGTCCCCAAGGTGGCTGCACGCCGTGAGCGTCCCGCGGCTGCGTGCAGTGAGCATCCTGTGAGCATCATCCCGCGGCTGCGTGCAGCGAGCATCCTGCGAGCATCCTGCGAGCATCCATCCCGCAGCGCAGCACGTGCCAGCCCCTGGGCGGGTGCTGTGCCCATGTTTGGGTTTTGCCGTGCCCGTGGCACACGGGAAGGCGCCGCCGGTGGCCTCGCCCCGTGAGGCATTTCCCTCCTCCTGTCTGCCCGCAGACACGCTCTGGCTCGCTTGGGCTTTCCTGCAGCTCGTGACCACAGCCGGGAGGTGCCACGGCTGCTGTCCCCAGGGCTGCTGCTGTGGCTGTGCCAGTCCCTGGTGTGGTCACATCAGGTCCCCTCTGGCCCCTGCGGTGCTGCCAACCTCTCCTCTGCTGCTGCCTCTGGTCCTCTGGGCAGCCCTTTTGGGTGAGTTTCGCCCGTTTTGCAGCTGGTTTGATGGTGCCTACCCATCGGAAGTGGGGAATGGGGCTGGCAGATGCAGAAGTGACACCCGCTGGTGTCAGCGTTCCCTGCAGGGCTGGGGTCCCTCTCTGTGGCGCTGCTTCTACCTCCAGTACGCTGCCGTCTGCGCGGCTTTGCAGGCGTCGAGTCGCCGGTGAGCACGTTGCTGTGGCTTGTTGAGTTGCTGCTGGTTAACCGAGCTGCGGTAATGGGTGGGTTATAGATTGCTGCCAGCAAGTAAATGCAAAGTAGCTTAAACCACTGCAATTATCTGTCTTTTGCAGTTGTTTGGGTGTGCATGTGGCCAGTGGCTGCAGCACAGCTGACCCATGGCAATGTGTGATGCTGCAGCAGCACTGCCGGTCCCTGCCGGGGTGCGGGAGTCGTGGCGAGTGGTGGTGAGAGCCTGGCCCAGGTTGGCCAGAGAGGTGGTGGATGAACCATCCCTGGAGACATCCCAGGCCAGGCTGGACGGGGCTCTGAGCAACCTGAGCTGGTGAAGATGTCCCTGGGTGACACTGGGGGAGCTGGGATGGTCCCTTCCCACTGTGGTGGGACTGCGGTGCTGTAGCTCTTGGCGAAGCAGAGATGCTGCCCCAGCATTGCTGGGTCTCACAGCCGGGAAGTTTTGTTTGCTCATGGCAGGTGACACTGGTGACTTTTCCAGGGCTCTCAGGGTGCCCTGCAGGCCTCGGGGAGGTTTGGTGTCAGTCCGTGCTTGAGAAATGAGACAAAAACGAGGCACTTGGAGAAACACCCACTGTTATATTACTGGTGCCTGTGGAGGTTGTGTCCAAGCCTGGCACGAGTGTTTTTTTGGGATGTGCTTATCTGCTGGGACACCACGGCTTGGGCACAGCCCTGCCCTCGGTCGGGCACGTGCCGGCTGAGCCACGCTGCCCTTGGCCACTCCACGGTCCCTCGTGGACACTGACACGATGCTGTCTCGCCCTCCGCGTGGCAGCGATGCTCCTGCTCCCGGGCCAGCGCCGGCTGAGCGCGGTGTCTGCCGGTTCACCGCAGCAGCAGCCCGAGCCTCGTTGCTTAACAACACGCTGGAGTGGAATAGGAAGTGTTTTTTCGCCGCGAGATGGGAAGAGATCACCATTTTCTCGATAGGCAGGGCGGCCTTTGTTTGCTCTGTGTCTGTGCAGACGTCCCCTCTGCTCTGGGGACTTTGGCCATTTGTGGCGCGGTGGCCATGGCCACTCTCCTCGCTTCTCACTGATTTTTCGTACCAAGAGTCTGCAATTTCTGACCGCCAGCGTGCGTCCTGCTCTCGGCCATCCTGCCTTCCCTTCCCCTGCGTTTTCTGACTCTCCAACCTCCCCCTTGCCAGCAGCGTTTCCAGCTCGGGCCATTTCTGTGAATGTGGAAACGTTCCTCCCTTTTTATAGGGGAAAACTTCATTTCTAGCCAACTCTTGGTTATTGTTCCTCTTCCTGTGCAGGAGGTGGGTGCGCAGTTGCTTTGGCTGCTCGCTTGCACCCGCTGTCACCGTCCCCCACCGTGTCCCCCCTGCAGCGCGTCCCCCTGCCCATGGGACAGCACCAGCTGCCTTTGGAGCCCCAGGGGACACCGGGTGTTCCTGAGGCCCAACAAAGTGCTTTGGGGAGGGAAAGGGGGGTGCATCCCCACCAATGTGGTCCTCAACTCCCTGTCCTTGTTACTGGCTGGTGCAGTAGCCAGATCCTGTCCTGGGCACCCAGCTTTGGGACACAGCCCAAGGCCTCGTGCCCCTGCCAGGCACCTCCCCACAATACGAAACCCCAGGTCTTTTGGGTATGTGTGTAAATGCTCTTTATCCCTGCATCAGAGGGGTTGCAAGGCCCATCCCTCATCGCTCCCTGTTGTGTCGCCATCAAAAGACTCGACCGCCGGGTTGTTTTTCCAGGCTCCGCCGAGCTGCAGCTCCAACTGCAGCAGGGGACACTGTGGCTTTTTATAGCTGCCATCCCCGGCTGTCCTTTCGTCATGCCCGTGTGAGCCGTGCTGCCGGGGCCGCGTGGCGGGTGGGATCTGGCAGCGCTCCTGCATGGAGCCAGTTTTGCTCCAAAACTTGCTTTGGGAAGCTCTGTACCCTGGCTGGTGTTCCCTCCCTGGTTCTGCTGACAGGGAACGTGGCGGCTGCGGTGCTGGGGGTCTGTGCACCCTTGGGGCCGGGGTGTGGGCAGGAGCGCAGGGAGCCCCGCTCTGCGTCACCCGGGGTTTCTCGCCAGCCCTCCCTCCCCCTGGCCCCGTTTCCTCATTTCCCCGGCCAGCGATGGCTGCGAGCCCGCGGCGCAGCGAGGGGAAATGATCCCCATGCGCAGAGCCAGCGCGGAGCCGCAGCCCTGGCCCCCCCCAGGGCTCTTCCTAGAACAGAGGGGGTGACTCAGAGCCAGGGTCCCCTGCACACCCCTTTTGTTCGGCAGCTGGGGGCGGCTCCAGCAGAACCAGAGAGCCCGGAGGCTCCTGCAAAGGGCTTGTGGGGGTGGCGGGGACCGGACCCCCCCTGGCGATGCCCTGATGATCCCCCCTCTGGTCTGGGCGGCAGGTGTGAGCCATGGCGGTGTGGATCCAGGCGCAGCAGCTCCAGGGAGAAGCCCTGCGGCAGATGCAGGCGCTCTACGGGCAGCACTTTCCCATCGAGGTGCGGCACTACCTGTCACAGTGGATCGAGAGCCAGGCATGGTAGGTCAGCGGGGTCCCAGTCCCCATGGGGAACCACAAAATCACAGGGTGGTTGGGTTGGAGAAACCTCTGTAGATCTCCAGCCCCACCTGCTCACGCAGGGTCACAGAGCAGATCACACAGGATCCCAGCGGGTTTGAATGTCTCAGAGAAGGAGACTCCACACCCGCTCTGGGCAGCCTGGGCCAGGCTCTGGCACCGCAAAGGAAAGAAGTTTCTCCTCCTGTTCAGATGGAGCCTCCTGTGTTTCAGTCTGTGCCCGCTGCCCCTCACCCTGGCGTTGGGCACCACTGAACAGAGTCTGGTCCATCCCCTGACACCCACCCTGAGATATTGATCCCATTGATCAGATCCCTCTCAGCTTCTCTTCTCCAGCTCAACAGCCCCAGCTCTCTCAGTGTCTCCTCATCACAAAGATGCTCCAGACCCCTCAGCATCTTTGTGTCCCTCCCTGGACCCTCTCCAGTAACTCCTTGTCCTTCTTAAACTGGGGAGCTCAGAACAGGACCCAGTTCTGCAGATGGAGCTTCACCAGGGCAGAGCAGAGCGGGAGGATTCCCTTCCCTGACCTGCTGCCCACACTCTTCCTGACACACCCCAGGCACCATTGGCCTTCTTGGCCCCAAGAGCGCATTGCTGGCTCATGGTCACCCTGTTATCACCCAGGACTCCCACGTCCTCCTCTGCAAAGCTGCCTCCCAGCAGGTCAACCCCAACCTGTACTGGTCCCTGGGGTTATTCCCCGTGCGGGATCAGGCTGCCCTGACGCTTTGCTCCATGCGCACAGGGATTCCATCGACCTGGAGAACCCCCAGGAGAATGTGAAGGCGACGCAACTGCTGGAGGGGCTGATCCAGGAGCTGCAGAAGAAGGCGGATCACCAAGTTGGAGAAGACGGCTTCCTGCTGAAGATCAAGCTGGGGCACTATGCCACGCAGCTGCAGGTGAATGGGGGGGCTGTGGGGCTGGGGGTGTCCATGACCCGGGCCCCAGCTCAGGCTGTGCTCCCCGCTGCAGAACACGTACGACCGGTGCCCCATGGAGCTGGTGCGCTGCATCCGGCACATCCTCTACCACGAGCAGCGGCTGGTGCGGGAGGCGAATAATGTGAGTGGGGGCTGTGGGGGGCCAGGGAGTGGGTCCCACGGGGTGGGGAAGATACTCGGGGGCTCCGGCACCGCGATGGTGGGAACAGCCCTGATGCACGGGGTGCTCTGGGTCCCTACAGCATCCAGGGGGATGGGGAGGAAAGACATGAGGAAGGAATTGTTGCCCTGAGGTGGTGAGAGCCTGGCCCAGGTACCCAGAGAGGTGATAGATGAACCATCCCTGGAAACATCCCAGGCCAGGCTGGACGGGGCTCTGAGCAACCTGAGCTGGTGGAGATGTCCCTGCTCATGGCAAGGGGGGCACTGGGGGAGCTGGGAAGGTCCTTCAACCCAAACCATTCTATGAGGATCCCCTTGCCGTGCTGAGCGTTGCCCATGCCCCCTGCAGAGCCCCTCGCCGGCCGGCTCCTTGGTGGACGCCATGTCCCAGAAGCACCTGCAGATCAACCAGACCTTCGAGGAGCTGCGGCTCATCACGCAGGACTCGGAAAACGAGCTCAAGAAGCTGCAGCAGACGCAGGAATACTTCATCATCCAGTACCAGGAGAACATGCGCCTCCAAGGTGGGTGGGAAGGCACCTGGGAGGGGGTGCAGGGGCTGGGGTGCTGGTGGTGCCAGCACTAACGCTGTGCCCCGTCCCCCAGCCCAGTTCTCCCAGCTCTCCCACCTGGGCCCCCAGGAGCGCATGTCGCGGGAGACGACGCTGCAGCAGAAAAAGGCGTCGCTGGAGGCCTGGCTGCACCGGGAGGCCCAGACACTACAGCAGTACCGTGTGGTGAGTGTCCCCACGCTGTCCCTGTGCCCTGTTATGTCATCCCTGTCACCCGTAATGCCATCCCCATGCCCTGTAACACTGTCCCGCCTTGCAGGACCTGGCCGAGAAGCACCAGAAGACGCTGCAGCTGCTGCGCAAGCAGCAAACGACCATCCTGGACGACGAACTGATCCAGTGGAAGCGTCGGCAGCAGCTGGCGGGGAACGGGGGCCCCCCCGAGGGCACCCTGGACGTGCTGCAGACCTGGTGGGTGCCGGCACCGGCGGGACGGGGTGCTGAGCCCCGGCGCGGTGCTGAGCCCTGTGCCCCACACCAGGTGCGAGAAGCTGGCGGAGATCATCTGGCAGAACCGGCAGCAGATCCGGCGGGCTGAGCACTTGTGCCAGCAGCTGCCGATCCCCGGTCCCGTGGAGGAGATGCTGTCGGAGCTGAACGGCACCATCACCGACATCATCTCCGCCCTGGTGACCAGGTAGAGGTGGGGGCACAGCTCGGCTGGTGCGGGGGGCGGGTTGGGGCTGCTCCATCTGCCAGCCCCTGATCCCCCTGCCCCCTCAGCACCTTCATCATCGAGAAGCAGCCCCCCCAGGTGCTGAAGACACAGACCAAGTTCGCAGCCACCGTGCGGCTCCTGGTGGGGGGGAAGCTGAACGTGCACATGAACCCCCCCCAGGTGAAGGCCACCATCATCAGCGAGCAGCAAGCCAAGGCCCTGCTGAAGAACGAGAGCACCCGCAAGTAATGCCAGGGGAACGGGGCTGCCGAGGCAGCAGGGAGCAGGATCTGGGGCCTCAGGGGGGGCTGCCCCCAGTGTGAGCTCCAGTCCCTGAGCCTGTGGCTTCCCATGGCAGTGAGAGCAGCGGGGAGATCCTCAACAACTGCTGCGTGATGGAGTATCACCAGGCCACGGGGACGCTCAGCGCCCACTTCCGCAACATGGTGAGCGCTATCAGCTCCCTCCTGTCCCTGCATGTCCCCCTGTGTTCACCCCTTGTGTCCCCATCTGTGTTGCATCCCACCTGTGCTCACGCTGGTGTCCCCGTCTGTCCCTCCGTGCTCACCCCTTGTGTCCCCGCAGTCCCTGAAGCGGATCAAGCGCTCAGATCGCCGCGGGGCTGAGTCGGTGACAGAGGAGAAGTTCACCATCCTCTTCGAGTCACAGTTCAGTGTTGGTGGCAACGAGCTGGTCTTTCAGGTGAAGGTAAAGCCACCGGCCCCGGCCCCTCTGCAGAGCCTGGGCGAGCCACGGGTGCCGAGCCACGGGGTGACCATACAGGCTGGGGTGCCCATGGGTGCCCATGGGTGATGCTCCTGCCATGCACCACAGCCCACCCTCCTCTTCCTCCCGGCAGACACTGTCCCTGCCCGTGGTGGTGATTGTGCACGGGAGCCAGGACAACAACGCCACGGCCACCGTGCTCTGGGACAACGCCTTTGCCGAGCCCGTGAGTGGGATGGGACAAGCCCCATCGGCCCCGGGGGCTGCAGGAGTGTGACTCGGGGTCTCCAGGTGGGGAAAGGCGATGGGCAGAGCTCAGGACTGACCCTGCTGTGTCCACCCAGGGCCGCGTCCCCTTCGCTGTCCCCGACAAGGTGCAGTGGCCGCAGCTCTGCGAGGCGCTCAACATGAAGTTCAAGGCCGAGGTGCAGAGCAGCCGCGGGCTGACCAAGGAGAACTTGGTATTCCTGGCACAGAAACTCTTCAACAGCACCAGCTCCCATCTGGAAGACTACAGCAGCACCACGGTGTCCTGGTCCCAGTTCAACCGGGTGAGCGGACTGGGATCTGTGCCAGGACAGTCGTGGAGCCCCAAGGTGCCTGTGGGCTTTGGGACGGAGGTTTTGCTGCTCCCGCAGAACCAGTGCTCGTGCTGGGAGGTTGGATGGAGCCATTTCTTGCTGGGGTGGTGCAAAACCGAGACAAATACCAGCTGCAGTGGGGCGGGAGGTGTCACCTTCCTCACTTGCAGGGACATGGAGTGCCATGGGGCTTGCAAACGGGGTGTGCGTTCTCCCAGGTGCTCCCCCAGCGCTGTGGCTGTCTCACAGTCTGGGTCCCCAAGTCACCGCTGCTGCCCCGAACTCTTGTGCAGTTTAACAGCCGCTCTGAGGCTGGAGCTGGGAGTGCTCATTTTTCTGGGGATTTCAACAGGAAAACCTACCCGGGAGGAATTACACCTTCTGGCAGTGGTTTGACGGGGTGATGGAGGTGCTGAAGAAGCATCTGAAGCCGCACTGGAACGACGGGTAAGAGCTGCCCTGCCCTGCGCTGCCCGGCCCCCTGCCCACCCCCTCTGACCCCCCTGCTCTGCCTAGGGCCATCTTGGGCTTCGTCAACAAGCAGCAGGCGCACGACCTGCTCATCAACAAGCCCGACGGAACCTTCCTGCTGCGGTTCAGCGACTCGGAGATCGGCGGCATCACCATCGCCTGGAAGTTTGACTCCTGTGAGTGTGTGCGGGCGGCTGGCACCCCCTGACCCCGCTGTCCCTCGGCCCCAGCCTGGGACTCAATGTGTTGTGTCCATGGGGCTGGCGCTGCTCTGAGCATCACCACGCTCCTCGCTCTTGTCTTCCAGCCGAGAGGATGTTCTGGAACCTGATGCCTTTCACCACCAGGGATTTCTCCATCCGCTCCCTCGCTGACCGCCTCGGGGATCTCAGTTACCTCATCTACGTGTTCCCCGACCGGCCCAAGGACGAGGTCTTTTCTAAGTACTACACGCCGGTTCTCTGTGAGTCCACGCCAGGTAGCGCTGCCCTTCGCCCCGCACGCGTCCCTGTCCTTCCCGCATCTGACCAGTGTGGAGCTGGGGCTCACAGCCTCCCCCTGCCCCGGGGCTGACAGGTACCAGCAATTCAGGCCCTTAGCGCTGCTTTCTTTCCTCTAGCTAAAGCCGTGGATGGGTACGTGAAGCCACAGATCAAGCAAGTGGTGCCAGAGTAAGTCTGACCCTGCACACCCTGGGCTGTGTGTTCCCCAGATGCCCATCCCTGGAGGGGGTGAAAAGACGCAGAGATGAGATTTCTTAGGGGCATGGTTTAGTGCCAGGGTTGGGGTAATGGTTGGATTTGATGACCTCGAGGGTCTTTTCCAACCAAAACAGTTCTGGTTCACCCTGGGCTGCCCATCTCAGCCCCTGCCTGCGCTCACCAGCTCCCCGTCCCCACAGGTTTGTCAACGCATCAGGTGATTCAGGCCCCGGAGGGCCCACCTACATGGACCAGGCTCCCTCACCCGCCGTCTGCTCCCAGCCCCATTACAACATGTACACGCAGAAGTAGGTATCGATCACCTGTCCCCGTCCCCTTGTGGATGAGCCCCCCTCCTCACCCCCTGCCTCCCGCAGCCCCGACACCATGATGGACCCCGAGGGTGACTTTGACCTGGATGACAGCATCGACGTGGCGAGGCACGTGGAGGAGCTGCTGCGGCGCCCCGTGGACACTCAGTGGATCCCCCATGCCCAATCGTGACGGGTGGGCGCCCAGCCCCCCACCCTCGGCCCCGGCACCGTGGGGTCTGTGCTGTGTTCGTGTCTCTGTGCCGGCGGGGGGGTTGCGGGTGGGCCCCGTCCCGCAGATTTGCTCTGTGCTGCCCCGAAACGCAGGCTGGCGTCCGGCTCTTTGGTGTTTATGCCCTTGTATAAACGGCAGCGGATTTGTCGCATGGTTTTCCTGTATGTTCCTTTTTAAGCGGCCCAGCTTCGGCTTTCCGCTTCTGCAAGCACCGGCCGCTGAGCCGCCCCGCTCCCCACCGAGGGGCTGCTGGGGGTGGGGGCCGGGGGGGATACCTGGCCTCGCGTTCGCTTTCACAGTCGTCACTAAGAATGTACGTGTCGCCTTCTTGTTCTACCCTGTGGCTCCATCCCCAGGGGGTGCGTTGGCCTCACGGGCTCTGGTGTGGGGCAGAAGGGGGGGGTCAGCTGGGGTGGGGTCCCCTCCTGTACCTTGTCTCCTCCTTTGGTCACCCCAACCCCCCCAAAAGGATGCGGGAGCCCCTTCGCCCCCCGGCCTCGCCATCCCCATCTGGAGCCGGTGCAGCGTGGGGCAGGTGTGAGGGCACCCAGCCAGGGCTGTGGGGCAGTGTGGGCAGTTGGGGGGAGCGGAGCCCTCTGTGTCCCCCCCCGTGTCCCCCCCCTGCCTCTCTCCTCGCCTTGTCCGAGAAGCTCTGGGGTCCTGGCCATGTTATTTTTCTACCACAGAGTAAATAAAGCACGGAATATTTTTGTAACACAAAAGCTGTGGGTTTCACGTGTGTCTGGCAAGTGGGGTGGGGTTGGAGAGGGAACCACCGGGCTGCGGGTGGCAGTGTGCCCCCCCATCTCTGGATGACACTCAGCAGGTGAGCGGCACCCCAGGGCCAGGCACACGATTGGAGTCCGGGTCCCCATGTCCCCTCCTGGAGTGCAGGGGGGCGATCCGGGGGGCTGGGGCCGGGGATCAGGGAGTGGGGCGGGGGGTGGGTGGGGGCACGTTTTCCAGGGGAAAAACCAAACCAAAATAGACAAATCGCACTATTTATTTATTTGTTTAAATAAAGAGCTTTCTCTCGCCGAGGGGTGGAGAAACAGGGCCGTTGCTCTTGGGTTTTAATTGCGATTTAATTCTCCCCTGAGCGAAGTTGTGGGGGGGGCGGGTTTTTCGTACAAATGAGAAAATGAAAATAAAAACAAAGGCGGAGCTGCCGGCGGGGGTGGCACCGGTCGCCGTTATTTGCCGTCATTTCTGCCGGAGACGGAATAGCCGGAGGCGGGCTGGGGGGGGCGAGAACGGTACCCAGGGCGGGTCAGTGGAAGGTCCCGGTGCCCGGGTCCCTGCTCGGGGAGCAGCGGTGCGCGGCCCGGGATGCTGCCCGCGGTGGCGGTGGCGGTGGCCGTGGCCCTGGCCGTGGCCGTGGCCGTGGCCGTGGCGCTTCCCGCCGCCCCCGCGCTGCGGCACCGGCTGCTCCGTTCCGCGCTGCTCCGCGCCGCGGGCTGGACCCGGCGGCGGCTGGAGCTGCGGGGCAGCGAGGTGCGGCGGAGCCAGGAGCGGCGGCTGCGGCGGCTGCTGCCCCCCGGCACGGCCCGCGGTGAGACGGGGGGGGCGGCG
Source organism: Columba livia (assembly GCF_036013475.1). Lineage (NCBI taxonomy): Eukaryota > Metazoa > Chordata > Aves > Columbiformes > Columbidae > Columba > Columba livia. Next base: position 1,323,861 of record NC_088624.1, read on the forward strand.
GAGCGCTGGGGTGGGGATGGGGGGTCCCGAGGGGTCGCCCCCCTCACCCCGCGCCTCTCTCGGCAGGCTCGGATGCTTTCCGGGAGCGATACCCCCTGGGGCAGAGCTGCCCTGATGAGGTGCTGGGGGGACAGGTCTCCCCGCTGCGCCCCTGGACGCTGATCTGCAGCTGCTGGGGTACCGACCCCCCTCTGCAGGTATGGGGGTGATGTGGCAGGGAGGGGAACGCGGGCACCCCACACGCCCCAGTCTGTCCCACCTGACCCCCGCCTGTCCCTGCGCAGGGGTCCCTGCTCTACCTGGACATCCTTCGCACCACTTTCCCGCAAGCGCTGGCTCCCCGGGGCACAGCACTGCTCTCCTGGGCACCCGCTTGCCCCCGCGCCCCGGCGGGCTGGCCCCTGCCCACCCTGTACTGCACCCCGGCCGAGGCAAGCGCCCTGCCCTCGCGGGCCGCCGCGCTGCGGGTGCAGCTGCTCTTCGCCCTGCGGATGCGTGCCCTGCGGGTGCTGGAGGCCGGGCTGGCCAGCGAGCTGCAGGACGCGCTGCTGGCCCTGCGCACGGGCTGGCACGGGCTGGCACAGGACCTGGCACTGGGCAGGGTGAGCCCCCAGCCTGGGCTGCCCGAGGACACGCGGGGCCGGCTGCAGGCACTGCTGGCCCCCGATGCAACCCGAGCGGCCGAGGTCCGGGCCGAGTGTGCCCGCAGCTTCGAGGGCATCGTGCAGCGCCTGTGGCCGCAGCTGGAGGTGGTGGTGGTGGGGACGGCGTACAGCACAGAGCAGCACTACTGCGATGCCCTCCGCCAGGCTGACTGCAAGGGGCTGCCATTCTACTGCCCCTTCTACCAGGCGTCAGGAGGTGAGTGTCCCCCCAGGCCTGTCCCCTGGGTGCGTGGGGGATCAAACCCCTTCTGCCCCCGTAGATGTGGGTGCATCTCAGTGCCCCATCCCTCCTTGGAGAGACCTGCCTGCTCTCCAGAAACAGCTCTGTTCCGGCACCGGCCAAAAGGTTCCCCCTTGGAAGGGGAGCGATGCTATGCAGGCAGGGACAGGAGGGTCTGGGGGGGCTCACACTGACCCAGGCTGCCCTCTGCCCAGCCCTGCTTGGTGTGAACCTGTGGCCACAGGAACCAACGCCCCGGTTCCTGCTGTGCCCCGACTGGGCTTTCTGTGAGTTCCTGCCCTGCCCAGCCGAGGAGGAGCCACGGACGGTGCTGCTGGATGAACTCTGGGAGGGACGCGAGTACAGGCTGGTCCTGACGGCCCGGCCCGGAGAGTACAGGTGCGGTGGTCCAGGGGGGCCACCTGCCCCAGCCTCGCGTGCCTGGCACCGGACCCTCATGCTCCCCGTGCCCACGCAGGTGCCGTGCCGGGGAGGTGCTGAGGGTCACCGGCTTCCACAAGCAGTGTCCCATGGTGGAGCTCGTGCGCAGGTGAGGACACCCTGACCCCTACCCCTCACCTTGGGGGGCTCTGTGCTGGGCAGGGTCAGGGTGAGATGGTGCTAGTGGCACCCCCGAAACGGGGTACCCACCATGGACCCCCTCATGCTGCAGGGAGAGTCAGGCACTGAGCGTGCGGGGTGAGAGCATCCCTGAGGACCAATTCTGCCGGAGCCTGTGCCGTGCCGTGGGCATGTGGCCAGGTGCTCGCCTGGTGGACTATGTCTGCGTGGAGAGCACCCTGCTGGGTGAGTCCCCCCGAGAGCTGAGTGCCCCCAAAAGCACGGCTGGCACTGACCTCGGCTCTTCTGACCCTCCTGTGCCTGGCGGGGCTGGGGGCTGCGGGCAGCTTTAACATGCTGATGGTGCTGCTGCAGGTGCATCTTCGGGGGCTTGTGCCCCCCACTACGAGGTGTTCGTGGAGCTGCGGGGCCTGCGGGACCTGTCGGAGGGGCAGCGCTACAAGGTGAGGGGGATGCGGGCAGGCAGGTCCCGCACCCTGCCAGGCGGGCGAGCAGCGGGGTGGCCGCAGCCACGCGGTGGCAGTGGTGGCCTCACAGCCTCTGTGCTAGACACCAGGGAGAAAATGTTTGCAATGAGGGTGGTGGAACGCTGGCCCGGGTTCCCAGAGAGGTGGTGCATGAACCATCCCTGGAGACACCCCAGGCCAGGCTGGACGGGGCTCTGAGCACCCTGAGCTGGTGAAGATGTCCCTGCTCATGGCAGGGGGGGCACTGGATGCGCTTTGGAGGTCACCTCAACCCAGACTATTCTATGATGATGCTTTGCTGCCGGGCTGATGGGAGGGAACGCGGGCACAGTCCAGGGGGCTGCGCTGGGATAGCGGGTATCGGATCAGTATGAGCAGTGTTCCCTCTCTCTGCAGCTGGACCAGTGTCTCCAGGAGGATTTCCCCATCTATAAATCCTTCCGCTTCAAGGGCAGTATCGGGCCCCTGCGCCTGCACATGGTGGGGGCTGGAGCCTTCGCCCGGCTGCGGGACGCGCTGGGCTCCGCCATCCCCATGCCCAGGGTCCTGCGGGAGGAGCGGCTGCTGCAGCTCATCCAGAACACCGTCATCTCGTAGGGCAGCCCGGGGGTCCCGCAGCCCTCCTGCCTCTGGGGTCTGCTTGCCGTGTGCCCTCTGAGGAATGGAGTGGGGCCAAGTCCCTGTTGGGAGGTGTGGGGGTGAGGGTGCCCATCCCCGGACGGTTTGGCTGAGGGGAGCTGGTGGAGCCAGCGAGCTCAGCCGTGCCTCCGCTCTGTGGTGGTGGCAGGCACTGGTGGGCACCCAATCAGTGCTGCCCGTGGGGGTGGGGCAGGACCTGCACCCCAGCCCTGGCGCCAGCCCCAGTCCCCTTTTGTGGGGCTGTTCTGTGTACAGGATGGCACCATGGGCACTTGTGAGCATCATGGAGCAGCTGGGTCCTGCTGCCACCAGCCATGGCTCCTCCTGCTCCGCTCAGTGCCTTGGCAGCTGCGTGGGTGCCCATTCCTTTCCCAAGGGACACCTTGGCTGTCACAGCCCATGGCCAGCACGGGGAGGGGACAGTGCAAACCTCCCCAGGAGCCAGGAGGAGCCGAGGAGCTTTGAGCCCATGGTTCAACCCAGCACTGAGCTCAGGGACCCTGTGGCATTTTGTCCCCTGGCAGGGACACTGTGGGGAGGGCACAGGGTGGCAGGGGGTGGCAGGTGCCACGTCCACTGGGTTCCAGTGCACGTCTGCTGGTTTACAGAACAATGAGCTCCAGCAGGGGCTGCTTTTAATGGTTAAAAATACAGAAGCAAAATAAAGGAGGATTATCTCTCAAAAATAAATAAAGGGCCGCACTCTGGGATTCATTTTTTTATACTATTATTTTTAATCCTCATTAAAGAGATTTCTTGATGACAGCCCTGACTCTGCTCTGGTGGTTGAGAAGTTGCTCTTGTAGTTTCCTCTGGGGTCCTGGGGAAGGAGCAGCCATGAATATTTAACCAGTTCAGTGACTGGCTGGGGCTCTGGGAACATCTGGCTGTTTGTGCCTTTGAGGCGCAAATATAGCAGGTGGGAGGGACTGGTCCTTTCCCCTCCTGCTTGTTAAGGTTTATTTTAAGGGCTGGTGAGCCACGGTGCTTGGGGAACCTGCCGTGCAGGCAGCTGCTGCTGGGGTGGGCACAACCCCGGCTGCTGGCGGAGGACGATGTCTAGAACAAGGTCCACACAAAGCATGGCCCTGGTGTGGGCAAAACCTCCTCAGGGATGGAATCTGGGATAAGGGCCCTTCTTCCCATCCCTGATGGAAAAAAGATTAAAAAGCCTGGGGCAAATTTCCTGCTGCACGGTAGGAAGAAGTGGTGCCTGGCACTGGTGGGTGCCTGTGCCCGGGTGGGGGGATGCATGGGGAGGCTGTGAGCCTGGATTGGCAGAGATCTGTGCAACCTGGAGAACCCAGGGGGGCTGCTGGTCCTGCTGCCTGTGCCAGTCTGCAGGGTGCAGGCTCGGTTTGGGTGCCAGGCTGCAGGGTACAAGGTCGATTTAAGTGCCAGGGTGCAGGCTTGTTTTGTGTACCAGACTGCAGGGAGTGTGCTGGGTTTGGGTGCCAGGCTGTAGGGTGCGGGCTCGTTTCGGGTACCAGGCTGCAGGGTGTGTGCTGGGTGGTGGTGCCCGGCTGCAGGGTGCGGGCTTGGCCGCGCTCCCACTGGGATGGGGCGGTTGCCGGGCTCGGGCGCTGCGGCGCTGGGCGGAGGCCCGGGGGAGCCCCCCCGGCGGGAGGTGCCGGTGCCCGGTGTCCGTCCCCACTCCCCGCCGCTGCAGCCCGGGGCGGGGAGGCCGCTCCGTCCCCATCCGCGTCCCCGCCCCGGCCCGGCCCCTCCTCCCGGCCGCGCCGCCTCCCGCCCGCTCCGCCACTGAGCCCGCAGCGGCGGCGGGCGCAGGCTCCAGGGGCGCCCGGGGCCCCGCGGCGGCCGCTGCCCTGAGGCTGCGGGGGATGGCGGAGGGGCCCCGGGGCGCCCCGCCGCCGGGCTCGCCCCGCCCCGCCGCCCCGCTGCCCAACGGGCCCCGAGGCGGCGGCGGCGGCAGCGGCGGCAGCCCCGGTTCGGGCTCGGGCAGCAGCAGCCGCGAGGACTCGGCGGAGCGGAGCCCCGCGCCCGCCGCGCCCCGCGCCAGCATCATGAAGGTGAGAGCCCCGCACCGGCCCCTCCCGCGTTCCCCTCCCGTCCCCGGAGCGGGCTCCGGTGTCTCCTGGGACCGGCTCTACCCGGCACCTGCGCATGGCTCGGGGGGGCTCATCCGTGTCCCCCGCGGGAGCTGCGCGTCTCCCGGACCCGGACCCGGCGGGCACCGGCCCTGCCCGCCCGCGATGCCCGCCGTGCCCGCCGCTTCCCCTGGGCTCCCGCCGTGCCCGGCCGGGCGCTGCACCCGCGGGGCCGGTTTGTGGAGCCGCGGGGCAGCTGCAGCCCCGGGTCGGTGTCCGGGGGTCGCCTGCCCGGCCGAGCACGGGGTTTGCCCCCTGCCCGCGGCACCGGGCTCGCCGGGGATGCTCTCGCTAGGGCTGGCACAGCATCCCATCACCCTGCCCAGCATTGTGGGTCCCCAAGGGCAAAGCTTGGCTTGGGCTTCATGCGTTACCGGGCCAGGCCTGTCCACTTTGCACAGCCCTGGATTGCTCCGTCCGGCCGCTACTGCTCCCACAGGTCACGGCCACGCTGCTGCTGCCATGGGAGTTGCACCGCAGCATCGCCCTGTCCTGCTCAGGGCACCCATGGGTGTCGGTGAGGAGACGCCTGCTCCTGTCTCCCGAAAACCTTCTGCTTTCCCATGGTCCCTCCTGTGAAGCTGCTGAGCCTTGAGCTCAGCCTCGCCAGCTCCCAACCTGCTCCCAGCACCTCCCCAAAGCTGTGGCATGGGCACCGGTGGGGCCGTGGGCCAAGGAGGGTCTCTGGGGATCTCCTGTGCAGATGGGCAGTGGGTCACATGCATGCTTTCCTAAATGAGCCCCCGCTAATTGTGCTTATGCCGGCGTTGCTCGCTGACACAATAGGTCGCGTCCGCCCGGGACCCGCCTCCCCACTCCTGGCAGCCTATTTTAAGCCGGGATTGCTCCGGTGCTATTAATACCCTGCGTGGGGGTTGTTCCCATGGTGCTGGCTCGGCCATGCTCTCCTGCCCCCGGGACCTGGTTCCCTGGGCAGAGGCTTCAGCTCATCCCCAGGGTGGCCAGGGGGAACCTGTGTCCCCCCGCAGCGCCCACCCAGGCTCTCGCTGCAAACTGTTGAGAGACCGGCCAGGCTGTGCCCAGCACGGTGATGGTGAGGAGACCTCCCGGTGCTCCTGTGCACCTGGAGGCCAGTGCCAGCGTGCCATCTGTGCCATGGTTTCCTTTGGGACATTGCTGGGGTCACCTGCTCCTCCTGGGGACTGATCGCGGGCTGGAGGCAAATGCCTCACTCACCCCTGGGCTGGGTGTATCCCCTGTCACCAGTCACCACCGTGCGTCACCGAGGGATTTGTCCTCATGTGGAGGTTGGGTCGCCCAGGGTCAGCGGTGGGCAGGGGGCACTGGGGCAGGTCAGACAAGGCTGGTGTCCCCAGCCTGTGCCGGTCCCTTATGCATCTCCAATTCCATCCGGGCCTGATCCTGCCCTTGTGCTGGAGGGCAAAATCCTGTAGGCATTTGGTCCCCACAGGACCCTGACCGTGCTGAGCCCCTCATTGGCTTGAGGGTGACATGCAGGGGACAGGCTGTGCTCCTCCTGCCCTTACCGCTTTGGAGGCAGCAGTCCTGCTGCTAACCCAGCGTAGCTCTCCTGTCCCAGAGCAGGGATGGGGACACAGCGCGTCCTCCACCAGCCTCTCTCCCGCCACTGGCTGAGACCCCTCTGTGCCTGGGCTCTCCCTGTCTGGGGGGACGTGGCTCAGCCCGACTCTGCACAGTGACTGGGGAGAGGGTGGTGGTGGCAGGAAGGGTCAGTGGGGGACCCCCAGCAGGTTGGGTCCCCAACCAGCCCCCACAGGACCTGGGAAGCAGCTGCCTGACCCCAAACCCACGAGGGAGACCAAGGCCGCTCCTCTGCTGTGGGGTCTGTGGCAGCTTTGCTGTTCCCCTCCACGATGGCGAGTGGGACAGGGAGGGGACCTAGTGCCATGAGTTTGACTACAGCCTGGAGCGCAGGCGCAAACGAGCCACGGGCAGTGGGGCAGCTGGCCGGGCCGGGGCTGTCTGCTCATAAAGTGGACGCACATGTGGGAAAAGCTGTCAGCTCTGTTATTTTTTGGGATTTCCAGAAAAGGCTGGAGGAGTGAATCTGAAAGTAAGAATCAGCAGCTGTGCTGGAGCAGGGGGAGCCCAGGGCTGGCCATGCGGGTGTCGGCATGCCCCTGCCCCGGCTAGAGGATCTGCTCCCTGTGGTCTGCTGAGGCTGGGGGTGTGGTGGGCTCGGAGGATGCTGGAGTGGGACTGTGGTGGTACAGGATCTATTCCTGCTGCAGGAGGTGACCCTTCCCCCGTGTCCCACTGTCCTGTGCCCTGCATGGGCCCCTTCCCCACCCCTTGCCAGCCCCAGGAGCCGTGCGGTGCCTCTGCGCGGGGCTCCGGCTCCACGGCCCCTCACTGGGTAGCGGCAGCTGGTGCCGCGGGAAGTGGATGTGTCACTCGCTCTCTTCTTGGCAGGAAACAAACGCTGGTAGAAAAGCCCTGGCTGTGCCTGGCCTCCCACTGCCTCCGCTCCGGTGCTGCCGGCTGCCGCCTGCATCTCTGCTCGCGCTGCCCAGCCTGGGATGGGGGCAGCGGGAGGAACTGGGACCTGGGGAAACCGGCTGCAGATGCGTCGCATCACAGCCAAGCTGGGGGACAGCCCCGTTGCTCCACCGCACATCCCATGGCCAGGAGTGGGGTCCTGCTGCTGGGGTGGCCACGGTCCTGCTCTCCCACAGCGGTCAAGACAAGATGTCTCAGCTCCAGATGCTTTCGGTTCCTCTATCTCCTGCTGTGTGGTGGGGAACCCCTGAAGCCAGGCGTCGGGCGACAATGGGGAGGGACGGGTGGCCGATGGGCCCTTCCCCATCCCTGCACTTGGAAGTGGGTTGCTTGGCCGGTAACGGCAGCAGTCACGTGGCGGCTGAGATTAGGGCTGCCCCGCTTGCCAGGGCACTAATCACAGAGGTAATTGGCTAAAGAGGTGCTTAGCACACGCTGCAGAGCGGGGCAGGGCCCAGGCAGCTGCTTTCGGACGTGCTCTCCGTGCCCAGCTGGTTGCCTGCGCTCACCATTGGCATCACAGTTGGCACTGGCATCGCGGTCAGTGCATCTTTCCTCCGCAGAGCCGGGCTCTGTGGGTGCCATGTGTGCGGGAGCGCTGACAAGAGCCATGCCTGCTCGCTGCCAGCCCGGCAGCACAGCGAGCGGGATGCCCTGCTCCCGCCGGGGCTCTGCCCGCTGCGCGGGGATGCTCCGTGATCCCACAGCTGGGAGTGCCGTGTCCTCCTGCCATGTCCTCTGCTGACCTCCTGGTCACCCTATGGAGCTCTGCGGCCACAGCTGCCTGCGCTGCTCCTGCCTGTAACACTCCTGCCCGTGCCTCGCGGAGCACTTAGAGTCATTGAATCATTTCGGTTGGAAAAGACCCTTGGGATCATCAAGTCCAACCATAACCTAACCCAACTCTAGCACTAAACCACATCCCTAAGAACCTCACCTTTTAAACCCCTCCAGGGATGGTGACTCCACCACTTCCCTGAACAGCCCGTTCCAATGTCTGACACTTAGTGGGGTGTCCCCAGGGTTGGTGCCCACTTGGAAAGCACCGGTACAGGGGGCTGCTGTGGAGCAGCAGTTTTTCCCCACCGGTGCCTGAACCGGAGTGTGAAGCCAAAAGGAGGTCCCGCTGGGGTTTGAGGGTTCACCTGTGCGGATGGGGGGAGCAGAGCCCCTGTGCCATGGGATACGCTCAGGTCTGCATTGCATGCCTGCACCCCAAAGCGCTGCAGCTACCCAAGCCCTGGGGGACAGGGGTTCAGGTTTTCACCCCAAGCAGGGGATGACGGGGCAGGGCTCTGCCTGCCTGTGGTGGGTGCAGCTGGAGGCAGGTCCCTGGGGGTGCAGGGTGTGCGCAGCCCCCCCGCCCGGGTTTCCTTTCCGGATGGGTTTCCTGTTTTCGGCTGTGGGGCCCGGTGCGGAGCCGCCCGGGGTGGGGTGCGCCGGGGCGGGGAGCGGGTCCACTGAGATTCGGGGTCTGGGGCAGGAGGGGGCTGCTCCCCAGTGCCGGCCGTCATACCGCGGGGGGGCGAGGGGCTGCCTGTGAGTGGGGTGCTCAGATTGCTGCTGGTAGCAAATGCCCCAGCAGCAAGGAGGTAGGGAAGCTCTCAGGGGGGGACACCCCCGTGTCCCCAACCCAGGCAACTGAGCAGGACCTGCCTATGCCAGCGACACCACCAGATTAGAGGTGACTCACCATAATCTTGAAGACGTGGATTAAATCAGCTCCTGCTGCACTACTTAATGAAATCCATCCCATAATATGCTCCCAGCCCTGCTGTTCCTCCTCATTCCCCCCACCCCCTCCAGCCCCTTGGCAGCAGGGTCCCGGTTCCCTGCCGAGGGGCAGGGCTGATGCAGGGGAACGGGCAGACCGCAGGCACGGGGCACAGAGACCCCGTCCCCAACATCACCCCATGCAGGCAGCAGCAGCCGTGGGCTCTGCAGGACGGGGCTGTGGGCTGCGCTCGTCCCCAGTGTGTGGAGCTATCCTGCAGTGGGGGGGTCTGACTGGGGCTCCCCAGTGGATCGCCTCGGGATGCCCCAGGCAGCCTTGCACCCCTCGGGGTCGGTGGCCAGCGGAAGGTGAGAGGGGCTGTGGCCTGTGCCCCTCCACAGGGATGGGGCTGCTGTGGGCACAGGATGGTCCTGCTGGGCACCTGTTTTCCTCTGGTGTCCCCATGTTGGGGAGATGGGGACATGGCTGTGCATGGCTGTGCCTCGGCGGGTGAGTGAGCACGGAAAGCTCCAGCTCAGGGCCAGGAGCAGGAAGGAAGGAAGGAAGGAAAGCAGAGTTAAAATAAGCCAGGCAGCAAGCCATGGGGGAGGCCAGGCTGGAGCCGGCTCCCAGCCTCTGGGGACAGGGTCGGACTGGGGCAAACTGGGCTTCGTGTGGCACTGGGACACACTGGGGTGCATCAGCAGGAGGGCGATGGGAGCTGGCGGGGCACGTGCTGCCTGCCCCATCCCTGACGGCTCTGCCTCCTTCTCCCACCCCGGCAGGACGGCTCCCGGCAGCGGCCGCCGCATAAGAAGAAGACCGTGTCCTTCAGCACCATGCCCAACGACCGCAAGATCAACAGCACGGCCGCCTGCATCTCCTTCATGCTGGAGGGCTGCGAGCTGAAGAAGGTGCGCTCCAACTCCCGCATGTACAGCCGCTTCTTCGTGCTGGATGCCGACATGCGCTCCGTGCGCTGGGAGCCCTCCAAGAAGGACTCAGAGAAGGCCAAGATCGAGATCAAGTCGGTCAAAGAGGTGCGTGTGGGCAAGAAGACACCCGTCCTGCGTAGCAACGGCCTCTCTGACCAGTTCCCCGATGAGTGCGCCTTCTCCATCATCTATGGAGACAACTACGAGTCCCTGGACCTGGTGGCCAACTCAGCCGATGTGGTGAGTGCCTGGGTGATGGGGCTGCGGTACCTGGTGTCCTATGGGAAGCACACACCCGAGGCGCCGGGGACTGGCCACCCCAGCCTCCGGACCTCCTGGATCTCCTCCGTCTTTGACCTCGCTGACCTGGAGAAGTCTGGACGCATCCCCGTGTCCCGGGCTGTGCAGCTGATCAAAGCGCTCAACCCAGGCATGAAGACCTCCACCATTGAGCTGAAGTTCAAGGAGCTGCAGAAGGCCAGTGAGCGTTCGGGTGCAGAGGTGGCCTGTGACCTTTTTGTGGAGGCGTATTGCGAGCTCTGCACCCGCCCTGAGATCTTCTTCCTGCTGGTGCAGTTCTCCAGCAACAAGGAGTACCTGGGCCTGAAGGACCTGCTGATGTTCCTGGAGGTGGAGCAGGGCATGGAAGGGGTGACGGAGGAGAAGTGCTTGGAGATTGTTGGCAAGTATGAGCCCTCCAAGGAGGGCCGGGAGAAGGGCTACCTGGCCATCGATGGCTTCACGCGCTACCTGCTCTCCGCCGACTGCTCCATCTTCGACCCGCAGCACCGCAAGGTGTGCCAGGACATGGCGCAGCCCCTCTCCCACTACTACATCAGCTCTGCCCACAGCGCCTGCCTGCTGGAGGACAACTTCTGGGGCCGCTCGGACATCAGCGGCTACATCAGCGCCCTGGGCTTGGGCTGCCGCAGCATCGAGCTGGTGCTGTGGGACGGCCCCGAGGGCGAGCCCGTGGTCTACACCAGCCCCTCGGCCGCCTCCTGCGTGCCCTTCCGTGCCGTGGTGGGGCTGATCGACCAGCACGCCTTCGCCGCCTCCGCCTACCCCCTCATCCTCTGCCTGGTGGTGCGCTGCTCGGCCCCCCAGCAACGTCTCGCCGCCCAGTGCCTGCGCAAGACGCTGGGGGAGAAGCTCTACCTGGAGCCCCCCAACCCCAGCGCGTCCTACCTGCCCTCTCCGGAGCAGCTCAAGGGCCGCATCCTCATCAAGGGCAAGAAGCTGCCGCCCAGCTGCGAGGACAGCGAGGGGGAGGTGTCGGATGAGGAGGAAGGCTGGGAGCTGGCGCGGCGGCTGGGGCAGGAGGAGCGGGAGGTACCTGAGGGGGGTGGCCCGCGGCGGGTGCGCCTCAGCCGGGAGCTCTCGGAGCTGGTGAGCCTCTGCCAAGCCGTCCCCTTCCAGGACTTTGAGAGCTCGCGGCGCGGGCAGCGTTACTGGGAGATGTGCTCCTTCAGCGAGGTGGAGGCAGGACGCTTCGCCAACGAGTGCCCGGCCGAGCTGGTGAGCTACAACAAGCGGTTCCTCTCCCGCGTCTACCCCAGCCCCATGCGCATTGACGCCAGCAACATGAACCCCCAGGACTTCTGGAAATGCGGCTGCCAGATGGTGGCCATGAACTACCAGACGCCGGGGCTCATGATGGACCTGAACGTGGGCTGGTTCCGACAGAACGGAGCCTGCGGCTACGTCCTCCGCCCCGCCATCATGCGGGAGGAGGTCTCCTACTTCAGTGCCAACGCCAAGGACTCCTTGCCCGGGGTGCCGGCCCAGCTCCTGCACCTCAAGGTCATCAGCGGGCAGAACCTGCCCAAGCCCAAGGGCTCGGGGGCCAAGGGGGAGGTGGTGGAGCCATACGTGTGTGCCGAGATCCATGGCATCCCTGCCGACTGCGCCGAGCACCGCACCAAGACGGCCCTGCAGAGCGGGGACAACCCCATCTTCGACGAGAGCCTGGAGTTCCAGATCAACCTGCCGGAGCTGGCCGTCCTGCGCTTCGTCGTGCTGGATGATGACTACATCGGGGATGAGTTCATCGCACAGTACACCATCCCCTTCGAGTGCCTGCAGCCCGGCTACCGCCATGTCCCCCTCCAGTCCCTGGCTGGGGAGCCCCTGCCCCACGCCACCCTCTTTGTACACGTGGCCATCACTGACCGCCGCGGCGGGGGGGGCAAGGGCCACCGACGGGGGTTGGCGGGGCGCCGGGGCCGCCGGGTGCGGGAGTACACCTCCACCAAGACCACTGGCATCAAGACCATCGACGAGGTGTTCCGGACGGCCACCCAGCCGCTGCGGGAGGCCACCGACCTGCGGGAGAACGTGCAGGTATGGACCCAGCAGAGGCACCTGGGGACATGGCTTGTGCGGGGGAGGATGGGGCTGGACCACAAACAGTGGGGAGCCCAGATGTATCCCCTCTTCTCAGCTCCAGGGAGTGCAGATGTAGAACCTCACCCTGAGCAGAGATCTGGGGAGAATGAGGCTGTTCTTGGCATGGGGGTGGCTCTTGGGGTCCCTTCAGGACTGAGCCCCTGATGCTGGTCTCTGCCCGCAGAACGCGCTGGTCTCCTTCAAGGAGCTGTGCGGGCTGACGCCCGCGGCCAACATGAAGCAGTGCATCCTGACGGTGGCCACGTGGCTGCTGCACAGTGACAGCGCACCCAGCGTCACCCTGAACCTGGCAGAGCAGTACCCCCCCATGGAGGCCCAGGGCCCCATCCCGGACCTGCTGCGCAAGGTCCTCACCGCCTACGAGACGGTAAGTGCCATCCTGCCGGGGCTCAGCTCCTCCTGGGGATGCTCTACAGGGCTGGTGGCACCGGGACCACCGCCCTGCCAAGGATGGGGGACCCCAAACTTGCTGTGCAGGGGAGGCTGCGCAAGGGGTTGCCCAGGGAGGAGTCTCATCAAGGCGAGGGCTTGGGAGCCCATAGTCCCTGTCCCCCCTGCTGCCCAAATCCTGCATGGGACCAGCTGCTGGGGCATCTTGTGATCCCACCTGGCCAGAGAAATCCCATTAATAGCCGCAGCTGGAGCCGCTTCCTTCCTTTGTGTTGGAGGGGGGGCCCTGGCTGCCGGCCCAGCGCTGCTCACACAGCACCTGGATGTGTGTGAGGGGACAAGGAGGGACAGACCCCCACGCCGGGGCGAGGAGCAGCCCCTGCTCCCCATCGCTCTGTCGGGGGGTGCGTGGGGCTGGGGGCTGCCCCGCTCCTCATGCCGCCGCTCTCCCCAGATGATCCAGACCAGCCGGACGCTGATCGAATCTGCCGATGCGGTGTACGGGAAGCTCACCCAGGCACAGCAGGCAGGTGGGTGCTGGGGGGACAAGTCCATCCCTGGTGCTGCTCTGTGCCACAGACCCAGGGGACCGGGCATGTCCCCGAGGGGTCTGGGCCCTGCCGGGGTGCTGGGGTGGCAAGGGCAAGGTGCTGGGTGGGTGGGCTGCAGGGAGGGAGAGGAGAGAAGGGAGGGGAGCGGAGGAGGCTGATGAGGAAGCAGGGAAGAGTCATTAGCTGCCAAATGCCAGAATATAATTAGCACCAGAAATAACAGACTGGGGCTGACGGTAGAAGTGGCAACTGAATGTTACGACTTCCAAGACACATGGCTGAACCCACACAGGCAGGTGCTGCCACCTCCCTGCCCCAGTCCCGTCCCCCCCAAATCCTGCCCCCCACCCCAGCGGCTGCCCGGGACCCCCAGCCCCGCTCCCAGCACCAATGGCTGTGTGACCCCTCTGCGGGATGAGACCCCACAGGGACATCCCTGGGGACATCCCTGGCCACACCCCGGTGCACAGGGGGCTGGTGTGGGGGCTCCCCGTGGGGCTGGGAGAGCCACCAGGAGCTGGAGGGGCTGGGGAGGAAGGAAGGGGCCCCACTCTGCCACCCACCACCAGTACCAGCCCTGCTGCCAGCAGCCCTGTTTGTTCCCTGCCTGCATGGAGCCCGGAAACCTCCCTGAGCTCTTGGCTTTGGGCTCTGCCGCTGCTGCCAGGCAGCAGTCTGGGGGGCCTGTAACCCCCACCACCATGCCCAGGGTGCTGGCTCTCCCCCCGTTCACCCCAGCTGCACCATGGACAAGCCGGCCTGGGCTGTACCTGGCGGGTGGATGCGGTGGGGCCCGGGCGGTGCTGACTGCCTGGGGGGGTGCGGGGCTGGGGGGGCGTTGCTGATTGACAGCGCGGGGGCGAGCGGGCTTGCGTGGGAGCCCTCGTGTGGGCCCGGAGCCGCTGCTGCGTCAGGAGGGGTAAATATAGCGCCCGCTCACGAGGACATCACGCGGTGCACGGCGCGGGGGCCCACGCTCCGGCGGGGCTGGGGGGGGCAGCAGCCCCGCTCTGAGCCCCCCAGCTTGGCAATGGTGTGCAAGAGCCAAGCTGCTACCCCTCTGGTCTCTGGGGTCCAAAAGCAGGAAGGGCTGGGGCTGAGAGCGGTGTTGGGGTGGTGGGAGTTCCGTCAAGTCTGTCAGTCCCAGCATGGAGAGCGCTCAGAGCTGCTGGGCAATGGGGAGCCCACCCAACCTACACCCCTGTGCTGGGGGTCCCTCCGGCTCTGTCCCCGTCCATGGTGGGAGGTGGCCGTCCCTGTACACTGAGCGATGCTCCTGCCTGCGCAGGGATGGACTTGCACAAGGAGCTGCACCGCATTGAGGCCAAGGAGGGGCTGAGGGGCCGCAAGCTGCAGAAAGCGCTGGAGAGCTTCGCCTGGAACATCACGGTGCTGAAGGTGAGGGGCTGCGCGGACCCCTCCCCTCCCCAGCCCCCGGGGATGCTCCATGAGCACCGGGGATGATGCCCAGTGACCCCCCGCACCTCCCTGCGTGCTGGTGGCCAGCAGGGTGGCCTGTGGTCCATCAGCCCCTGATTCCCCCCCGCGCAGGGCCAGGCTGACCTCCTCAAGCATGCCAAAGCAGAGGCGCTGGACAACCTGTGGCAGATCCACAACGCGGGGCAGTCCTGCGGCATCGGCAGGAACGGCTCGGCCTCGCCGGAGTCCTCCCATCTGCGTGCCCCGCTGGACCCCATCCCTGAGACGGAAGGAGGGGGTGACACATCATCCTGCTGACTCCGGCATGGGGCTGGGGGTCCGGACTGAGCACCCGGCTGGCCGCAGGGTCCGGGATAAGGGAGCCCCAGCCTGCCCAGGGAGGGCAGCCGCGTGGGGAGGGATGCGTGTGGGGCTGGTGCCTGCACTCTGTCGTGCCGAGGGGCTGTGGGGGCCTGGCAGAGAGGTTGCAGAAGGGGCATCTGTTCTCCTGTCTGCACCCCCAAGCTCCCAGGGCCTCATCCATCCTTCCATCTGCTTCTGGAGTGAGTGTCCTGCTGTGGGACCGGCGGGGATGCTGGCCTGTGTGCATGTACCCCCAGCCTGCTGAGCCTGACCCCATGCCCTGTAAAAACATCCCCAGGTTTGGGCTTCTGCCCCTATGCAGGACCACGGGTTTTGCCTTTGCCAGCCCTGGGGAAAACCTGCCTGGCAAGGAGGGTCCTGGCTGGTCCTTGTCCCCTCTCCATGGAGCAGTGGGGCTCTTTCCCACCCTGGCGTCCCCAGGCCCGCACTGTGCAGAGGGGCTGAGGGCTCAGGGGTGCAGCAGGGGTGGCTGCAGACCGGCTTGGGCAGCAGATGTGGCTTCTGGCATCAGGGAACCACCGGGGCTCATCCCCCAGGGCGAGAGCCTCCCAGGCGAGGGACGGTCAGGGGTCGGACTGCAGCTGAGAAGCATTATAAAGCATGAGAGACCCACTCTGCTGCCCTGCTGCTCCCTCCCTGCATGGGACCAATGCAGGAGGGAGGCACTAAAGGGCATGGAGGATGGCATTGGGGATGGGGGACCCTGGTGGCTCCATCCATCCCCTGGCACCAGCCGAGCGCAGGGTGACAGCTCCCCACGTCATGGAGCCGAGCGGCTGCCCAGCACCCCTTTGTTCAAGGAGTTAATTAGTCTAATGGAGTCACCAAGACGGGGCCTGTGTGCTGCCGCTGCCGGGAGCGGGCAGCGCGTCCCCAGCGCCGACCTTCATCCTCTTTGTGCTGGGCCAGCCGCAGGGCCCGTGGGCAATTACAGCCTCATTAGTGCCACATGTTGCGGCCAGCGCACCCGGCCTGCCGGTACCCGCACAATGAGGAGCTGCAAATGAGGGGAAAGGCCTGGCCGGTCTCCGAGCTACCAGCCACCGCACGCCCGTGTCTCCCAGAGACCGGCTGCTCCCGCCCGGCCCTGATGGTATTTTTGGCAGCGCTTTGTGCCGGGCTCTATAAAGCGGTGTCTGCCGCGCAGGGCACTGCACTCTCAGCTGCCCGGTGGGACATGCCCCAGCACCGCTCGGCTGCCTGAAGACCCTGGAAGGATGGAGGTGCCCAGCGCCAAGGTGGGGCCAGGACACTGCAGCTCATGGGGATGGGTTGGAATTTGGGATGGGGTACTGGGGGTCTGGAGGAGCAGGAAGGTCTGGCTGGTTCCTTGGGAAGCCCCAAGTGTGTGGCAATAACTCCCCAGGGTTCCCCAACCATGGCCAGCAGCCACTCGGAGGGCTCAGCCCTCCTTGGGATAGAGCTAGGCACACAGTGGTGTGGGCACTGTCCCTGACATCCTGTGGCACTTGGTGACAAGGGGACAGTGTTTCCCATGGCTGTGTTTTGCTGGGGCATGGCAGGGGTGCTGGTGAGGGCACCCATGTCTGGCTGCTGGTCAGAGCTGTGTGCCGGCTGCACTAATGCTGCCTGTTGCTCCGGCAGCTCCAACGAGCTGCCTGCCTCTTGCTCCTGCTCCTGCTCTGCTCCGCGGCCGCTGCCCGGCAGAGTCTGCCCGAGTGCTGCCGGCAGAAGACCTGCTCCTGCCGCATCTACGACCTCCTGTACGGCATGGGCAACCACGCCGCCGGCATCCTCACGCTGGGCAAGAGGAAGAGCGTCCCACCAGCCTTCCAGAGCCGGCTCTACCGTCTACTGCACAGCTCCGGCAACCACGCCGCAGGCATCCTCACCATGGGCAAGCGCGGGGAGCGCCCCGGCACCATCTGCCACGGCGCATCGGGCTGCCCCGTGGACACGGACGCCCAACCGACGCCAGCGCTGCGGGGCAGTGACACCAGCCCTGCCAGCCCCAGGGAGTGCCAGGGACACTCAGGGAAGGACGCGACCAAGAGTCAGGGAGCTGCAAAGAGCTTTTACTGAGAGGGGTGAGGGGCAGTGGGAGCAGAGAGGGGACCCCCAGGGCCACACGCCCAGAGCTTGGTGTAAATAGCACTTTTACATACCTCCTGGCCCCAGCCGAGCCTGCTCAGGGCACTGCTGGCCTTTTACAATAAAAGGTAGCCTGACGTTACCCGGCTCTGCTTTCTCTCTGGGAAGGGGATGGGGACACCACCAACCCGGTGTCCCCCGGGGCAGAGGCCCCTCCCGGTGCAGCGGGGCGGGGCGGGGGCGGGGCGGGAGCCCCGGGCCGAGCCGGGATCAGCCCGCGGCGCCGGGGCCGCACCTGCGGAGGGGCCCGGGGCGGCGGCGGAGCCCATCCCCGTGGCCGCAACCCCGCGGCGGGCGGCCCGGCGGGACCATGCCGGTGATGAAGGGGTTGCTGGCGCCGCAGAACACCTTCCTGGACACCATCGCCACCCGCTTCGATGGCACACGTAAGGCTGGGACCGGGGCCGGGCCGGGGGGGAGCGGGGAGGGTCCGCGCTGGGCTCGGCGGGGCCCAGGCAGGGGGAGGCGCTGCCCCCGGGAAGCGGTGGGGAGGGCCGGGGCCGGTCCCGGTACCGCAGCCCCCGCGGCTCGGCGGGACACGACGGTCCACACGCTGTCCCGCGGACCGTCCGTGACCGGGCTCGGTGCTCCCCGACCTCCCGTGTCCCCGGTGTTTTGGGCAGCCCCGCGGTCGGTGCCGGTGCCCGCGGTGTCTGTGCCGGTGCCACCAGTCGGTGCCGGTACCCGCGGTCGGTGCGGGCGCGGCCGCTCTCAGCACCAGGGACAGAGCCCGGGCGCGGCGGGAGGGGCAGGGCGGGACCCGGGATCCAGACCCCCTTGTCTCCCTCCTTGTCTCCCCCCTTGTGTCCCACTTTGTCTCCCACCTTGCTGGGAGGGACCAGCACAAAACCAGCACTGGGAGCCTGCAGCCACCTCCCATGGCACAGCTGAGGCACCGGGAGCACCCCCGGGACACACATCGGCCGCGATGCTGGGCTGGCCTGGTGTGGTACGGAGCACCCTGGCTGACACAGGTGTCATTTGCCCAGAGGAGCTCTTGTTTGGGGTATTAACTTTGAGACTGCAATGCGTAGTGAGGCATCCAGCCCCCCGGAGCCCTCCCAGCTCAGACTGAGCTGCACCCAGAAGTGCCAGAGAAAACCACATGTGCCTCACACTAGTGATCCTGTGCTGGGGCAGGATCCCCATGCCCCTGGCCCTCTGCTGAGCTGCCTGGGAGTTCCCCCAGCTCTGCTGTGCTGGTAGCAGCATCCCCGGAGGCAGCAGGGACCGGTGTCCCCAGCTCTGCTGGCCCTGGGCTCCCCAGGACTGGATCTGGCTCTCTGAGGACGAAGGTCCCTTTGGGACCTGCCTGCAATGCCCTGACACAAAGTTCTGGGAATTTGCCCCAAGGAGATGGGATTTGCCCCACAGCACCCTGCCTGCAACTGCACCCACCTGCCTCCCAGGCAGGCGCTTTTAAACAGAGTCCAGCTTTGAGGGTTTGATGTGTCTCTTATCGGCTTTATTTGCCATGGAGAGGGGCTTGAGCCGCAGTGATACCCGGTGTGAGTTAACCCTGCCTGTCCCAGGCAGCCGCTGCCCGCTGGGCCTGAGGTTGCCCATCTGGACAGGCTGGCCACTGAGTCAGGGGCTGCCGAGCCCCCCAGAGCTGCTTCCCCCTTCTCAGCAGAGCTGCTCCCAAAGGCAAGCCCTTTTTTTTCTTTTCTAATAACACATCCTGGACAACACCATAATCCTGGCTCCCCAGAGCCAAAATCTGGCCTTAGTCACAGCTTCAAGCTATTTTTGCTTCTCCCAAGCTAATCCGGGGCTGAGCTGTGCTGTGGTGGCCCTGCTGCACCCCATCGCACCAGGGCTGCCTGTGGCTGCCGTCCCCTCCTTCCCGCAACCTCCTCTGCCCTTGCCCTGCCCAGCACGGCTCTGCTGTCGGTGCGAGTGTTGTAACCTGCTGTGGTCTCCTCTCCTTTGCTGTGAGAGGAGGTAGAACACATCTGCAGGCTCCTGCTGCCTGGGCTGTTGGGGTGAAGAGGTGCTGGCCTGGGGAACTGTGAGCTGGAGAGTGTTTCAGGGCTGGGGACACCCTGGTTTGCCCTTGCTGGGTGCAAACGCAGCTTGCACCGGCCACACACCCCACTTCTTGGCACCCTTTTAGAACATGCCATCTGTCCTGCTGGCGCAGCGCCTGCAGCAAGGAGCTGCTGTGGCCCCAGGGGCAGAGCCCCTGCCTGACCCATTGCTGGGGGGCCGTGGGGTGAAAACGGCTGCTGGGGGGCTGGAAAGAACTTTCTCTGCCTGGTGCCACGTCCCTGCCGGGGCAGGAGTGATGCTGCGGTGCTGGGACAGACCAAGGATGCTGCGTTTCCCCTGTGTCTCCATCCTGTGCTGGCTCAATGTGGGGCCCTGGCTCACCCCAGGCTCGTGGCCTCTCTCCCACCCTCTCAGTGGGTGCTGCCGCAGCGCCATGGTGCTGTTCCTGGGGCCGGGGGTCCCAGCACCGCAGCCCAGCACCTCTGGGCTGGCAGGACCCGGCCGGGTTTGCTGCTGCTCGCACTAAGCTGCCTGAGCCCTGGCGGGAGGTGGGAGCAGCAGATGGTGAGGGGGAGGCGTGAATCGCCTCGCTCGGGATCACGTCTCTGGCCATGGGAGCCAAGAGCTGGATCCAGGCTCCTTCCCTTTCCAGCAAATGGGGCTGGGGTCCTGCCTGGGACGAGGCACTTGGGGTGGCAGTGCAGGAGATGGTTGAGCTCTGGGAGTAGCCAGGGGCACTTGTCAGCTGGATGGAGACCTGGCTCCTCGTCCCAGAGGGATCCATGGGGGACCGGGAGGGCTGGGCTCCCCTCTGTGCCCCCCAGGGTGGCCCCAAGCCCTCAGGGGCAGCTGCATCTCCTTTCAGACAGCAACTTCATCCTGGCCAACGCACAGGTCCGCCGCGGCTTCCCCATCGTCTACTGCTCCGACGGCTTCTGCGACCTCACCGGCTTTGCCCGCACCGAGGTCATGCAGAAGAACTGCAGCTGCCGGTTCCTCTACGGGGCCGAGACCAGCGAGCCCGTCCTGCAGCGCATCGAGAAGGTGCTGGACGGCAGGCAGGAGTACCAGACTGAGGTCTGCTTCTACAAGAAGGGTGGTGAGTGGTGCACGGGGATGGGACGTGCCCGCTGCTCCGGCTGGGGGTCAACCCTGTGCTGGCCCCGAGGTGAAGCCACTGAGCAGCGGGGGGACTGTCCTGCCTTCACCGTCCCTCTCCTCCGCGCAGGAACCGCGTTCTGGTGCCTGCTGGACATTATGCCCATCAAGAACGAGAAGGGGGAGGTGGTGCTCTTCCTCTTCTCCTTCAAGGACATCACAGAGAGCCGGGGCAGGAGCCACCTGGGTGACAAGAAGGAGGGTGAGCGGCAGCTGTGGGATGGGGACAGGATTTGGGGAGCGGTGTGCACAGCGGACATGCGGCAAAGGGGCTCCCGGTTCCCTGCTTGTTCCTGCTTGCCTTTGTGTGAAGAGGGGACCCCAAAACAGCCCTGCTCTGTGCACCAGTGCTCCCACTAACCCAGTGTGTATTGTCTGCTGCAGAGAAGCAGAAGACCAAGAAACCTGGGAGCTCACGCCTGCGGGCAGCGCGGAGACAGGGCCGGACGGTGCTGCAGCGCCTCAGCAGCCAGTTCGCGCGAGGGGACCGCGGGGAGATGAAAATCAACCGCGTAAGGACCCAAGGGACCGCGATGCCCTCCATCCCCAGCATCCACACCATGGCCCAGGGTGCAGATGTGGCTCATTGACAGCAGCAGAGAGACCAGCGGGTGCCCAGATCATGCAGCTATGGCTGCGTTGTGTCTCTCCTCACACGTCTACTGCTCGCTGTTGGCACAGCCGTGCTGGCCCTGGGGATCACCGTTACCAGGCTGCGGCAGCCGTGGGGCTTCCACAGCAGCAGGAACCGGTGTCATCTCTGTGCCAGCCTGCTCGTGTGGCTGCAGGGTCCCAAGTGATGGGCATTGCCCACAGACACGGGACCAGGGCAGGGCTCTATCACCAGCTGACAGTAGCCAGGGACATAGAGCTGGCAAGCAGGCGAGGAGTCTACATGTGCCCATCCTGAATTGGGGGTGCTGGGGCTCCCCCCTCACCCACGCCAGGTCCCAGCTGCCCCGTGTCCCTGCAGAGGGTGGGGGTGGCTTTGCCCCAGCACATGAATTGGCACCTGGGAGGGTTCTGTGCAGCAGCTGGCGGTGCCAGTGGATTACCGCTAATAGCATTTGCACAGCGTTAATTGATGTGCCGTAATTGGGCGTTCTGTGCCCATCTCTGAGGGTGACCTCAGCACAGACCACGTGCCCCATTGGAAATGTGTGTCCATCACCCTGGCATTGGGGTGTCACCCAGGCTGGTGGGATTCAGGAGGAGGTTGGGGCTGCAGTGGCCTCCGCCCCCTCATCTGCGATATCCCCTGTGCTGTCCGTGTGCCACGTTGCTGTTTGCTCCCCCAGAATGTGTTTGAGAACAAGTCATCCATCCCTGAGTACAAAGTGGCCTCCGTGCAGAAGTCCCGCTTCATCCTGCTCCACTACAGCATCTTCAAAGCCCTCTGGGACTGGCTGATCCTGCTGGCCACCTTCTACGTGGCCATCACCGTCCCCTACAACGTCTGCTTCACGGGCACGGAGGACAGCTTCTCGGCCACCCGCAGCACCATCGTCAGCGACATCGCTGTGGAGATGCTCTTCATCCTGGGTAGGGCCCCAGGTGGGATGGGGACACGGGGTGGGACAGGGATGCAGCCAGAGGGGTGATGGAGAGTGGAGCTGGCATCACTTTGTCCCTGTTGCTGGTGCTGAGCGCCCCGGGAATGTGTCCTGTGTTGGCCATGGACACTGGTCCAGCTCCCTGGGCACGGCGGGGGCGGTGAGGGCTGCTCCTGCTCCCCCCGGCACAGACATCATCCTGAATTTCCGGACGACATACGTGAGCAAGTCGGGACAGGTGGTGTACGACCCGCGCTCCATCTGCATCCATTACGTGGCCACCTGGTTCTTCGTGGATCTCATCGCCGCTCTGCCCTTCGATCTGCTCTACGTCTTCAACGTGACCGTGGTGAGTGTCGGGGGACAGTGCGGGGGCTGATGGCCCCATTTGTGGGGATCCGCTCCGCGCACGTGCCTGGAGCGGCACAGGTAGCAAGGGGCCGCAGGGATGGCAGCTGGAGCGGGAAGCCTCCCACGCATCTGAATTTAACCAGAGGCTGCCACAAATGGCAGTAAATGCCAAGGCAGCGCTCCAGGAGCTGCAGGCAGGTGCCTGCCCTGCACCCAGCGCCCTGCACCCAGCACCCTGCACCCAGCGCCCTGCACCCAGCGCCCAGGCTGCCGAGCAGCTCCGCATCCCAATATAAATACCCCATGCACACACACCATCAAGAGCGAGGGGGTTTTGCACGTTGCCCGCTCTGGCAAGGGGGTGGCCACACGTGCAGGCACGTGCTGGTCACAAACCCTGAGCCTCCCCGGGCTCTCAAGGGACCCAGCACACAGCGGGTGTAATGAGCTGCGCAAGCAGCTGGCATCACCCCTTCCCATCCCCTGCTAATTGGGGCAGGGAGGTGTGCTCAGAGGCTGTAATTAGCTCGCTGGAGGCAGAGTGACGTGTGGGGAGAACAAGGGCACTTGGGGATGGTGCTGCCCCCCCCAAGCCAAATTCAGCTCTGCTCATGCACCAGCGGTGCTGCTGGCAGGAAAACAACCGTGGCCGTAGCCATGGCCGGGGCCATCGCTGTTGTTGCCTGTGCTGGGCAAGCTGCGGTGCCTTCTTTCTATTTTATGGCAAACCTGGTAAAATTGACAGAATGAGGGGAAGCGGCCTCAAGTTGTGCCAGGGGAGGTTGAGGTTGGATGTGGGAACAATTTCTTCCCCAAAGGGCTGTGGGGCATTGGAACAGGCTGCCCAGGGCAGTGCTGGAGTCACCATCCCTGGAGGGCTGGACAGACGGACATGAGGTTCTCAGGACATGGGGCAGTGCCAGGGGTGGGTTATGGTTGGACTCCATGATCCTGAGGGTCTCTTCCAACCAAAATGATTCTGTGATTCCATGACCCTCCTGGCAGCTGTGGGGGGTGGGAAGGGTCCCTGTCCCGGGGGGAGGTGGAGGAGGATCCCTCCCCAGCCCTGCCTGCAGCTCCAGGTTCACTGCCTGCCCCGCTCCCCAGACCTCGCTGGTTCACCTGCTGAAGACGGTGCGGCTGCTGCGGCTGCTGCGGCTGCTGCAGAAGCTGGACCGCTACTCGCAGTACAGCGCCATGGTGCTCACCCTGCTCATGTCCATGTTCGCGCTGCTGGCCCACTGGATGGCCTGTATCTGGTACGTCATCGGCCGCAAGGAGATGGAGAGCAACGACCCCCAGACCTGGGACATCGGTGAGCGGGGCTGCGCGTCCGCAGGGGCTGCATGGGCCAGGGGCACCGAGGGGTCCAGAGGAGGATGGTGAAGTTGGTGAAGGTTTGGAGGGGAAGCCATATGAGGAGAAGCTGAAGTCCCTGGGTCTGTTCAGCCTGGAGGAGGCTGAGTGCAGAGCTCATGGGGCTGCAGCTTCAGCAGGGGAGCAGGAGGGGCAGGGATGAGCTCTGTGACAGTGACAGAAGCCAGGGAATGGCAGAAGATGTGCCAGGGAGGGTCAGTTGGACATGAGGAAAAAGGTTCTTCACCCAGGGGGTGCTGGACACTGAACGGTCTCCCCAGGGAGGTGTCACAGCCTGACAGTGTTCAAGACGAGATGACAATGTCCTCAGGCACACGGTGTGAACTGTGGGGTGTCCTGTGCAGGGACAGGAGTTGGACTCGATGATCCATGTGGGTCAACTGAGGACACCCTGTGATTCTGTGACTCCTGGGTTCCTCCTGCCAGCAGCACAGGGGACGGTCCCACAGGGCAGGCAGTGATTCTGGCTGGCTTCTGCCTTCAGAGCGAGACCCCAGGGCAGGGACAGGAGCCGTGGGGGGCACCGAGCCCCCCGATGGGCTCTGACCCCCGGCTGTGCTTGGCAGGCTGGCTGCACGAGCTGGGCAAGAGGCTGGAGGCTCCGTACATCAACAACTCGGCGGGGGGCCCCTCCATCCGCAGCGCCTACATCGCCTCCCTCTACTTCACCCTCAGCAGCCTGACCAGCGTGGGCTTCGGCAATGTCTGCGCCAACACCGACGCCGAGAAGATCTTCTCCATCTGCACCATGCTGATCGGGGGTGAGGAGGGGAGCGGGGCAGGACGCGGGGGGCTTCAGCAACATCCGATCTGATGGAGGGGGGCCAGAGGAGCCACAGAAATGATCAGAGGGATGGAAAACCTCTGCTGGGGGGACAGGCTGAGAGAGTTGGGGTGTTCAGCCTGGAGAAGGCTCCGGGGAGACCTTATTGCAGCCTCTCCGGACTTAAAAGGGGCTGATAAGAAAGATGGGGACAGACTTTTTTTGCAGGGCCTGTTGTGGTAGGACTCCCCAGGGAGGTGATGGTTTGAAGCTAAAGGAGGGAGATTCAGGCTGGACATGGGGCAGGAATTGTTGGCCCTGAGGGTGGTGAGAGCCTGGCCCAGGTTGGCCAGAGAGGTGGTAGATGAACCATCCCTGAGACATCCCAGGCCAGGCTGGACGGGGCTCTGAGCACCCTGAGCTGGTGAAGATGTCCCTGCTCATGGCAGGGGGGGCACTGGGGGAGCTGGGAAGGTTCTTCAACCCAAACTATTCTGTGATTCTATGATTCTACCTCCGACTGCCCAAGCAGTGGATGCAGCAGGGACCCTGGTGCTGGGGTTAGGGAAGAAGCCCCCCATGCCGCACCCCTCAGCCCCGTGCTGCTGGTGGGCGCAGACCCCAGACCCCTCCTGGGCCCCCCATAGACTGCAGCCCCACCAGCCAGCCCCTTGCTGGGCCTGACGCTGCCCTCCCGGCCCCCAGCGCTGATGCACGCCGTGGTCTTCGGCAACGTCACCGCCATCATCCAGCGCATGTACTCCCGCCGCTCGCTCTACCACACCCGCATGAAGGACCTCAAGGACTTCATCCGCGTCCACCGCCTGCCCCAGCAGCTCAAGCAGAGGATGCTGGAGTACTTCCAGACCACCTGGTCGGTGAACAACGGCATTGATGCTAACGAGGTGGGAGATGTTACTGTGTTCACTTTGGGCCTCTCAAGACAAAAGACCTTGAGTTGCTGGAGAGAGTTCAGAGAAGTGCAGTTTCTTCCCCAAAGGGCTGTGGGGCATTGGAACAGGCTGCCCAGGGCAGTGCTGGAGTCACCATCCCTAGAGGGTTGGACAGACAGAGAAGAGGTTCTCAGGGATGTGGGGCAGTGCCAGGGGTGGGGGAATGTTTGGACTAGACAGTCTTGGGGGGCTTTTTCAACCAAAATGATTCTGTGATTCTATGCTGGCTGGGCTGGGCCAGCCCCCGAACCTGCCCCCAGCATGGGGGCAATGAGGCTGGCAGGGCCAGCAATGAGAGTGCAAGTGTGTGTGCCTGTATGTGCACACGCATGTGCAGACATGCACTTGTTCATCCTCTGCTGCTGGCAGGACCAGAGCTGTGCGCCAGCACGGGGACGGGTTCCTGCCAGCACTGGGGGGAAATGGGCACGTGGAGCACACGCAGCCCATCCCACGGCCACAGTTGTCCCATGTTTGCCAAATGGGACTCCTGGGCTCAGCCAGAGCAGCTGAGCAGTGAGACGCTCTCCTGCAGTGGGGAATCTGCCCTTGGG
Source organism: Columba livia (assembly GCF_036013475.1). Lineage (NCBI taxonomy): Eukaryota > Metazoa > Chordata > Aves > Columbiformes > Columbidae > Columba > Columba livia. Next base: position 1,349,659 of record NC_088624.1, read on the forward strand.
GCTAGCAGGCTGTGGGGGAGGCTTCTCCCTGCCCCCTGCCCCCCAAGCACCCCGGCTCCGCTCTCCCCAGCTGCTGCACGACTTCCCCGATGAACTGCGCGCCGACGTGGCCATGCACCTCAACAAGGACATCCTGCAGCTGCCCGTCTTCGAGACGGCCAGCCGGGGCTGCCTGCGCTCCCTCTCGCTGCACATCAAGACCTCGTTCTGTGCCCCGGGGGAGTACCTGCTGCGCCAGGGGGACGCGCTGCAGGCCAACTACTTCGTCTGCTCCGGTTCCCTCGAGGTGCTGAAGGACAACGTGGTTTTGGCCATCCTGGGTGAGGGCAGGTTGCGTGGGCTCCCCCCCAGCCCCTTCTGCTGGGCAAGGGCTCCAGGGCTCACCCCATCAGCGCACCCCGGTCCCCTCCTGTAGGCAAAGGGGATTTGATCGGAGCCGACCTGTGCAGCACGGACCAAGTGATCAAGACCAACGCGGACGTGAAGGCGTTGACCTACTGCGACCTGCAGTACATCGGGCTGCGGGGGCTGTGCGAGGTGCTGCAGCTCTACCCCGAGTACGCCAGCAAGTTCACGGCCGACATCCACCAGGACCTGACCTTCAACCTGCGGGAGGGCAGCGAGATGGAGGTGGGTGCGTGTCCTCCCTCGCAGGTCCCTTCCCATCCTCGCAAGTCTGGGGGTCTGCACAGCCATGGAAGGGGAGTTTGTCTGTCCCTGCTCATGGTCCCCAGGCTTCAAAATGAGGGCGGGGGGCTGTGGCTGTGTCACCCCAGCCAGGCAGGTACATCCTGTCCCGTCTCCTCTCAGCTCCACGCAGGGAACTGGAAGCCAGAACATTTGCAATGCAGGAGGCTGAGGTGGATGGAGGGCTTGGAAATGGGGGTGGAGCGGACTTGGGGGGCACCGCAGGACAGCCAGCCATGGCACAGCCCCCCCGGTGCGCAGGAGGAGGTGTTGGGGGCTGCCAGGTTTAGTCACGCTGCCGTGGGGCTGTTCCGCTGCAGAAATAGCTCTGCAGTGCTTTTCCTCCCCCGGCTCTGCTGCTGGCACCGAGCAGCTGGGGGCTCTTCCAGAGCATCTCCCCCCAGCACCCACCGCCCCCAGGCTCTGTTGAGTTGGGTGGGAGGTCACTCTCTAGATCCCAGAGAGCTGCAACTTGTCCATCACCCAGGAGAGGGATAAATGAACCAAGGATGGGGGCAAACAGAGCTGGGCACGTGCAAAAGCAACAAGCTAAAGGTCAGCAGAGATGGGGTCCTGCAGGAGCCCTGGGTGCCCTCTGTCCGGGAACAGATTCTTGGGCTGAGCCAGGGTTGGGAATTGGGGTGCAGATGAGGTTCCAGCTCAGGACACACACACCAAGGTCTGGCAGCTCATCAGCGCCACAAGAGCAGCAGAGGATGGAGAGCAGGAAAGGGGCTGATGAGGACAGGGCTGATGCATGGGACCAGGGGAAGGTTTGGTCGTTCTGGGGGCACTGAGGGGCCAGTGGGGAGCAGATGGACACCTGCCTGGCACCGTGTCTGCCTGCGGCCAGGGTCCCACGTGCTGCTGAACCAGCATCGTCTGCTTTCCCCGCAGGGGCTCTGCCGCTACTCCCGGTCCCCACGGCTGTCACAGACACCACAGGTTTGTACCGCACTGTGGAGAGGACGGGGCAGGGGTGGCCATGTCCAACCTTGGCACCTGCACGGGACCAGCCCTGACCTCCCCACACCCGCCCGCAGCCTCGTCCGGAGAGCGGTGCTGCCCCGGAGAAGCCCCTTCCCTCCATCCTGGAAGACGAGGAGGAACCCGACGAGGTTTTCCAGTACTCGCCCACCACCATCACCCGCCGCAAGCTGCTGCTGCCCCAGCTGAGCAGCCCGGCGCGCCACGGCTCGCTGAGCAGCCTCCTGGGTGATGAGCTGTGCCAGATCTCAGCCCTGCGCCGCAACTGCCGCTCCCCCGCCCGCTGCAGCCGCGGCCGCAGCCCCTCGCCGCGGTGCCGGAGGGACGCCCGGCTCCCGGAGCAAGGGGGTGGCACGAGCAGGAGGCCACCCAAGCTCCTCATCCCCTCCCTGCATGCCAACGGCTCCCCAGACCTCAGCCCCAGGTGAGGCTGGGACACGCGAGGAGGATTAGGTTGGGTCTGGGGAACAATTTCTTCCCCAAAGGGCTGTGGGGCATTGAACAGGCTGCCCAGGGCAGTGCTGGAGTCACCAGCCCTGGAGGGCTGGACAGACGGACATGAGGTTCTCAGGACATGGGGCAGTGCCAGGGGTGGGGTGACAACTGGACTCGATCTTTACAATCTTCTCCAACCAAAATGATTCTATGATTCTACGCCAGCAGCTCATTCCCCCGCCGTGCCGGCCGGGCTGTGTGGGGCTCTGGGGTGCCCCTGGTAGAGGGGCAGGGGGTGACAATGACCCCTCCCTGTCTTAGAGTTGTGGACGGGATTGAAGACAACGGGGGCACATCGGAGCCACAAACCTTCTGTTTCAATGTGGACTCCCCGCTGCAGAGCGTGGCAAGAGACTCCCCCACGTCAGGTACCACTCCGGATGTGGTGGCCGTGGGGATGGGGGGCTCGGGGAGCCCTCTGTCACCAGCTGTGTCTTCCTCAGCAGGGACTGACACAAGCAGCCCAGCCCTGGCAATGGAAGCAGAGGAGATAAAGCAGAACATCAGGAGGCTCAACCAGGAGGTGCGGCAGGGGCCCCCCAAAAGCACCGGGGATGCTCACCCGGGGGCATCGGCGGGTGGTGACCGCTCTCCCTCCCCTTCCAGATCAACCACCTCAACCAGGAGGTTTCGCACCTCAGCCAGGAGCTGCAGCGCATGATGGAGCTGCTCCAGAACCGCTTGGGCCCCCCCCAGCCCCCCACCTGCCCCTACCACCTGCCCGCAGCCTCCACGACACCCCCCCGACCCTCCCCACCCTCCACCCAGGTGGCCCCCTCGCCCCCACCCGTGCCCCACAGCTCCCACAGCTCCCCCTCCGCCAGCCCCCGAGCCAAACGCTGCCCCGTCCGCAGCCACTCTGCCCACGCCACTGCCAGCCCCTGGGTGGGCACCGAGGGGCCGTGCCCGCTGCGGGGAGACACCCCAAACGTGCACCCCCGCCATGGCTCGGACTCGCAGCCCCTCGTGCTGCCGCCCCGCTCTGCCCGCTCCTTCCCCGGCTGCTCGGCCGGTGCTCGGCCCCGCGCCCACCCGCAGCCCCGCTCCAGCTCGGTCAGCTCCCACTGACCCTGCGGGCACCGGGGTGGCGGTGGGGGGGCCTCACCCCGGGAGACCCTTGCCCTGGGGGGATCCTTGTCCTGGGGATGCTTCACCTTGGGGGGACTCTCATCCTGTATGTCCCTTGCCCTGGAGGGACCCTTATCCTGGGCATCCTTTGCCCTGGGGGTCCTTCAGCCTGGGGGGACCCTCATCTTGGGGGTCCCTTGCCCCGGGAGAACCCTTGTCCTGGGGGATCCCTCACCGTGGGGGGTCCTTCACCCTGGGGGTGAAGATGTCCCTCACCCTGGGGATCCCTCACCCCTTGGGTCTATTGCCTTGGGGACACCCTTGCCCTGGGGGTCCCTCACCCTGGGGGACCCTCGCCCGCTGCCCCCTCTGCCCTCCTCGCTGCCCAGGACACACCAGCTTCGCTCTCCGACTCCACCAGCCCGACGTCCCCCGGGGACGTGGCCGCGGGAGCCCCCCAGGGTGCAGCGGGAGCCCCCCAGGGTGCAGCGGGAGCCCCCCGGGGTGCAGCCGGAGCCCCCCGGGGTGCAGCCGGAGCCCCAGCCCGACACCAGCAGGGATTTTGATACGATTTTATACTCTATGCCCACGAGGTGTTTTTTTTACACCCGGCAGCCCCTCCCGGGACCCCCGGCCGTGGGACGGGGCTGAGCAGCGGGACCCGCGGGGCCGGTTTAGTGCGCGGGGCCGGTCCGGAGGCTCGGGGGGTGTCCGGGAGACACGGCGCCTCCCGCCGCCGCTGCCGCCCCTCCGGCCGCTGCAGTTGACGTCGTTACCCCCCGCCCCAAGGGGAAATAAAGGCTCTATTTTTCCAGCCCAGACTCCGGGTGTGTCTCTGCCCGCGGTTCCCCCGCCGCTCGCTCCCCGGCACCGGGACCCCCGCTCCCGCAAACCCGCCGGGGACTCCCCGGTCCCCGGGACCCCGCACCCGCATCCCTGGGTCCCCTCCCCGACTACAACTCCCATCGCCCCCCGCGGCGGGCGCACGCTGACGTTCCCCCGCCCGGCTCACGTGACGCGGTGAGGCCGGGAGAAGGGCGGAGCACCGGTGGGGGGGCGTGGCGCTTCTGATTGGCACGTCCCTCTGCCTGTGGCCGAAGAGCTGCTGGCGGAAGGGGTGGGCGGATCCGGAAGCGGAACGGGTAAAGGCGGAAGTGAGGGCCGGGGCCTGCGAGACTCACCTGCGGCGGGGGGAGCGGCGCTCCGGGCGGTGAGTGGGGCCGGGAGCGGCGGCGGCTCCGGGCGGGCGGAGCGGGAGCCGAGCGGCGCCCTGGGCGGCGCGTGGCCTGGGGACCCGGCTCCCGAGGCAGCCCAGGAGTTCGTGCGGCCGGGGGAGGCAGCGGGGCGGCGCCGCTCCGTGCACCCCGCGGTGGGAGCGGAGCGGGTTGCGGGAGCCGGGGTTTGGAGCGAGCTGGCGCTGCCCTCAGTAGCGCGGGGGCTCCGGGGCTGCCCGCGGTGGCGCTCCCCGGCCGGGTCCCGGTCTCGCCGGGTGTCCCGGGGAAGCGGCGCCTCCCCGGGGTTCCCCCGGCCCGGAGGGTCACGGGGCGGGAGCTGCGCCCGTGGCACGATCAGCACGTCCGGGGCGGTGATCCCGAACCCCCGGGGAGCGTCGTGTCCGCGCCGTGCGGGCTCCGCTCCGGTGTTCTCCGCCAGCTGGAAGGACTCGGGCGGCCGCTCCTCCCCAGCTCCTTTGTGTGCCCGCTGATACCGTAAATTCGGCAAAGTAACGGACACTTACAACCGCGTTTTAAGGTTTTAAAAGTAGTATTTATTAATCCCGACGTCATACGTGGCTTATATTGACAGAAAAATTGCATATTCGTTACAATTCTTGACACCCATTAGCATATCCCGTGCCTATTCTAACACAAGCTACCTGCTTAAGCAGTGCTAAGCAACATTCGCATGTTTCTCAGTTACCTGTTTTAAAAGAATATGTTGTAAATCTATGGCAGTTTTAAGAATAGGGTATGATTACTGAGTACAAAGATTCTATGGTTGCAAGCTCTGCTTATAAAACAATTGTATGGTTGTGAGGTTGGTTGATCTTTAAAGGTTGCTGCCTTAATTATCTCCTGAACTATGAGTTCTGCAGTTCCTTGAAATACAGCCTAATAATTAGAAATATGAATATCACTGGTAGCGATGACTGAAATTTAAGTGGGATTTGGGGAAGGTGTGGCACCTGCAAGGACAGATGTGGTGTAATAGTTTATTGTAGCCACTCAGCTGCTGAGGTGGGAATAGAAACTCTGGAGGCTGAGAGCCCGGCTGTGCTCCTGCGAGCCCCCTCAACGGAGGACGTGACTCCATCTGCTGAAAATAGGCGCTGGTGGAGCGGAGACTCTTCTGGTGACAAGCGCAGCCCCCGCGCCCCACCCCGAGGGGTGTTTGTGGTGTGAAATGTGGAGCACAAAGTCTGCGAGGAAGTTCTGTAGCTTGTCTGGAAGGGAGCCCGGGAGCGCCTGGAGATAAGGCTGCGCTGGGGGGTTTGGGGCAGCAGGAGCGGCACTGGGAGCGCGGTGGCTGTGTGATCCTGCCAAGGCTGGCAGTGCCGGTTACATGTGAGCAGCAGGTCTGTAGGGCTGAATCCCTTATTCCCGGGAATATCCAAGGTGCTGCTAAAACCCCCGGTGTCTGGGTGGGACCTGTGACAGTCGCAGTTTCTCTCTGCAAACTTAACTGTGGTTCTCGCTGTAAACGGCTCTGGCAGCGAGACCAAACGCGGCGTTGACCCCATCTCTGCTGACCTTTAACTTGGTGCTTTTGCACGTGGCTCTTGGATTTCTGACCTTGGCTGTTTCCAAGCGCGTAAGGAAATCAGGGAAGAGAATACACCGAGGTGCTATTTTAAGTCTTATGTGGAACAAGTTGCGTCTACTATTCTTAGCTTTTATGTGCGGTGGGTCAACGTGTATTTGAGCTGTCCCGCTTATGGTGTGACATCAGTTCTGCTTTGCACTAAGCTGGGGATCCTGAGCCTGCTCTGCACCCTGCTTGAGACCAAAAAGATACTTCTGGTTCATTTTGGCTTGACGTGTGCTGTCTGAGTGAAACTCTGTGGAATATCCCATTAATATTCACTACCACCTTGACTCTAAAAGTATTTGCATTTTTTCAGCTTAGCTGGATACTAAAGTGAAAGAACTGACTGAAAAGGGTGAAGAATTTGGAGCAGCGTAGGCAGCTACAAGATGATGTTGGCCTTAATGCCTTGTTGGAGTGAGGAGAGCAGGTAAAGCCCGAGTCAGAGCTGGGAGCTTAAAAAGAGCAAGGTTTAGGTTCAGTAACTGGGTCTTGGTGCTGAAGTAATCTCAGACTTCTCTTGGGTCTCAACACTATGCCTGAATAACTACTTTTGTAGCAAAAAATTTACCTCTAGAGGCAGTCTTTGAGACTACAGGCTAATCTAGGCAACATTTGTTTGAAGATAGTGCCAGGCAGTGTAGGTCCCTCCAGGCTGAGTAGGTGCTGATAGCGCTTGTTTGGTTTAGGTCCCTTTCCTGGTGAAACCAGGTTTGGGCATCGTCTGAAACAAAACTGTTTAGTCATGTTTTTGCACTTGGTGTGTGTGGCCAGACTTGAGTGTTGTGATGACGGGGGAGTTATCTCCATCGCAGTAAAGCTCTAGAATCGATCTAGGCCCTGCTGGTCATCAGCTCTTGATCCTAATTTCTTGTGTTCAGCGGATAGGTGGTCGTGGCATCTTCCTGGAGGGGGGTGGAAAGAATGCCAAGTGCTTTCAGACAGAGGAAATGAAATGGGAAGGCTTCTAATGAAGTGGGTGTAGCCCAAAGTCTCAGTCAGCATACTTGGAAGAGAGTAGAAACGGTGGAGTCAGCTGTTTTCTTCCCTTGGGGTATGAAGTTTGAAGTCCTCTTATGTAAGTTCTGTTAAGTCAGACTAATACCGTGAAACCACTCCAAGTGCTGGCCAGAAACAATGAACCTTCCTGGAAGTGACAGTGTGGGAAAGAATAAAGCTTCATCTACATCCCAAAAGGAGCGTTTTCCTCCCCTGGAGCACGGGAATGAGCTGCTGGAGTAGTTCTACATAAACAGATAAGAAAAGGCCGACTTCTGTGTTTGCTTGTGTTTGGTAGAGCTCCAAATCAGGAGCTGCCAGAGGCGAGAGATCTTTGTGCAGTCTGGAAAAGATAATATGAAGGTCACTGACTCTCTTGCAGTGAAGATGGCAGTTTTCTGCTTTGTTGTTCGTGATCTTGCCTTGTTCACAGGGCTTCTGGTCGAAATGAAGTGTGTCTTTTGAGGGTATGCTGAGCAGTGGGCAATACGAAGAGTCTTGTTTGCAGAACTGAAAACATGATGCTGTTGTTCGGTTTGTAGCTGGTCCAGACTCTGCTCACAAGCTGCTCCTTCAGCCTAGCTGAGCTTCACCTCCTGTGAAACAGGACTAAGTTCCTGCAGTATCAAGGATCACTAAAAGTAGGTGAGGCCTCCATGAGGGAGTTAATCTGGGGACAGGGGACAACTAGTGAGAAGCTGATGTGAAATGAAGATGATGCAAAACCCTTCCACAACCGTCTTACGCTGCTGTTCATGGTGTTTCTCATTCCACTCTTCTTAGAGCAATCTTTGCAAGTGTATTGTGCCCAAGCTTAGCTAAGTAGAGCCTGACTGAGGCTATGCTGAAAGTTTCCCTCACTTGGGTCTGGTGTGAGTTCACTTGTTCTTGTGTGAACACAAGTGTGGGGTCGGTGGCCCCGAGCGCGACACCTCCGCCTGCCCTCGCCGCACGTTCCTCTGCTCAGCTGTGCTGATCTAACAGACACAAACTGCAGTTTCAAAAGCAATTAGTCACACTATTCTGCAGAATTTAAACCCCACTGGATTAGGCTTGGAACTTCCTTGTGTGACCCAAGGGGGTGATAACTCTTTTTTTGCTGGTCCCAGTCAACTCTGTGTATAAAACCTGTAGCTCCAAGGTGGCATCAGTAAGTGTAATGTCTTTTTACCTAATGAGCTGTTTTCAAGAATTTGTGGTAAAGGATAACTGCTTAAACCTAGGAAACCCTTCGGAGGGGGTGTGTATGGGGTTAAACTGGGTTGAAGGTGGATTGAGGGAGCATCACGGTTCCCTTTGCTGGCCCGGGCACTGTGCTTGGCTCAGCCGTGCAGGCTGGGATCTTGGCCTTGTCTTCCAAAGCCAGATCAGCTTTGTAGGGCACACTGGCTTCAGTTTCCAAACAGTTTTAGAGCTGCCTTGCCTAGTTCAAGCAGATGCCATCTCGCAGATGAGATTTGGTCTCAAACTGCGCAGTAGCTTTGTGTATTTAGCAATGTGTTCTGATTTGGCTTGAGCTTCAGATCTTGCCCAAGCGCATCGCTGCCCATCCAGATCAGACCTTCGGTTTGGCCACTTAAGAAGCAGCAGAGACTTGGCCTTTATCAGGATTTCTTCCCTTGGGTTTGTCTTGCCTTAAAGGCTTTGTTAATCCCTCTTTGGAAGGGAGATGGCTTCATTTCGGTGTGCTTCACAACCCGGGCTCGGGGGGCGATGGAGAGGTCTCTGCTGCTGGCTCGGCCCCGATGGCGCAGCCGGGGCGGCTGCATGTTGTGCCCTCCTGTATCCAGCATGTGTGGGATCGAGTGGTGACTGGGGTGGCAGCCTTGAAATCTCTGATAGGACTTGTTTTTGAAAAGCTGCTTTGGACAAACAGCCGGCTGCTGGGGCCGCTTTGGAGGCCACGGCTCTGCAGATGCACGTGGGAAAAGCATGAAAAGGAGCTGGTGTTACAGATCCTGCATGTTTAGGACTAGCTACCAACGAAAAGTAATTTAACTTTTGGCTGGCGTAAATCTTTTCCTCTAAATTAAACTCAGTGTGCCCAGGTCTTTGGGAGGCTTGTTCACGAGGCTCTACAGAGAAATTGTGACTTTAATTTCTGGTAGTTTAACAGCCATCAGAATCCTCCTGAAACTGCTCTCTGGGCTGGTTTAGGTCTGGGAATCTACATTTTAAGGCTGTAGCGCAGCTCCTGACAGCGGCAGTGACTGGTTCCCCAATTCAGAGCTGTTACTGAAGCTCCAGACTGCAGCCTCCCTGATCAAGAGACTGAGTGTTCTTTGTTTGTGGAGGGAAGTGCTTCTTGTCTGGAGAAAGGTGAAGTATTAAAACTGATCAGGCTTTATGGGGCTGAGGTGTGTGCTTACAATTCTGTTTCCTGGTTCGTTGGTAGGAGCTGGACCTGTTGTTTCGTCCTCAGCAGTGTGGACCCTCCTGCTTTTGGAGTTCTTATATGAATGTGTTGGAGAGTCAGGTTTGATGGTCCACGCGATGCTAATCTGGGCTCGTGGAGTCTGTGTTATCACACACTTGATGCTGGTCCTGCTTGTGGAAGCTGCTTGTGCATCAGAGAATCATTTTGGTTCACAAAGACCCTTGGGATCATTAAGTCCAACCTTTAACCCAACCCTGGCATGTGAATCTGGGTCCTAAAGCCGGGTCGCCAGTTCTGGGTGGGAGTGGGGGAACAGCAGCCTCGTGCTGCCCGTCCCGTGTGAGGTGAAGCAGAACCACTCAGTAACGTCAGAGGTTGCTTTGCCAAGAAATTCATGTAACGCTGTCAGCTATTTAACAAGATAAATACTTCACTGGGGCTTTTGTCTTCAGTATTTTGATTTGAAGCCAACAAATCCCCAGCGAAATGGCTTCTTGCATAGCTGAGAGCAGCAGCGGTCCTCTTGGGTAACTAGATTCTTCAGGGCTGGGTTTCTGTGTATCGCCAGCTTCCAGAGTAGCGAACACAGGGCAAAAATATCAGATCCTGTAACTTCTGACACTAAACTAGCGGCTCCCCTGCGCTGGGGAGGCGTGTGAAGCAGTTTTCTTATGCAGGGGTTAATGTGGTAATTGTCCTGTGGACACATTTAATGTGCAGAACATTAGTCTGCAACAGCAACAGAGCTTATGTGTTGCTAATAGACTGCCTGGGGAAATTAATACAAGGTTAAACAAGCAAAAGCTGCTCCCTTGCAGACTCTGGTTGGAGGAGAAGCTCTAAAAGGTGGGAACTTTTGCAGGCTGATAGATGTAGAGCTGCTGATGTGCTCCTCCAGCCTGGTGGTAACCAAGACGCTCCTGCCCAGAGCTGCAAAATGATGCTTCCTCACTGCCCAGCAAAACAAGGTGTTGATTTACTTCTTATCGAGCCTTTTTGTCCTGTCAAAATAGCCTTTGAGGAGATGGGGCTCCTGACGGGTGTTACTGGACTTTGCAAGGACCCAGCGCTGAACTGCAATCTCTTCACTGACTTAACCCAAGCCTGGACAGGCCACTCGGATCAACGGCTTCTTCACGCTCAGGCTACTGACACATCTCGCTGCACCGAAGTTACTCCTCGTGGTTTCGTTCCTACCCGTGAGCTTCAGTGAACGGTGCTGCTTAACAGCAGGTTTCTGACTCGCCTGCTGGTCAAAACAATTTGTTTAGGTGGAATGTGTCTGCAGGTCAGTGTGCTGAGCGCTGGTGTTCTGGGTGAACACCCAGAGTTTCCTTGGGGGCGCACTCAGGACTCACCATAAGGAGAAACCAGCGTTTGGGGGATTGTCTCTTTTTGCGGTTGTCTCTGTGAACAAGAAGCTTGGAGGGAAAGCGGCGATACAGAGCAGATGCGATGGGTTGTAGCATTTATCATTGTCAGGAAGTGGGAGTTGTGATGAGAACAGGAAATGTCCCTAAATCTGTGTAACTGTGCACTTGGAAAACGCTGCTGCTCTCTGCTGTGTGCAGCTGAGCTTGGTGCTTAGGAAGGGACCAAGACTCATGTTTAGCTATGAGACAGCTTGTCTTGCTGCTCCTGCCGTGGTTTGGTGCTTCTGCACAGATTTGGTGCTGGGAAGAAGGGATCCAGTTGATTGTGGGTGATGCTGCCTGTTTACTGCTCAGCGTAGCTGGATTTGAACCGTCTCCTCGTCAAGAATGTGGCCAGTAGCCTGATGACCTGGAATGGTGTGGAATGAGGGCAATGAGGCAACTAGGACGGGGTGTGGGAAGGGTTGGGTGTTGGCTCTGTGCTTGGATGGAGCTGTCGAGACTCGGTCAGCGGTTTGTGCCCGTTTGCAGCAAGGCATGCGGAGCAGTGGTTGCTTTTATTCTCTGAATACTCAGTGTGTGCCTGGAGAGCGGCTGCTGCCAAGGGGTTTCCCTGAGCCAGGTAGCACTTCAAAGGCCTTTTTTAGGGCTGCTCTAAGGTGCAGTGTTTAATGGCTTGGTGTGAGCGCCTCTGAACCAGCAGACTGAATGTAGGAACTCCCTTTCATCTGAAGGGCTGTGGGCTGCTTCCCGTCACCGCTTGTGTGCGGCACTCCAACAGCTCCATATTGCACTGACAGTCTGAAGTCGCTGCTTTGTGAGCCCGGGAAGGAGCTAAAGGTCAACCTTAGTTACCTCCATGAACCAAGTAATTGTTGTTTTAGTAGACGCAGTTCTAATGACACCGATCGGTGTGCTGGCTGTTCTTCACTTGCCTCACCCTAGCAAGGTATGTGTAACATCTACACACCAGTGGAAGTGCTGGAGGGCCCACTGGTGGGGAGGAAAGCCTGTGTTACCAGCATCCCTTCTCCAGGGAGGCTCAGACATCCCAGATGCTGCTTAGGGACAGAACTAGCCCAATGCTGCTGTGGTACATGCAGCTGATAACTTCCCACCGTGGGCAGGAGTCCAACCCACCTTCTAGAACTGGCGCAGCTGGTCCAGCAGCGCGTTGCTAACTCTGACCTCCTCTTCCAGTTGCAACCTGCCTCCGGGTGGATCCCAGCGCAGAGCCTGCAGCATCCTCCGCGCTTGGCGCTCCCGCGCTTAGGCCACGATGGCAGGTCGAGGTGGAGCTGCCCGACCGAACGGACCAGCTGCTGGAAACAAAATCTGCCAGTTTAAACTCGTTCTCCTGGGAGAGTCGGCGGTGGGGAAGTCCAGCCTTGTCCTGCGCTTCGTCAAGGGGCAGTTCCACGAGTACCAGGAGAGCACGATTGGAGGTGAGTGCCGCTCCAGGTGCCTGTGGCCACAAGCTGCTGCCCTTACTAATGCACACCAGGGCTGTCACAAGTCATAATGACTGTTTCAGTCTGGTCTGGGTTCTTTTTGCTATAAATAGAGTCAAGCAGCTAATGCTTTAACTTTTGGTTTACAAATTGGTGGGAAGATCAGTGCAGCAGAGAATAATGCTATGGCAACTGTGCCTTCTGCTTCTAAGACATCTTCACTTCCAGTGCTTGAATTCCTGCTTCTAATTAGAACCAAGTGCTTCAGCTTGGTTTATAGCCCTTAATTATCTTTTCAGACCAAGACCTGGGATTCTGAGGCTGTTTCTGCCCTCATGCTATTAACTACTTCCACAGCTCTTTCAGGTCTAGTAGTTCTTTAGCTTGAAATCATTAGCAGAGTGTCACTAATCAAAGGTTGGCCAGCACCCGGGTCTCTGGGCAGCAATATTAGGAGGTGTGTGCTGAGAAGAGCTTTGATTTGTCCCTATAGTAACACATGCAGGGACTAAGTGTAGCTGTAGTATGGGTACAAAGGGCTTAATGCTGTGCAGACTCTGCTGTTCTGCTTCAGCCTGTATCCAGGCCTGGTTGCCTTTATCCTATTTGTAATAAGCAAGGAAATAACCTGTTACTAAATTGGGGAGTGATGTGTTAACTGGGCTGACTTCAGAGCTTTGGGGAGCACCTCGCTGGTGATGCTGCAGCTGAACGGTGTCACCTGCTGCGCCAGTGGCCACCTGGGCTTGTGGGCCACCTCCCTGTCAGCTGCGTGGTGGCTCTTGTGCTCCTGTGTGCGAGGAGCTTATGATAAAGAGCTGCAACTTCCACGGCAAACTGCACTGAAACGGCCTGTTTGGGGCTCCTGCTCGCTCCCGTGCGCAGGCAGGACCGCTCTGAGCTCCTGGCTCTGGCTGCGGGGGCGCTCCAGCTGGAGGGAAGGCCAACACACACCTTGTCTTTCAGCTGCCTTCCTAACACAGACGGTCTGCCTGGATGACACAACGGTGAAGTTCGAAATATGGGACACGGCGGGACAGGAGCGGTATCACAGCCTGGCGCCCATGTATTACCGAGGCGCCCAGGCGGCCATCGTCGTCTACGACATCACTAACACAGTGAGTACTGGGGAGGGCTCCGGCTGTTACTGGGCTGTGTTTGCTGGTGCTTCTCGTTTCCACGGGAGAGCGTTGGGGTTCAGAGTCTCTGCAGGTATTGAGTTTCTTAAACTAACGGCCTCTTCCTCAGTCTGACCAAGGCTAAGCTGATAGAGGATCCTGCTGCAAAGTGCTGTAGAGGCAGAACACTTCTTACAGGAAAGACTTGTTCTAATCATATCTTTGCTGTGGGTTTGTAAGAGGCTGCCCTTCCTGACTGCTGCCTCCTCTTTGCTTCCAGGACACATTTGTACGAGCCAAGAACTGGGTGAAAGAGTTGCAGAGGCAGGCTAGCCCCAATATTGTAATTGCACTAGCAGGAAACAAGGCAGACCTTGCTACCAAGAGAGCTGTGGACTTCCAGGTGAGTGGGAATCCAGATCAGTTGTTACCTGAGCAAGTCAGGAAAGCAGCTTTATGCTGAAGCGAGGGAGGTGGCGGCATGTGCGGAGTGCTTTGAGGGGGAGTCACAGGCAAGATTTGTGCTGCTGAGGACCCCAGGGTGCCGTTCCAAGGGAATTTCAGCCTGTCTTTCACATGCACTCCATTCACAGCACTTGCAGCTCTTGTTGGTAACATGACAAATGTGGAGAATAAGGTGCAGAGAGCACAAGCTTCAGCCTTCTGCTGTCTTTATGAAGCAGTATCTCTTAGATACAAGACGTGAAGAATCATTCCCAACTTGTTCTCTACTCCTCACAGCTCTTTCCTTGTCTAAGTCAAACATTCAGTGAGAAGCTCTTATCTCAGCCCCGGGTTGCTTGTGGTGCATTTACAGTGTGTGTTACTCTCCCAGCCAACCAAAGTACAAGGTGTTGTGCTGCTTGGGACATGCTGTGTCTTTATTTGGCTCAAGCAGCTCACAAACAGCCCGTGCTGCTGTACCCAGCTCAGTGCTGGGACACCAGCCATGTGATATTGTCACTGTGGGTCTCCCAGTTGTCTCAGTCAGGGTGGGACAGAGCGTTTCTTCAGTGTTCAGTTTGCCAACGAGTGAAAGCTGTTTGGACCTCCTCTTGGCAGGATGCCTTTAGTGCTCTAATGTGATTGTTTGTAGGATGCACAAACATACGCAGATGACAACAGCTTGCTGTTCATGGAGACGTCGGCAAAGACAGCGATGAATGTGAATGAAATCTTCATGGCAATAGGTAACGGCTGGTGCGCGGCGGGACGGCTGGAGTAGCAGTGAGCAGCCCAATGGCAACTGGGAGCTCCGTCTCTGATTTCCGAAGGGATATCTCACAGAGGCACCCCAGACAGCAATTTAGGGAGGCAATATGCTCCAAACAGAATAACCAGAACTGTTTAGCAGAAAGTCAACTAGGTTTATCAGCTGGGGTCTGGAGGCTCTTACTGGCTTAGATACCTGGTTTGCTGGACTTTTGTGAACAGTTGTTCACTGAGAGTTTGGAGCCTTTGCCTTGCAAAGCCTGTTCTCTCCCTTTATCCAGGCTGGTAAGGAAGGAGCAGGATTGACAGCACTAGGAGGGTTGGTTTGCTGTACTCGTGCTGCTGGCAGCATCCAGTCCTGTATTTCTTAACACTTGCAGCCTTAGGTCAGAGCGGGGCTGAGCCAGCCTGTGGCCCACAGCGGGGAGCAGGTTGCCCTCTGTTAGCCTACTAATGTCTGGTTTTTCTTTCTAGCCAAGAAACTGCCAAAAAATGAACCCCAGAATGCTCCTGGAGGGCCAGGTAGGAATCGGGTGGTTGACCTTCAGGAGAGCAGTCAGCCGAGCAGGAGCCAGTGCTGCAGCAATTGAGCAGCCGCCCCCGCCCGCCCGAGCCCTCCAACGACGTGACTGGAACCCACGCTAACAATCGCACTTACCGTAGAGCGGCCGCCGCCGGGGGCTGCTGTGATTTCTCCATCCCTTTCTGATCATAGGCTGGAGGGGAGTTCTTCCACCTGCACCTTTCTGTACAAATACTAATTCAATTCTAAGTCTTAAGTCACTTTTTTTAATATATGAACTTCTGCTCTTCCCTCTTCCTGGTGGTGGTGGATGCACGGCCTGGTGTCTGCCCAGCCAGCCCATGGGTGGGGGCCAGCAGCACCCAGGTCCCACAGTACTGTAGTTCACTATTGGAAACAAAGGGATATTGAGACTAGAAAACCTTGTTTAAAATGACCCGTGTGTAAAAGCTGAGGCTCATACCAGTATGATATTGCCTAGAACAACCACTAAACTGTAGCATTATAGTGACAAACTCTGGCTTTTCAGCCACTTATTGACCAAATCAATCATGAGTATTCTGGGGTGGGGCAGAGGGAAGCAAAACTGGTTTCTTCTGTATTTTGTATTGTATGTTTCTTCATGTAACCAATCAGTATCTTGTCAATATAGTACATACAACTAGCTGCCTGTTGTCTTTATTTGTGTTGGACTCTAGCATGCCAACTCTTTTCTATCTCCAGTTCTGTTGTAATGCACTAATCCTGTTGCAACTTTTGCAAAAAAAAAGAGATCTTGTATAGAAAATTGTCCTTTTTTTGGATGGTTGTGATGCCACTAATGTTGTTGACCCTGCTCTGGTGTGAACACACATGGTTCCGATGTACAGAGGTGGGGTGGGGGAAACCTCGGATAACTTGCCAGTGGGAAACAATATGTATTGCAAAAGCCTGTAATTCCACAAAGTATGAAGGGAGGTATTAAAATGGCTTCTGTTGCCAGACTGATGTTGGCTGCTGCCTAGTGCCTAATGCAATGTCTTATGCATACTGGTATTTAAGAGGAACTGTCAACTCTGGCGTTCATCATGAACTTCAGTTTTGTGTGATAAACAAAGAAAAATTTTTATAAACCTATCCTAATCGACAATGTTCATGTTTCTTAATCAGCTCGAAGCAGGAGGGGAGTGGAGCAGAATGTGACGGTTGTGCTGGAGGCTGGTGACATCCTGGCTGGAGCACAAGCTGCATGTCGAGTGGGGGTCCAGGGGGGCTCCGAGGGGCTTTGCTCACTGGGTGCTGCTTCCTTGAGGAACTCGGGGCCTCTGTGGGACACCTGAGGTCTCATCGCTTCCCCTGGGGGACAGACTGGTGCTGCTGTTGTAAACGGGCTTCCCCAGCGATCTTGTGAACGCGAGGTGCTGTTGCCATCTGCTGGTTTCTTTCCCTGGGTTCCATGTTTCTGGCTCCTCTGAGGATTCTGGGGCTCCATCTCCGTGGTTTCCTAAGGGATGTCTCACAGAGGCACCCGAGAACGCAATTTAGGGAGGCGATGCGCTCCGAACAGAATAACCAGGACTGTTTAGCAGGAAGTCGACTATAAATGGGGATTTATCAATTTTTCAGCGCTCTGGCAACAGTCAAACCGCAGGTTTGATGAGCTGGTTGGAGATGGATGTGGAGTCTCAGGTGGGAGCCCAATGTTCTAGCCTGGTCGGATCTGCCTGTGGTCACCATGAACACGGTGTGGAAGCTTCTCTGCACTGTCACCGAGGGTCCTGCCCCAGAGCTGGGACAGGTGACTTGTCTCAGTGCCCCAGGGTAGAGGGACGGGACTGTCGGCAGCACCCAAGGTGAGTAGGTGAGGATGGAGACAAAAGGGGCACAAAAGGTACTAAACAGCCGTTAACTGCCCCGTTGAAAGCTCCCATCGCTGGGGGGGGGGGGGGGGGGGGTCTGGCTGCTGCCTCAGCATCTGCTGCTGAGCTGGGAGGGACCCGGTAATGGGTTGGGGATGCTCCAAGGGACTCGGAATAGGACTGAGGACCCTCTAAGGGATTCGGAATTGGACTAGGGACCCTCTACAGGACTCGGTGCTGGGTTGGGGACCCTCTAAGGATCTTGGGATGGGACTGGGGACTGTTTAAGGGACTCGGTACTGGATTAGGGAGCCTCTAAGGGACTTGGTACCAGGTTTGGGACCCTCTAAGGGATTTGGAATTGGACTGGGAACCCCCTAAGGGACCCAGAAGTGGGTTGGGGACCCCCTAAGGGACTCAGAAGTAGACCGGGGACCCTCTAAGGGACTGGGTGCCAGGTTGGGGACTCTCTAAAGGACTCGATGCCAGGTTGGTGACCCTCTAAGGGATTCAGATATGGACTGGGGACCCTCTAAGGGACTCAGTGCTGGGTTTAGGACCCTCTGAAGGACTCAGTGCTGGGTTGGGGACCTCCTAAGGGACTCAGAAGTGGACTGGGGACCCTCTAAGGGACTTGGTACCAGGTTAGGGACCCTCTAAAGGACTTGGTGCCAGGCTGGGGACTGTCTGAGATGCTCAGTGTGGGGCTGGGGACTGTTGCTGGCTATGGAGGGTGCAGCAGAGCTCTGCAGAGCAAAGCCTCCCCGCTGCCGGGTGGGAAGGGCTGTCTGAGCTGCGGAGCAGCTCTGCACAGGTGTGCCTGGCTGCATACCTGCTGCCTGCCCGGGCCTGAGCCCAAGCCTGAGCCTGCCTGTGCTGCTTGAACACCGTCTGCAGTCGGGCTTCACTCTCCACCCGCTGGGCGCTCGGGGGGTCCTGCTGTGTGGGAGCCAAGTGTGGCTACAACAGGGGCACCAGCACCCAGCCAGGCTGTTTGCCATGTTTTTTTCCATCACCCAGGGAGGGGCTGTGGGGCTGGTGCAGATGCGGGCAGTGCATGAGGGGGTGATGGAGTGACCCGGGAGAGCTGCCCTTGCCCCGGTACAGGTGAGTGGGGCTGATCTTCCCCCCTTGAAACCTTCCTGCCTCCCCCCAGCATCACAGTGCTCGCAGATCCCTCTCCTGCTCTGGGTCCACTGTCAGTCCCATTTTGTGCTGCCCTGAGGCACCAAGAGAGGTTTTTTCCCCTCTCTGCACATCCAGATCCTCCGGCTTAACCAGCTGAGACCAGAGCCCAGCCTCCCTATCAATCAACACAAGGAGAGCACAAGCAGGTTCTATGCAAAAGTATTTTTATTGGATACAAAAACATTCCAGTATAGTGAAAAAAAGAGAGATATAATTGCTGGTGGAGCTTGTCTGGGCTAAAAGCCGAGATTCGCTGCTCTCCGCTCTGGTCCTGCTGCAGCCGTAGGTTCTGCTCCCATTACGCCTGGGCTTTGTTGGTGGCTCCGTTCTCAGGGGCTGGTCCGGGCTGTGGTGCTGCAGGGCTGACCTGGATGGGCACATTCCTCTCCCCGCTGGCCGTCAGGGCCAGTTTGGGGGCCTCGATGAGGAGCTGCCCCTCCTTGGACAGGGAGCAGCTCAGCGCTTCCACATCCACGTCCTCGGGCACATCCCATTCCCGCTTCAGCACCTCGTACTTGTAGGAGAAGCAGCCCTTGTCATCCGTGTTCTGCATCTCCTTCTGCCCCACCAGCACCACCTTCCTGCCCACCACCTTCACCGACAGCTGCTCGGGAGCGAAGTTCTTCACGTCCTGGCAGACAGAGAAGCCGTCCCCGGAGCCCTGGGCCAGCGCGGTGCTGGTGCTCGGGGCTCGCTCCATGGCGGTGTTGGCTCCGTGGCTGGTCAGGAGCTGCTCGAAGCTGCTCATGAACTCCCGAGCCTTCTCCATCTCCTGCTGCAGTTCGGTGAAGATGGTCTCTGCGTGCGGCCAGAGGGTCCTCACGGTGCCCAGCCGGCTGGCCAGGGAGCTGGAGGCGAACGGAGCGAGATGCATCCGGCAAAGCATCGTTGCTGCTGCTGTGGCTGCTGCTGCTGTGGCTGCTACTGTCGCTGGTGTCGCTGTCACCTCTCCGCTGAGTTGAGAGCGCGATGCCCCAGCTCTGCCGCCCGCAGCTTTTATTCCCTGCCCGGGGAGGAGTGGCCTCGTCCCGCCCATCACGTCACCCCCATGGAGAAGCGCTCGGCTCTTTCCAGCCCGTTCCAGCTAATTCTTGTTACTCATCCCCGAGGAGAGGCACCTCGGAGGTTTTGCCCAACATACCTTTGCCCTGAGTCTTGCGGCTCCGCTCTCCTGGCTTATAATTAGCAGCATCACCTCAGCCTCTGAACGGGAATCCTGAGCCGCCCCTGCCAAAAATCTCTGGCTTATTCCCCAGGCAGGGAGCCGGGTTGGGCTCCTCTCCTTCCGGCCTTCGCCCCCTCACCTGTGGCCTGTCCCCCCCCATTTGCAGGCAGGAGAGCCCCTCTGCCCCCCCCCACACCTTTGCAGGACCCTCAGCTGCCACCAGGTGAGACCAGAAACTGGCCCACATGGGTGGAATGCACAGGTGGGGTGCTGGGACAGACCATAAAGCATCCCCTGGGAACGGGAGGCCCCTAGAAAGTGCGAGAGGCATCTGGCAGCGGGTGACATAGGGACATGTTGCTTTAGGAGGGGACTGTCCCTGTGCTGGGTGCAGCGACAAGCTCCTGGCACAGCACAACCTGCGCTCAGCGGAGACCCCAGCGTGGGGGCCACGGGAAGGGCTTTGCTCGCCCCCTGGCCCGTGGTCCCGTGGGCGCCGCTGCACCGCGGCGGCTCTGCAGAAACCCGAGCTCCCGGCGGTGACTGCAGCTCCCTATTTGTGGCGTGTGACTCGTCTCCAGAAACAGGCGCTGCTATTTCAGCTGACGGATAATCAGCCTCTCAAAAATAGGCGATGGCTCTGGGAGAGTGCGTGGGGAGAGAGTGTTCTGGAAGGGGCACACCCCTGGGCAGGAGAGGATAAAACCCGCCGCTCCCCAGTGCCAGCCCAGAACCGCTCCAGCCCCTGCACGGAGCCGAACCGCAGCGCACACCGGGAGCGCACACCGGGAGCAGAGATGCTTTGCCGCCTGCACTTCATGCCGCCCGCATCCAGCTCGCTCTTCCCATGGCTGGGACCCGTCCGCACCCTTTGGCCACATCCAGGCACCCTCTTTGCCGAGCTGGAGAGAGAGTTGCGGCTGGAGATGGAGAGGGCTCGGGAGTTCATGAGCAGCTTCGAGCAGCTTCTAAGCAGTGGGAGTAGCCCCAGCCGGATCGGCATCACCACGGAGCGAGCCCCGAGCGCCAGCGCAGCCCTGACCCAGGGCTCCGGGGACGGCTTCTCCGTCTGCCAGGACGTGAAGGACTTTGCGCCCGAGCAGCTGTCGGTGAAGGTGGTGGGCAGGAAGGTGGTGCTGGTGGGGCAGAAGGAGACACAGAGCACGGATGACAAGGGCTCCTTCTCCTACAAGTACGAGGTGCTGAAGCGGGAGTGGGACGTCCCCGAGGAGGTGGACGCCGAGGCGCTGAGCTGCTCCCTGTCCAAGGATGGGCAGCTTCGCATTGAGGCCCCAAAACTGGCCCTGCCAGCCGCCCCCGAGAGGAACGTGCCCATCCAGATGGAGCCAGCGGTGGCACAGCTGGCAGCCAGCACCGACGACGGAGCCGAGCGCGCCAAGGCGTGATGGGAGCAGCGCAGGGCCGGGCTGAGCCCGGCTACTGGGGCAGCTGCTGGTTGCAGAGCGGGACTGTGATGGGGACTGCGTGACAGTCTGGTTGGGGGGGCTCTGCCCAAAACATGTAGCTTTTTTGATATGTAATAAATATTATTGCCTTTTATTTGTGTGGCTTTTGTGCTTGCTGGGCTCGCCTGGCCCTGTGCTTTGCTAGACTCCCGGCTGTGCCTGTGCAGTGGGATGGCAGCCTGGGGACCCGGGCTGTGCTGGCACAGGGCATGTCCCTGGCACCTGTTCCTAGCTCTGCCTCGGTGGAGCAGGGGGAAGGTTGGTTGAGGGACTCCAGCACATACACGGTGCTGAGCATTCCCCCCAGCAGCCTTTGGGCAGCCGAACCGCATCTTCGGGATGGTTCTGGAACACTCCCGTGGGGTACCTGCCAGTGCCAGCATCCCCCGTGCCCTGCCCGCCTCGGCATCATTCGTTCCATGCCCCCCCCGTCCCGCTCCCTTGCTGGCAACTTCCAGGCGCTCCCCGCTCCTCCGCGACGCGGCGTGCGGCCAAGCCACGCCCCTCCGCCGCCAAATGGGTGTGGCCTCCCTTAAATGGGCAGAAGGGGCGGGCGTGATAGGCGGAGCTACACTCCATATTAGGAAGAGGGGGCGCGGCGTGATGGTGTGACCGCACCTCTTATTACAACGAGGCTGAGGGGCGGGGCCTCGCACCATATTTGGCGGAGAAGGCGGGGACGCACTCCATATATGGCGGAGAAGGCGGGACCGCACTCTATATTTGGAAGATTATGGGGGCACTGAGCGCTCTCTGGAGGAATCAGTGCCGCCGAACCGGGCACGGTACCGGTTACCGGAGGGGCGGCTCAGGCAGGCAGTGATGGCTCCGCGCCACCGGGACCGGTGTTGTCGATTCCTGTTGGGCCTGGACCTCGACTCTCCCCGGCCGGTGCACGCCGCCCGCAGCCCCGGGCGGGAGCTCCGCTCCCGTCCGGGGCTGCGGGCGACGTGCGCCGGCCCCGGGAGCACCGGATCCTGGTCCCCCCACCCCGCAACGAACTACCGATCCCGGCGTTCCCGGCGCGCAGGCGCAGTGAGCGCGGAACGCACGCCGAGCCCGGCATGGCGGAGCCGGAGGCCGCGCAGCCCGGGCGGCCCCCGCCGGGTCCGGGAGCGGTGGCGGGGAGCGGCGGGGCTGGGAGCGGGACGGCGGCGGTGGCGACAGGAGGAGGAACGGGGTCCAGCGACCCGGCGCGGCCCGGGCTGAGCCAGCAGCAACGGGCGAGTCAGCGCAAGGCGCAGGTGCGGGGGTTCCCCCGCGGGAAGAAGCTGGAGAAACTGGGGGTCTTCTCGGCCTGCAAGGTGGGCTGCACCGGCACCGGGTAGAACCGGCGAGGGGGCTGCAAGGTCGTGCATGGGTGGGAGTGCAGGAGCGAGGGTGCAAGGTCGTGCATGGGTGGGGGGTGCAAGGACGTGCGTAGGAGGGGGGTGCTGAGCTGGGCAGGGGGTGCAGGAGAGGGGGTGCTTGGGCACAGGAGATACAGGAGCAGCATGTAGGAGGTGCAGGGGGTGGTGCAGGGGCGTGTATGGGCAGGAGGTTGCAGGAGGGGGGTGCTGAGTTAGACAGGGGGTGCAGGAGAGGGCGCAAGGGGATGCATGGGCAGGAGATGCAGGAGGTGGGTGTGGGAGGGTGGTCCAATTATGTGCATGGGCAGGGGGGTGCAGGAGTGGGTGGCTGAGCTGTACAGGGGGTGATCGAGGGGGATGCATGGTTGGGGGATGCAGGAAGGGGGTGCTGGGCCGTGCATGGGGTGCAGGAAGGAGATGCTGATGCATGGTTGGGGGATGCAGGAGGAAGGTGCTGAGCTGTGCGAGGGAGATGCAGGAATATCCATGGGCAGGGGCTGCAGAATCCTGGGGCTGAGCACAGGAGAAATGTGAGAGAGTGTTGGGGTGCTGGGTCATGCAGGCTGGGAGCTGAGGAAAGCTGGGGTGGGTGAATAGGGATGGGTGAACGAGACTTTAGGAGTGTGGAGCTGTTTGGCCGGAGAAGGCGGCAGCCTTGGCACGAAGCAGCGCATGGGCTGCTGTATGACGGCCTCTCCTGACGCTTGTCCCAGGCTAACGATGCCTGTAAATGCAATGGCTGGAAGAACCCCAACCCTCCCACCGCCCCCCGCATGGACCTGCAGCAGCCGGTGACCAACCTGAGCGAGCCCTGCCGGAGCTGCGGCCACGCGCTGGGTAAACCCCATGGGACGCCCGGGATGCCCACGGGGAGGGGGAGCGGTGCTGACCCCCCCAATCTCACTGTGACTTTCTCTCCGCCACAGCGGACCATGTGTCCCATCTGGAGAACGTCTCGGAGGAGGAGATCAACCGGCTGCTGGGCATGGTGGTGGACGTGGAGAACCTCTTCATGTCGGTGCACAAGGAGGAGGACACGGACACCAAGCAGGTGTATTTCTACCTGTTCAAGGTGTGTTTAAGGCTGGGCATGTCTCGCTGCCCTGCTCACAGGGGGGGCTTGTGCAGGGTCCCTCAGCTTTGCTGCGGCTGTCCTGCTGCTTGTCCTCTGCATGAATTGGTGCAGCAATGTCCTGCTGCTCCCCCGTTCATGGTGTGCGTGATTTTGGGACCTCAGTAACCGTGTCTGATGGTGCCTTGGCAGCTGCTGCGGAAGTGCATCCTGCAGATGAGCCAGCCAGTGGTGGAGGGGTCCCTGGGGAGCCCCCCCTTTGAGAAACCAAACATCGAGCAGGTGAGGCTGCCGTCATGCTCACTCATTGCACTAATAACTTGTCCCGTGCTTTGCTGCTCTGGCACGGTCCCCTTCCTGTGCAGCCCCTCCACAGCCCCCTCCTCTCCCCAGGGAGTCCTGAACTTTGTCCAGTACAAGTTCAGCCACTTGCCGCCAAAGGAGCGGCAGACGATGTACGAGCTCTCCAAGATGTTCCTGCTCTGCCTCAACTACTGGAAGCTGGAGACACCGTCCCAGTTCCGGCAGCGCTCGCAGAACGACGATGTGGCCACCTACAAGGTCAACTACACCAGGTGAGGGCAGGAGGGGTCTGAGCCGGCCTGGGGGTCTGCCCGCTCCTCCCACCCCTGTGTGGGGCTGACCCCGACTCCTGGGGTCTTCGGTGATCTCCAGAGGTCCCTTCCAGCCTCAAATAATGTCAACCGTGACCCCCCAGCCCCCTGCTCTCCTCGTCCCTGCTTCCAGCACTGTTGTCCCAGGAGGGATGCGGATGCTCTGGGGTCACTGGTCCCAGCGTGTTCCTGTCTCCTAGGTGGCTGTGCTACTGCCACGTGCCGCAGAGCTGTGACAGCCTCCCCCGCTACGAGACCACCCACGTCTTCGGGCGCAGCCTCCTCAAGTCCATCTTCACGGTCACCCGCCGGCAGCTGCTGGAGAAGTTCCGAGTGGAGAAGGACAAGCTGGTGCCGGAGAAGCGAACGCTGATCCTCACCCACTTCCCCAAGTAGGTGCCACATGCAGGGATGGCTGGGGATGCTCCCCTCTCCTCCTCCTCCTCCATCTCCATCATCCTCTCTTCCTTCTCCTCCTCCTCCATCCTCTCCTTATTTCCCCTCCCCTGTGGCACATGGAGCTCTGGGGCTGTTCCTGCCTGGTTCCCCCTCACCGACCGATGTGCCGCTCCCCACCAGGTTCCTGTCCATGCTGGAGGAGGAGATTTACGGCGAGAACTCTCCAATCTGGGAGGCTGATTTCACCGTGCCGGCTGCAGAAGGTGCCCAGCTGGTGTCTCGTCCAGGTATCTCGGGGACTGCAGGATAACGGGCTGCGGTGTGGGGGAGCTGTGGCGGTGGCTGGGCTGCCGCCGCTGCTTTCTGGCACTCATGGCCATGCTTGGTCTCTTCCAGCTGCTGTCAGCACTGTCACTGTGCCCACCACTCCGCTCTTCAGCAAGAAGCTCAGCAACAGCAGCTCCGCTGCGAGCATGGACACCAGCGCCCCAGAGCCCCTGCCAGGTGGGCACAGCATGAGCCCAGCACTGGAGAAACTGGGACCTTCCTTGGTCCCTGCCAGTGCTGAAAAAGGAGGTTGTAGCATGGAGGGTGCTGGTCTGTTCTCCCCAGGAACAAGCAACAGGGCGAGAGAAAACAGCCTCAAGTTGTGCCAGGGGAGGCTGAGGTTGGATGTTGGGTGCAGTTTCTTCCCCAAAGGGCTGTGGGGCATTGGAACAGGCTGCCCAGGGCAGTGCTGGAGTCACCAGCCCTGGAGGGCTGGACAGACAGACATGAGGTTCTCAGGACATGGGGCAGTGCCAGGGGTGGGGGAATGCTTAGACTTTATGATCTTGAGGGGCTTTTCCAACCAAAATGATTCCATGGATGTGCCGCTCTGCTCCGCTCCCCAGGGGAGAAGCGGAAGCTGCCCGAGAGCCTGACGCTGGAAGATGCCAAACGGATCCGTGTCATGGGCGACATCCCCATGGAGCTGGTGAACGAGGTCATGCTGACCATCACGGACCCCGCTGCCATGCTGGGCCCCGAGGTACAGGATGGGGGACACTGAGGTGGCACCGGTGCTCTCCAGGGCCTGCAGAGCTGCTGGAGCTGTGCTGGGATCAACAAACCCCCCCTGTTCCTTCCCCAGACCAGCCTGCTGTCGGCGAACGCGGCGCGGGACGAGACGGCCCGGCTGGAGGAGCGCCGCGGCATCATCGAGTTCCACGTCATCGGCAACTCGCTCTCGCAGAAATCCAACAAGAAGATCCTGATGTGGCTGGTGGGCTTGCAGAACGTCTTCTCGCACCAGCTGCCCCGCATGCCCAAGGAGTACATCACTCGCCTCGTCTTTGACCCGTGCGTGGCTGGAGGGGGCACATTGGGGCTGGTGGGGGGGGCTTCTGTCTCATCCTCGGCCGTGCTGCCTGCAGGAAGCACAAGACCCTGGCGCTGATCAAGGACGGCCGGGTGATCGGGGGGATCTGCTTCCGTATGTTCCCCACCCAGGGCTTCACCGAGATCGTCTTCTGCGCCGTCACGTCCAACGAGCAAGTGAAGGTGAGAGCAGGGAGGTGGGCGGTGGGGGCCGTGGGGGGCAAGATGGGTCTCACGGGGACAGCGTGGGGGTGTCACAACCCAGATACGCTCAGCACTGGGTGGCCCCAGCCGTACCGCTTGCTCTGGGGCATCTTCCAGGTGTCCGTGGGTGGGAGGGGGCCATGTGTCCTGTCTGAACTGGGGTGGTCCCTGGCTCATGGTGGCTCCCCCAGGGCTACGGGACGCACCTGATGAACCACCTGAAGGAGTACCACATCAAGCACAACATCCTCTACTTCCTCACCTATGCGGACGAGTATGCCATCGGCTACTTCAAGAAGCAGGTAGGCTCCTTCCCTTGGGGGGCCTCCCCTCAGCCCCACTGCCCCCCAGCCCCCTCCCACCTGCCCCTTTGTCTCTTAGGGCTTTTCTAAGGACATCAAAGTCCCCAAGAGCCGCTACTTGGGGTACATCAAGGACTACGAGGGGGCAACCCTGATGGAGTGTGAGCTGAATCCCCGCATCCCCTACACCGAGCTCTCCCACATCATCAAGAAGCAGAAGGAGGTGTGTCCCATGGGTGCTGCCAGGGCGCTGGAGTGAGCTCTGAGAAGGGCAGTGGAGCTGGGGAAGGGTCCCCGGAGCATCCTGCAGCCCTGAGCACCCCCTTCCAACCGCAGATTATCAAGAAGCTGATCGAGAGGAAGCAAGCGCAGATCCGCAAGGTCTACCCTGGCCTGACCTGCTTCAAGGAGGGCGTGCGGCAGATCCCCATCGAGAGCGTCCCCGGCATCCGTGAGTCCGGCTGGCTGCTGGTTGGGACGGGCTGTCTGGCAGGAGGGCTCTGTCCTCTGTTGCCCATGGGGAAGGTGTGATGTTTACACTTGTCTTCTAGGAGAAACGGGATGGAAACCGCTGGGGAAGGAGAAGGGGTGAGTGCTGTGCAGTGGGGTCTCGGCTTGGGCTGCTTCTTGCTGCTGGGGCTGGGTGATGGGGAGGTGGGAGCGCTGGGGTGGTGGGCAGAGTCTGCCTGCCTTCAGACTGATGGACACTGCTTTTTGTCCCGCAGAAAAGAGCTGAAGGACCCAGACCAGCTCTACAACACCCTGAAGAACCTCCTGGCCCAGATCAAGGTGCAGACAGGAGGGAGCCCTCCACTCTGGGGTGCCTGTCCCCACAACAGCCCTTGGAGCTACATCCCCTGGGACAGGCTGTCCTGGGCTCTGCCTGCGGGGGGACAATGGGGGTGACCCAGGCGCATGGGGAGCAGGGCCCCCATGTGATGGGGCAGGCAGGGGCTGCTCTAACTTGCCCCCACCCTGTCCCCAGACCCACCCCAGCGCGTGGCCCTTCATGGAGCCGGTGAAGAAGTCGGAGGCGCCGGATTACTACGAAATCATCCGCTTCCCCATTGGTAGGTGGTTGTGCCCAGAACTGCGGGGCAGGATGGTGGAGGGAGGGGCTGCAGACCCCCTCATTGTGGGGTCTGTTCTTGGGAGTCATGGTTGGGGTGCTGGAAGCCCCAGGCCACTCCAGAAGAGAGAGGGCTGAGTCAGAACCCTTGGTGTCCAGCCCTGTAGTGGGGGGGCACAGAGGCCTTGAGAACTTGACTCTTCCCCTGCCCAGACCTGAAGACCATGACCGAGCGCCTGAAGAACCGCTACTACGTCACCAAGAAGCTGTTCATCGCCGACCTGCAGCGCATCATCACCAACTGCCGCGAGTACAACCCGCCCGACAGCGACTACTGCAAGTGTGCCAACACCCTGGAGAAGTTCTTCTACTTCAAGCTCAAGGAGGGGGGGCTCATTGACAAGTAGGGGGGGCTGACCTGGACTCTCCTTGGTCACCGGACCCCTGTGGGAGGGACAGGGCAGCCTGTGGGCCCCAGCCCTGCTCCGTGGGCAGTGGCTGTTGGAGGGTTTGATGCTGCTGAGCAGCCTGGGGGAGCTGGGACTTCCCTGGGGGGGGCTGGTGCTTTTATCCGTGAGCTGTTGGCTGCCTTTCCTATGGGGGTGTGAGCAGCAGGGCTCCAGCCACCTCATTGGGATCTACCCGGGGCAGGGGCAGCACTGAGTTCCTGCCTCTCCCTGGGGGCCGGGAGCCCCCCAGCACTGGTGCTTCCCCCCTCCCCAGGGTCGTGCCTTCTGCTCCGGCTCCCCACGACGGGGCGGTTTGGTTTTCTGCTTCTGCCCGTGCACAGGCAGCCCCTGCCCCTCTTGTTGAATGTACGGCAGGGCCAGCCCTGCCTGCCCCAGCCTGCGGGCAGAGCTGCTGCTCTTGGGCTGGGGTCCTGCTGGGATGGGGGCTCCGCCTCTGCACCCCGCAGCTGCCTCTACCAGCTCTTCCCTCCCACTGGGAGCACGTCTGCCCCCAGCCCAGCCCCTGCCCGTGGGCTCTGCTTCTGCTCGCCTCCCCCCTTGCTGCCCCCTCCTTGCACCTCGTGGGCTGTTTTCCCTCTGCCCCTCGGTGGGTGCTGGGCTGGGGAGCGCACACACCCCCCCCCCCCCCCCGCATTGATTGTCACCCACCCTTGCTTGGTCCCCTGCTGCCTTGTCCTGTGCTGTCATCGCTGGGTGGGTGCTGGTGATGCCCTGCGGCTCGCTGACCTCGTGGGGGTGGGACCAGCCCCTGCCACCCGGTTCCACTTGACTGTTGTTTTGTTTGGTTGATTGTTTGGTTGTTGTTTTGTTTTTTTTTTAAATAAATGTTCTTGTGCAGAACCGGCTGCATCCGTGTGTCACGCCGCAGGTGGCAGCCTGGGGTGCTCAGGGCGTGTGTACAGGAAAGACTCACAGGAAAGCCCTTGAGGTGCTGGAGCGAGTGGGGAGAAGGGAACGGAGCTGGTGAGGGGCTGGAGCACAAGTGTGATGGAGCGGCTGAGGGACCTGGGGGTTCAGCTGGAGAACAGGAGCTGAGGGGAGACCTTCTGATCTCTGAACTGCCTGAAAGGAGCTTGGAGCCAGGGGGGTCGGGCTCTGCTCCCCAGGAACAAGCGCCAGGAGCAGAGGAAACGGCCTCAAGTTGCGCCAGGGGGGGTTGAGGTTGGATCTTGGGAAATATTCCTCCCTGTAAAGGGCTGTCGGGCATTGGATCAGGCTGCATGGTTTCGGTTTCTCTCTGGGGCTCCCAGCGGGGGGTTCCTGGACCCTGCAGCCAGGCAGGCACTGCAGTGGGGGGTGGGCAGCGTGGGCAGCACAGTCCAGCCTGGCTCAGCCCCCCCGATTGGTTCCCCCCAGCCTGGTTCAGCCTGGCCCTGCTGCCCACCCGCTCCCGGCACTGCGGCCGGCGGAACCCCCCTTGCTGGGGCTCCGGTAGGACAGGATGTGCCGCCCCGAGTTTCGTTTCCGATGGGGACCGGCCCTGACAGCAGCAGGAGCAGAATGGAGCTGCGGGGGTACCAGCGGGAAGCGGTGACCCCGGCCCTGCGTGGCCACAACAGCATCGTCTGGTTGCCCACGGGTGCTGGCAAGACCCGCGCTGCTGTCTACGTCTGCCGGCAGCACCTGGAGAGCCGGCGGGGTGGCAGGGTGGCTGTGCTGGTCAACAAGGTGCCACCCATCCCCAGTCCCCTGCCTTGGTGGCAATGGGGTGCCAGCACCCGCCGGCCACAGGCTCCTGGGCGGTGCTCCTGGGTGGTGGTCTTGGGCTGAGCGGGGTCTTGGGGCTGCAGGTGCACTTGGTGGAGCAACATGCCAAGAAGGAGTTCAACGTGCTGCAGAAGGACTTCAGGGTGACGGCCATCAGTGGGGACAGAAGTGAAAAGTCCTTTTTCGCCTCCGTGGTGAAGCAGAGCGACATCGTCATCTGCACGGCCCAGATCCTGCAGAACGCGCTGGTCAGCGGGGAGGAGGACACGCACGTGGAGCTGACGGGTGGGTGCGGGACCCCCGCTGCCTCTGTCCCCGAGGCTGGGTTGGGGTGGGACTGTCTCGGCCAAGCCTCCGCCGTGGTGCGGCTCACCCCGCTCCCCTCCCGGCGCAGATTTCTCGCTCCTGGTGATAGACGAGTGCCACCACACGCACAAGGAAGCCGTCTACAACAAAATCATGCTGAGTTATCTCCAGCGCAAGCTCTGTGGGCAGCAGGACCTGCCGCAGGTCCTGGGCCTGACAGCGTCCCCTGGCACCGGGGGGGCAACCTCCTTCGAGGGGGCTGTAGAGCACATCTTGCAGGTGGGTGCTGTGCTGAGACAGGGTGGGTGGCCCTGACATGGCTTCTCCTGGGGTGTCCCTTGGGTGGGTGTTGATAACCCAGTGTGCAGGCACTGGGCAGCTGGGTGGCCTGGGGGAAATGTCCCCAACTCGCTGGGGTGCCGGCGAGCGCCATGTGCCGCATCCCCCTGGGCTGAGGGCTGGCTGTGGGGTCTCGCCCTCTTAGATCTGTGCCAACCTGGACACCGAGAAGATCACGTCGGCACAGGAGGAGGTGGAGCAGCTGCAGATCCACGTCCCCCAGCCCAGGAAGCAGTACGACCTGTGCCAGGAGAGAGTGCAGGTGAGGGGCGGCTGGTGGGTGGAAGGCAAGACCCCCGAGACCCGTGGGGCTGTATCCCTCCGTCCTTTACCTCAGGCTAGGGAGAGGAATCACTTTATCCAGAGCTTTGGTGCAAGGGGATCCCACAACCAACTGGGTCCTGCTGTACAAACAGCCCCTGACGCTGGGCCAGGCACACCGGGCTGCACCTCCAAGGTTCTCTGGAGCAATGTCCCCAATTCCTCGGGTCCTGAGCCCCTCTCTGCTCCCAGGACCCCTTTGGCGAGCGGTTGAAGAAGGTAATGGCGCAGATCCAGCAGTACATGGAGATGCCCACCCTGCCACGGGATTTCGGCACGCAGATTTATGAGCAGTGCATCGTGGAGGTGGAGAAGAGAGGTGAGGAGGCGGTGGTGCCATGGGGCAGAGCCACCAGCTGTGGGGCCAGGCTGTGACTGTGGCATGTCCTTGTTCCTCTCCAGCGGCAGAGACGTTTTGCCGCAAGACGCGGGTGTGCGCGCTGCACCTGCGCAAGTACAACGACGCTTTGCTGATCAACGACACGGTGCGGATGATCGATGCCTTCCAGTGCCTCCAGCAGTTCTATGCCACCGAAAGGGACACAAAGGACCCCACTGAACAGTTCCTCGCCGCCACATTTGAGGGTAACGTGGGAGCATGGAGGGGTTGGTTCTGTCTGTGTTTGGGAGGGCAGAAGCCTCTCCTGATACCCCACTCACCTGCACAGAGAACAGGACGAGCCTGCAGGCGTTTGCCAGGGACCAGCGCTATGAGAATCCCAGGCTGGGCAAGCTGGAGCAGATCTTGCAGGAGCACTTCCAGCCCCATGGTACTTCTCGTGGCATCGTCTTCACCAAGACCCGGCAGAGCGCCCACAGCCTGCTCAGCTGGCTGCAGGACACGGCCGCGCTCCGCGGGGAGCACATCAGGGCTGCCGTCCTCACCGGCGCCGGCTACAGCAACCAGACCAGGCACATGACACAGGTGAGCGGATGCAGAGATTAAGTTCGTAGAGACACGGGTTAGTGCTATGGTTGGGTTAATGGTTGGACTCGATCTTGAGGATCTTTTCCAACCAAAATGATTCTACAATTCTGGTGCTCTCCGCAAACTTTGTGGGTGTTGCGGTGCTGCCAGGGAGACAGAGCCCTACGCAGCTGCTTCAGCATCACTCCCTCTCCTCCCAGAATGAGCAGCAGGATGTGATCAAGCTGTTCCGAGAGGGAGCCCTCAACCTGCTCTTCTCCACCAGCGTGGCCGAGGAGGGCCTGGATATCCCTGAGTGCAACATCGTGGTCCGCTATGGGCTGATGACCAATGAGATCGCCATGGTGCAGGTAGCTGCCTGGGCTCCCTTAGGCTGCTCTGCCTGGTCCTATGGTGGGGGGATGCCCAAAAGCCACAGGAATGGCACACGAGGGCTCTTGCATCCTGGGGATGAGCCCAGCTGCTGGCAGAGCATCTTCTTCATGGGATGTGGAGGGTGGATCCGTCCTCATGGGGCAGCACGGGGAGGTGCGGGGGTTGGCCGTGTCCCTCCTCTGCTGACAGCAGCCTTTGGCCCTTGTGCTGCAGGCCCGGGGCCGTGCCCGTGCCGAGAACAGCGTCTACTCGGTCCTCGCCAAAGCTAACAGCAGGGAGGTCTCCCGGGAGCTGCTCAATGAGGACCTGGTGAAGCTGATGGAGAGGGCGATCCGCACGGTGCAAGCCATGCCTGAGCGGGAATACCGCCTCAAGGTGGGCGCTGGGCACGACCCTGTGCGACCTGCTTTAGCGTAGGGTTGGACTGGGTGATCTCCAGAGGTCCCTTCAACACCAAGCAGCCTGTGATTCTGTGTCTCGCCATGTCTTCCGTCTGCCCATGCCCCTGTCCTCCCCTCCATCCCTGCAGATCGCGGAGCTGCAGCGAGTGGCCGTGGCCAGCTGGCTGATGAAGGAGGCCAGGATCAGTGAGAGGCGGCAGCTGCACGACCCCAATGCCGTTTACCTCTACTGTGTCAACTGCAACATAGCGGTGTGCCGCGGCAGCGACCTCCGCACCGTGGAGGGCATGCACCACGTTAATGTCAACCCCAACTTTGGGTAGGAGCTGGGTGCTGGTAAGGGTGAGCGGGCAGAGCCAGGTCAGGGGGGCTTTGTGGGACTGCGTGACCACCTGTCTCCTGGCCCATCATCCTTAGAGCATCTTTCGGTCCCATTCTTGCAGGCTGTATTACAAAGTTTCCTCTGGGAAAATGCAATTCCAGCGGACTTTCAAGGACTGGGAGCCCGGCTGCCGCATCTCATGCAGTGGGTGCAGCCAGGTGAGCGCGGCAAGTGGGAATGTCCCTGGGGCAGGAGCGGCCATGCCCTGTGCCCCAGCTCCTGGCTGAGGAATGGAGCTGTGTCTCCCCTCAGCACACGTTGTGTGTGTGACACACTTGCGGGACATGGCCACGGGCAGCTCTCTCCAAATGGGGACGTACCCTGGGAGCAAGGAGCTGGGTCCATCCCAGGTGTGCGTGGCTCTGCAGCCCGGGGACGCTGCGTGACTGTCCCCTCCCTGCCCACACAGGACTGGGGAATGGAGATGATCTACCGGCAGGTGAAATTGCCCATCCTCTGCGTCAAAAACTTTGTGGTGGAGACGCCAGCTGAGAAGAGGCGGTACAAGAAGTGGAGCGCTGTGACGTTCCCTGTCAAGGAGTTTGACTACGTGGAGTACTGCTCCAGCACCCACGGCCTGTCCTTCTAGCATGGGTTCTGCTCAGAGGAGGACTATTCCCAGGCCATCTCCTTGGGATAGTGGGACCCACCCTCCAGGCTCCTCTTTTCCTCGCTGGACTGAACCGCTGTAGCATCCCCTGCTAGAGCCTGTGACTGCAGGAGGAGACTTTGCTGAGCCTGTGCAAAAACTTTGAGGCATTGGGATGGGAAAGTACCAAAACCCTTTCCTGCTTGGTGGCATCTGCTCTCTGGGATGCTGCCTTCCCCTCCTGCCCCCCAAAGCTGCCGGATGATGGAGACTGTATCCATGACCCTGCCAGAACCAGCCATTTCACGTGGGCGCAGCATTTCTCTGGCAGCCGGCAATCCGCTTTGGGAATGCAATGGTCCTCTATTAAAAAATGTGTGTATGCACTGGGACCGAAGGAAGTGGTGGCAGTTTCACTTGCTGGGCGCAGACACGGTCTCTTTCTCTGGAGACATTCAAACCTGCCTGGACAGGACCCTGTGTGATCTGCTCTGGTGATCCTGTGTGAGCAGGGTTTGGGCTGGGCCATCTGCAGAGGTCCCTTCAACCCCAACTGTCTCATCACTCTGTAGAACCCTCCCATGGAAGGAGCTTCAGCCCATCCAGGGCGGCTGGGCTCATGTCCCTGCAGCTCCGGGTGTCCCCGTGGGGCTCTGCGGGCTCAACAGGGGCTGCCCTGGGGATGCTGGTCCACAGAACCCCCTGTTCCCAGCCGAGGAGCCTGAGGGGGCCGCGGGGCTTGCGGCAGGACCACGGCCTCGGGGGTTTTCGGTACCGGGGTCTCCGGTTCCCCGCGCCCGGACAGGGATGCTGCAGCCCCGGATCCCGCTCCCCTCCCCGTGTGCTCTCCCGCCGCCGGTCGCTAGAGGGAAACCCCGGCCCGGCCCGGCCGTGGGACGGGGCGATGCCCGGGGAGAGCCGGGGGACGCCCGGGGTCGCGGGTCCGGCCGGGAGGTGCCGAGGATGCTCCGCCGGTGCCCGGCGGGCGCCGAAGAAGCTGCGGCGATCGCACCCACTCTGTGCGTGTCCCTTCCCCGCGGGATCCCACCACGCGTGTCGGTGCCGGTAAGCAGCGCAGTTGTTTGGCGAGTTAAGTGTCGCTCCGGGGGGGCCGCCGTCTGTCCGTGCTCCCTGCCCCGTCCTACCGGCACAAGGAGCTGCCGCGAAGGGCAAGAGGCAGCTTTGCTACCGGCGGCTGCCGGCACAGGCAGGGGCACCTGGGTGCCCGAGGGTGATGTCTGCCCAAATCTCAGCCCTTCTCTGGGCTGCCACCCCTGGGAGTGCGGTACCCCAGTACCACCGGGGCTTCTCGCTATGAACCGTTATCTCCAGCAAGGATGCGTGCTTGGAGCAAACTCCTGCCTGACTTTAAAGGCAGCAAATAGCTTCTGCTGTAATGAGGTGTAGCCCAGTTTCAGGTAGTGTTAGCCCTGGGGGAAACATGAAATCAATCTCCTGTTCATCAGAAAGTGGGTAACGAGGCCGTTTGAGTTATTTGTAGCTCTCTGTGGGCTGGGATGGCCTCTCCTACCTCTCCCCAGGCAGGATCCCTCCTGCAGGGACCCCAGATCCTTTTTGATAAGCTCAAATTGCCCTGATTTGTGCTTAGGCAATCCAGGCTGTGAGTTAACCTGATGGGTGCCTGCAGCAATGGGTGGTACAACCTCTCACCAGCCTAGACGGACCAGGTGGTCCACTTTGGTGCTCAAAACCAGAATTTCTGTAACATTGACCCAAACTTGCCTGTTTTTGAGGCTTTGCATCTGGCCCTATGGAGTAGAAGGCCAGGACAAGCATCACTCTGTGGAACTCTGCAGGTTTTGGAAGTGGGTCTGCATCCAGGCTCTGCTTGTTCTTCCCTGTGCGTCTCAGCTTTAATGCCAGCCCCCACCTGGCTTCTCCTTCCGGGGGGCTCGGTCACCTTGGGCTTGGCGGCAGGGAACAGCTGAGCTGCAGCGATCGGTGCTGCGACCTTGGCCAACGTCCTTCAGAGCCCGCATCCTTCAGAGCCGGCATCCTTCAGAGCCGGCATCCTTCAGGGTCCGCATCCTTCAGGGTCCACATCCTTCAGAGCCGGCATCCTTCAGGGCCCGCATCCTTCAGGGCCCGCATCCTTCAGGGTCTGTATCCTTCAGAGCTGGCCTTGCGTGGCTGAGTCCCCAGGCTGCCTCTGGCCAAGCCAGCCCGTGTGAGGGTGCAGGGATGTGCATCCCTGCAACCCCGTTAATCCACCCGGCTGTCACTGCATCCCTCTGCCTGAGACAGGGACAGAGGCTGATCCCCTCTGATCAGCCATTTGGGTCTGGAGAGTGCTGATAAACTGATTTTGGAGCCACAGGGACTCAGGGAGACTGAAAGTCTATGTCTCATCAGGTCTGTGTGTGGTGGGGCTGCCCTGTCCCTCTGCTCCCCCAAGGGTGCTGTACCCTGCCCTGTGCCACCCTGTTCCCTTCTCCCTGTGACACAGCGTGGCCATGTCCTCAGGGAGAGTGACAGCTGTACCCAGCCCTTGGTGCAGCCCTGGGCAGGTTTGTCCTGTGATTAAATCAACCTGAAGCCCCACTTCATCACTCCAATTGCGCTGTCAATAGCTGGGTATCAGAGAGGGCTGCTGGCCTGGTTCTTGAGCGCTGACACATCCCCTGCCAATAACCTCTGGATTTAAGTCTGTGGCTCAGAGCATCTTTGCTTATCTCAGCTCCCTGAAGCACTTACATTCCCGGCCATCATAACTCCCTGCCTGTAAGTGGAGGCAGGCACCATTAGCCCCGCAGCAAACAGCTGCTGCAGCAAGTTTTGCTGGCAAAAGTGAGAGAAAGGTGTTTTCCACCTGTTCTTTTGCAGGGTTGGTGTGGGGATGGACACAGCCCCAGCAGCCCTGGTGTCTCCAGTGGCTGTGTGCCCTCACAGAGCAGAGCGAGGGCAATGCAACGATTTATTTTTATACAGCCCATTTCTTTGTCATCGGTGCATCAGAAAGCAACAATTCACCTTTCAATGCACCAGCTGAAAAAAGCCCAGCTCCGCTCTGCTTGGCAGCGCCTCAGATTGGCCCTTTCCCGAGGCTGGGTGTTTAGCACAGACTTAGAGCTCAATCTGTTTAGCTTATCGAAAAGTAGCCTGAGATGTGACTTGATTACAGTGTGCAAGTACCTTCCCAGGGAGAAAACTGCCAGGTATTAAAGGGCTCTTTAACTTAGCTGAGAGAGGAATAATAAGAGCTGAGAGTTTGAAGACAAAGTCGGACAAATTGAGACTCAGAATCAGGCGCAGGTCTACAGCTGGAGGGGCTGGAGCAGAATCCTTGAGCATCGTTCTCCAAGTGATGCCCTGGCTGGACCATGGGCACCCAAGAGTGGGGTTCCTGACATGGGGGGGTTCTTTGTCCTGTCCCTGGGGCTCTGGCCTGGTGGCATCGTGGGTGAGGGAAGATGAGGGGCTGAATTTTCCTTCCTGGGCCCATCTGAAAGTCTCACTGTCACACAATAGCTCTGCAGAGCCTGGGAGCACGTCAGCCCCCGAGGTGACCTTTCCTGGGACAGCTGGAGCCTCCCTTTCTGTACCACGGGAAATTCCAGCATGGTGAATGCTTCTCATTGTGGAGGAACTTGGTCCTGAAAACCAAAAGCCCCCTCTCCAGGCTGCTTGTACCTCCCATTTCCTTTGCTGCTGGGAGCGCGTGGGAACCCGCAAAGTATGTGGGGACATCCTAGTGGGGACATCCTCATCTCGCTCTGCTCCACTGTCCCCACGACCCACGTCTAACGATTCCCCGCCGGGAGTTAATCTTGACTGTTAGCACATCAGGTTGCCGCTGGATTAAACAAGGGGATTAGCATCAAACGATTTCCCTCCTGCCCTGAGTGGGGAGGTATGAAATATAATCGCCGTGGTTTTATTCTGCTTAGGCTAAAAAAGCTCCCTGGCATGTGGCTGGGGGATGCCAGCTGTGCCGGTGGCACCGGGGGCGCATGCCTGGGGCATGGCAGGGACAGCACTGGCTCTGTCCCCCGGGGGTCCCCACTGGCACTGTGCTGGAGATGCTGAGATCAGGGGCTGCTCATCCTGGGGGGCTCGGGGAGGTGTCTCTGCTGGGTGGCACTTGTGTAATGGCTGCAGGGACCCTTCACCAGATGTGACTGAGATGGGGAAGGGAGGGGGTGCACCAGACTGGGGGTGAGACCCACAGGTGGTTTGGTGGGTGCCGGCACAGCCCGGGGCTCATGGGGATCTGTGGCGCAAGTCACAATATTCGGAAAATTCCCAAACAAGAATTTCATGCCCTAAATCGCAGGGCTGCGATTCTGCTGAGACTCGGCTTTATAATTGGATCTGTCAGAAACCCGTCACACTTAACGCGCAGCTGCCAAGACGCCGGTGCTGCCTCTGCCCCTCTCCCACCCGGCTGCTTCGCCTCCCGAAGCCGTGGTTATTTTGGCCTTTGTTTGTTTGTTTGTTTACTTGTTTTTTGGTTTTCCCCCATGGTTTCTCTCCTGTGACTCAAAACGGGGCCCAGCGGAGTGGTGGCGGTGGTGGGAGAAACAAGGAGCCGCTTCTCGTTCCCATGGCGTGCGGGACACGCACCACTCTGCATCACGGTTTTTGGGTCCTTTGTGTGTTTTATGTGAGAAGGCGACACTTGCCAGGCTCGCAGGAGGGACAGCGCATGTAACACGGGTGCTCCAATGCTCCAGGTGGGCAGCTGGGCAGGTTTGGTTTGTACTTTCTGTCCCTGAAGCCTGGGATGCTTTGTTTTGGAGGGGAAAAAAGCACATTACGCATGTTCCTGTAAGTTTTTCAAAGTCATTTACCCCCCCTGAGGCCCTGCAGAACCTCGGGCTGTGCGGTGGGATATTACAGCCCCCTGGTCAGGTCGGGCTGTGCCTCCCACCCACCCCCTGCAGCGGTGTGTTCCGCACCCGAGTAATCAAAACCTTTATCCGGTGTTTGATTAAAGGCCACAAAGCATATTATCTTTGATTCTTTTGCTTTAATTTCTGTTCCTTTCGTTTGTCCCTCGGAGATGAGGGTTGCTCTGATACTTATTAGTCACAAAACCCTAACCTCGCGCTGCGTTCTTGCTATCTGAGGAATGAATTATTAATGGTGCATTAAACAGAGACTGGAAAGGGGCCCTGGGACACTGATAATCAGGAGCTAATTGAGGAAGAAATGAGATACCGTTCTCATTGCAGAGTGAGAACTGTGCAGTGCTGTGATACCAAAGGTGACCCTCCTGCAATTCCTGGCCAACTGCACCAGGGTTTGGCTTCCCGACCCTCGCCGATGGGTCACACGTGCACGGTGTGCCCTGGCTGGGGTGCTGTTCCATGGCTGAGATGTTATTCCATGGCTGGGATGCTATTCTGTATCAGGGATGCTCTGCCCAGACTGGGATGCTATTCCATATCTGGGACGCTATTCCATGTCTGGGATGCTCTGCCCTGATTGGGATGCTTTTTGTGTCCTGGGTGAGGACCGTGGGGGACCAGCACACACTGGTGGGGGCTGGAGCACACTGGTGGGGTCTGTCCTGCCCAGACATCATCTGAACTTCTGCATCTTTTATTTATTCCCTTTTACTGCTTTTCTACAGTTTTGAGCCATGGGCCTGTCAAACTTCTCCTCTTCCGTGCCAGTTCCATTAAAGCATAAAAAATGTCTCCTTTTAAGCCTGAGCCAAACGTGTGTGAGCTGTAAAACTTTCTGCAGCAGCTGAAGCGAAGCTGTGGAAAACGCTGCGGCACAGCTGCTGCCCCTTCTTGCTGCTGAGGACCTGAAAACCTCTGCCCAGGTGGCGCCATTCAGCCTCCCCACCCTGGGCTGAGGCTTTAAAGGTGAGCGGTGCTGGGTGGGAGGTGTTGGTGGTCCCTGGGGTTGGGAAGGAACAGAGAGTGGGTTTGTTCTGTGGGGAAATGGTTATCATAGTAATAGTTTGGGTTGAAGGGACCTTCAAAGTTCACCCAGTTCCCCCTGCCATGAGCAGGGACATCTTCACCAGCTCAGGTTGCTTAGTAGCCCCGTCCAGCCTGGCCTGGGGTGTCTCCAGGGATGGTTCATCTACCACCTCTTTGGCCAACCTGGGCCAGGCTCTCACCACCCTCTGGGCAACAATTCCTTCCTCATGTCCAGCCTCAATCTCCCTCGTTTAGCTTCAAACCATCAGCCCTTGTTGCTGGGATGGAGTTGGCTTCAGTGATGTTTCCTGAGCTCCAAGGCAGGAGAAACCTTCATGAACAGGTGGGTGTGTGGGGCTGGGGCAGCTCTGATGTGTCCCAACAAGACATGGACTTGAAGGATGGAAGACGATGGTGAAGCCCCTTCTACCAGTCACCTTGGAATGTGTAGGGGATGTCACTGCACAATGTGTCCCAGTGTCTCCCCTCTCCAAAACCAGGTGGTGATCTGGGTTTGGGACACTGCTGTCCCGCTCCCCTCGAGCACCCATGGGCTCTGTCCCCTCCAGGAGCCCATCCAGAGCTCCGACTCCGCTCCGCCGTCACACCAAAGCAGCCTCAGCTCATCCAGCCTCTTTGCATAAATATTTATGTGCTGATACAGCGCTCTTCTAAATATAAAGCTTTATCTGGAATTTCATTTAAACATTAAGTGTAGATAATTTATTTATAATTAATGTAGACATCAAGCCCCATCTTTGGAATGCCTGTGAGCTTTCATTTATAATTGGGAGGTAAGTCAGAAGCTAGAGGCTGGGACTCTTATCAGTTTCATTTTAATTTTCCTCCTACAGCAAACGAAGCTGGTGCAATTCATCTCTCATTAGGAGGAAGCACAAAACTCCCCTAAAATAACAGTTTTATAGGAAACATGTAATAAACCCATCTTTGTTTCTCTCCTCGCGCCTTTGATAACGTTACCAGAACTCTCGTCTCCCTTCAAAGTGTTGCTCTTCCTTAAAAATAAGTCTATTAAAAATTAAAACCACTTCTCTATACCATAAAATTTACTCCCTGCAATTATGCAGAGGGACTTAGTTATCTTCCTTTTGTAGATTTTAATTAAAAGTTACAATGGGAAGGAAAGAACAACGGCCGTAAAAGAATAGAAGTCTCGCCGCTAACGCCGGGTTGTTGGTACCTGTTGTGGGAGCCGACGCTGCCGCCGAGGTGCTGGTGGTGACACGGGGCTGCGAGGACAAGCGGTGACGGGGGAGCAGGGCTGGGGGTGTGGGTGCCATGGGAGGGGGTGGTTTCCAGGTGCTGGGGGTCCCTCTGTTGTCCTGCACCCAGCGAGGGGTTTCTTGCACCCATGGGAGCTCAGCTCAGGTTGATCTTCAAACCACACACCCTGGAGAGCTGCTGGTACAGCCTCATCTCACAGAAGAGTGCTGAGATTTAATTAACGAGCTGTTTGCAAAGTGCTGGTGTGGAAAGGGCAAAAATGGAAATGGGGAAAAATGGAAAAGCTTATCCCGTTTTTACAGCTTCTCTCGCAGAGCGCAAACCTTTGCCTCTGGGGGCACCGTGGGCTCCTCTGAAGCCAAATGTGAGTGTTCGCCCTGTCTGATGGTTCATCACCGATAATGGCATCAGGTTAGAGCCAGGGAATCATTTTGGTGTCATATCTTCAACCGCTTCTGGCTGTTGAGACGTTATGCTGCCCATTTCCCCATCTCTGGCTGCAAAGACACAACCCCCCCCACCCCCCCCCCCCCACTGATCTGGAGCTGAAACGTTGATGAAACTTTTATGGGCTCTTGAAAAGATTTTTAATTCCCTGACAGTGTTGCTATCACCATCAAAAACAAAGGATGACTCGATGAACAATTATAGGCTTAACAGCTGCTGAACGGCCGCGGCAGCTGCGGGAGCAGCTTGGCAGGACTCAGCACGGAGGGTTCCTGGAAAGTGACGCTGGGACTGAGCCACCCTGACCACCCCGGGCTGCGGGACCCCCCACTCGCTGCCCTGAGTACGTACAGAGTCGGGTTCATTGTAAAACCTCTTATTTACTGAATGCAAGCTACTGGAGTCCAGCAACGCGAGGGAAGGCGAAGTCTGAGCCGTGTTGCCTGGTAGGTTCATTTCTTCTCTTCTGAATGCAAAAAGCTGTTGTGAAGTGAGCACAGGGTGGGAGAACCTTCCTGAGCAAGCGCAGGGGGTTTGGATGTGCTGTTCCCCCGCTAATCTGTCCCACAGCACTTCTCTGTGCTGCAGCTGGGGATGACCTTCTCTTTGTTTAGGCGTTTGTCTTCGTTTTCAGAGATATCTGCGGCGAACCAAGAGGTTGAAGGGCGATGAGTCTCCGTTGGCCTTGGCACAAACAGTATCTTGGGGAGAAGCTGAGCTAAACACAAGAAAAGAGGGGTCTTTGGGAGGATTGGACCACACTGCTGAGGTGCATATTGCATTGATTGCCTTGCCCTGTCTTTGCGTTTCTGGACGGGAAAACAAGTTTGCTCACAGCCCGTTGGAGTTTTGTTTGAAGGCAGTTGAGGTTGGGTCTGTGTGGGAAGGAGACGGGAGCGAGGTAGGGCTGGGTTGTATGGAAATAAAGAACAGATTGTGAGATTAGTGTTTACTGAAAACTTTTTCATCAGTAATTTAATCATCGAAGTCTGTTTGATCCCTTCACTGGCTAGAAGGGGGAGTGAGTTTTCTGTGCTCCCCAGTGCTGGAATGCTGGGAGATGTGGGCTGGGTGAGACACCCCAACCTGGTGATGGAAGGGGGGTACAACCCCTTTCCTTGCAGGATGAGGCTGTAAAGGGTAATGGGAATGAAGCAAAGTCTGTGGAGGAGCTGCAGCCCTGTCTCTGCTCCTTGGAGAGGATGGCTACACCTTAATCCTCAAGCTCCCGACAGCTAAGGTAATGCAAGGTTTGAGATCCATTAGAGTGCCTGTAATTATTTATAGGGAGCTAAAAAAAAAGACCACTTTACATTGTGAACATCAGTCTGCACGGCAAATAAATGCACCAAGCTTGGGAGAAAGGATTCTTAAAAATCAAAGTCATTTCTAATGAGAGCCAGGCTGGGGCTCAGTGGTGCCGCGCTGCTGACCCGTGGACACAACCCTGGCTCTGGTGGTGGCGAGGAGAGGGGCTCCTGGTGTGGACAGGGCTAATCCAGTGCTGCTGGGCCGTCCGCTTGTATTGCAACATCTACAGACCTAGAAATAGCTCCTGGAGAGGAACTCCAAGCCTGGTCTCTCTGCTCCTCATTTCTCCCCGGTAGCCGGGGGTCCTCAAGCCATTCTCAGCCATAGGGTTTGTCCTCATCTCCAGCAGCATTCACCCCTCTGCCGGAGCCTTCACGGGGCTGACCAGACTTCTTCATCTTGGCAACAATTGTACTTTTTAGTGGAGGCAAAGCAGCAAGCGGGCGAGAGCTCCCGGAGCACGGAGCACAGAACCCCCGAGTGCATCTGTGCTGGAGAAGAGTGCACTTGGCCACAGCGATTCCCTCCCAGCTGGGCTGCAAAGCTTCATTAGCAGTTTTGCGAAGTGCTTTGAGATCCTCTGCAAGAAAAAATGTCCTGGAGGAGGGCAAAATGTGATTATATAATGTGTCTAGACAGTATATTCCTTGGGGTGGGGAGCAGGTCGTTTTTATATCTGCTCTTAGATGTCAACACTGCACGGTCCCGCTTAAAGGTTCTGGGAGCTGCTAAAATATTAATAACAACGACAACGATAGGAAAACACATGCTTTTGCCCTCAAAAAAATGTTGATCTTAGCACAAGGCAGCTGTATGTCAGCAGAGAAGCCTTTGCCTGGCGGGTGCCTTGCGTTCCAGCTACGATTTCAGAGCAAACAGCATCTCCCTGCAGGCTCCCTCTATCTCCCCCACCTTCCTGGGGCTACAGGGCTGGGGACCCTCATCCCGCACACCAGGATGAAGGGGAAAAGTCGGTGGGCACGACTGGGACCTGTGCTGGTGCCACTGGGCACCTCTGTGCCCCAAAATCGGAGTGTCCTTCCCAACATCCTTGCTGGGTCACCCTCCTCCGTGTGCCCAGCCATGTGCCTTACTGACCTCCCACATCTTCTGGGAAGGGTCTGGGGTGCCTCTGCGCTCCCCTGAGCGGGGCTGCAGCAGCCCTGTCCCAGCCCAGGGCATCCCGAACCGAGCGGGGGCCCCGCTGCGGGATCCAGCTGCGGGATGCAGCACCGGGATGCGCCGCCGCGGTTCCCCCCGCCTCCCAACCCCGTACGGGCGCAAGGCGCCGGTGGGGGGGGGGGACGGGACACACCGCGGCGGCGCGCACGCTGCCTTCATCCCCCCTTCCTCCTCCTCTTCCTCCTCCTCCTCCGGGAGCGCGCTCGCCCAGCCGGGAGCGAGCAGCCGGCGGGAGGATGCTGCAAACGGCGGCGGAGCCGGGCGGCTGGGCAGGTAGGGCGGGCAGGGGCGGCCCCGGTTCCCTCGGTACCGCCGGTGCTGCTCGGCGAGGGGGCTGCGGGCCCGGAAGAGTTGTGGCCGTAGCAAAGTTGTCGGAGAGAGGGGGGATACATTGGGGAGAAGCGGGGATTGTCCGCCCGGGGGATGCTCCGCTCCCCCCGCGCCATCCCAGGGAACGGGGAGCCCGGCTGCGCGGCACCGTGCACAGGGGAGAAGGTGGGGGGAGACGGCAGAGCCCCCCGCCCCGGTCCCGCTGACCCCATCCTGGGGGTGTCAGGTCAGGAGGGAAACTTCTTCTGAGGAACTTTGCCCGGTCGCAGCTCCTTTTCCCTGCGTGAGGCCGCCGTTCCCGCAGCGAGCAGGACCTGCGTGGGTGTGCAGTGGGTGGCAGTGTCCCCCGGATCATCTCCACCAAGGTGCCTCCATTTTTGGGGCGCATGGCGTGTGAGCCCCAGGGTGTGCGGTGGGTTCGGCTCTGCCAGCAGCGCCTGGGCCCAGGCAGGGTTTGCCAAGGTTTGGTCGTGCCAGGGTGCGCGGCATGAACCGAATGGGTGGGTGGTGGAGCTGTGTCCGTGGGCCCTGCTGTGCTGTCAGGCTGTCGGGGTGCTCAGCACCCCCTGAGCATCCCGTGTCTT
Organism: Columba livia; assembly: GCF_036013475.1. NCBI lineage: Eukaryota > Metazoa > Chordata > Aves > Columbiformes > Columbidae > Columba > Columba livia. Next base: position 1,393,593 of record NC_088624.1, read on the forward strand.
GGGGTGCCAGTGGCTGCTCACACACATCCCTGCTTTGACTGAGGGTTGTGCTGGAAATGGAGTCGAGGCTTTCTGGCTGCCTCCACAAGGGGTACTCGGCTTTTAAAGAAAAGGACTTTGACTGGAGCCTTACAAAAGCGCTTTCTGTGAGCGATTTGGGTACTGAGCGCTGTGTCTCGGGGCGGCTGCAGCCCGGGGCAGAGCGTGGCCCTCCTGACCAGACACGCGCCGAGCAGGAGCGAACTTGGATACAGCAGCAGCAACCTCATCCAGAAGATCGCTCGCTCTCTCTTCACCTTTTATCAATATACTTTGCTATCGACCCGAAGCAGCGGGGTGTTATCGCTGAAGCTTTTGATGACCTGTGCGTGGGGTAGGGCTGGAGGTTTCCCGAGAGCAAAACCTGTGCATCCTGTGGAGCAGACGTGTGCCTGCAGGGCCGCTCGTGCCGCTCGCGCTGGGTGTGCAAGTGGGAAAAACAACTTCTTGCACAGGATCAGAACTCCTCAGCTCTCTCCAGCACGTGTGGCCGCTTTCTGTTTTCACAGCGAAGCCTGAAAGTGCATTTAAAACATAGGAGAAGGTTCTGCAGGAAGGTAAGGGGTCCAGGACCCAGCTTTGCGCTCCTGGAGGCTTTAAGGGGTTTCTGGGTTAATTCACCTGGGTAAAAGGAATCAGCATGAGGTCTGTTGCCACTTTGCTGCTCAGACTGCCTGCTGGATGTGTCTGTGTGCCCTGAGTGGAGCACGGCAGCAGTTCGCAGTGAGAATGTGAGGCAGGAGCTGGCCTTGTGCTGCTCAGCGCTGTGCAAAAATAGTCTTCGTTTCCGCGATTATCTGGGGTGTCTGACCGGGGAGGCGGGATGTTTCGCGTAAACTGCTGTGTCTGCACGTGGGGCACGACGCCTGAAAACAGCATCAACGGGCAGTGCTGCTGGATGTGACAACCAGCAAATAAACGAGGCTCTGTCCCCGGCTGCCGGGAGTTTCTGCAGCCAGCGCAAGTCGAATCATTGACTTTTTATTTAAATGTTTTTAAGTGGCTGCAGGTGTTTTCTGATGGAGCATCCAGCCCAGCATCAGCTTCTCTGAGTGATGTTTGTCACTTGGCTGAAATGGCTCTGTGGGGACAGGAGGAGCAGTGCCAGTCCCTCCATAGCTGCTGGTGTAACTGCTGGGGATAAGCTCTCCTGCCATACTTAGTGTTCAGGGTTGGGCTGGTTCTAACGCGTCCTGTGGGGTTGTTGCTTGTTCTGTAACCTACCCTGTGTGTCAAAAGAAACCAGACTCGTGGAATGCTGGATGCGGCTCTCTGTATGTAAATGTACAGCTTTGCTGTGCGTTATGGTGATGTCACGCCGAGCTGCGACTTCCCGCTGTGTGTCTTGTGCACGAGTGTCCCTGAGCTCTCGGCTCCGCTCGGGCTGCTCAAGGGGTGCTCGGCTTTGACGAAACAGAGTAAATCAGGAGGTTGGCTTAATAGTCCTGAGATAAGCAATGTTTCTTAGGGCTGGTGGCTCGCTGGCCCTGGAGCATTGTCCCCATCACTGGACTGTGTGGGACGTGGTGGGTGGTGGTTGGGGGTCAAACAAAGCCCAACGGTGAACCCGCACAAGGAGATGCTGTCCTACTGCAGGCTGGATGGGGCTGTTCTCCAGCCCCCTCCTTCTGCCTGCCTTCTCCCGTCTCTGTCAGCGCAAAGAGGCGAGACACCCACCTCAGATGTGCCAAGTCTATTTTCTGCTGGCAGGAAAGAGTATAAATACCACAGAACCTCAGGCACAAAGCTGAATTGGCTGCACAGCAACATCACACCCAGAACGGTGGGGTTTCCCCTCCTGTTTGCTGTGCTCCCCGCCGGGCTGGCTCTGGAGGCTGTTTCACTCTGTGCTGTTGATTTGTGGCTGTTGTTGGCTGCCCGGTGTAGCAGCATGGGACGATGTTCCCATCAATAGGAGGATGAGGATGGAGCAGAGCTGCCCCAGAGCAGCATCAGCATCTCCCCTGGCCATCCCCAGCCATCCCAACCCAAAGATATTCCTCAAGCATCGCCCCAGCATCCTTGAACATCAGCTGGTGGCCAGTAAAGTCTTGGGACTGTTATTTGGGATATTTCTGGAGGTCTTCCCCATGCTTTGGCTTTTATCTGGTGTTTCTGGGGAGATCTACATATTTCTACAAGTGCTCAGTGTATCTGCTATTGAATGAACAAGGACCTTTGCACAGGTGCTCTCAATTGAGTACTGAAGGTGTTAATCAAGTTGCTTTACTGTTGAATTTCAAGGGCTGGAAGGAAACCTGTCCTAGAGGCACAGAGCAACCTCCAAAGTGATGGGAACAGAGTCCATCTCTGAGCTCCGCATCCCGCATCGTTCTCAGCTCCATTGGGGCTGGTGTTTGATTTCCAAACCCCCAGCTCTGCCGCCCTCCAGTCACTCTTAGGGAAAATCAAATGCAAAAACCTGCACCCGGAGCAGAGTAATGAAGCCCATGAGGGTCTATTTGTCAATTTAGAAACAATATTTTGATGTACGAAGGCTGTTTCTTAGTCTGACGTTCTGAGATTGCCTCCAAAATAGTGTCATAATGGATGTGTCGGGAAGGCCCTGTCAAGAATTATATCTGTGCTCTCAAGGAAATCCAGGCTGCTCTGCATGGGAACAAGGGCTCATTTTTTATTGGAACCACAACAATTTAGTTGCGAGTCGTAAAAGGGAACGTGGGTATTTAAGAAGCCTCGAGCCACTCTGCAGGCACGGGCCAAACTGTGGCAGAATTGTGTCTTTTGGAGGACTGACAATGTTTTTTGGTGGCCAAACTGTGGCTGTGCCCAACCTGGCTGGAGCTGAGGCTGAGCACCCCAGACCTGAAGGCGGAGAAGGGTCTTCCCGCTGTCAGAGGGCTGTTATAATTGTATATATAGATATACTTAAACAAAACCCATCACTTTTCTCCCTCTGCACTGCAAACAGCCTTTTCGCCAGAATGAGTCCCAGGGAGAGGGGCCAGTGGTGGCCATGGGCTCCTGTTTCAGGGCGATGGAGCAACGTGGGGACCCCCATGGATGGGCTGGGGGGCAGGAGGCTCCGAGCCCTTGATGCGGAACAGATCTGTGCCGCTTTGAAATGGGAACGTTACTGAGTCGTGACTTTCCCCTGGCCTAATTATGGAAATTTTTTAATTAGTTGATAAGGAAGATCACTTGGAAATTGCAAAGGAAACATTTTGAGGTTAAGTCCTAATCCGTGCCTGTATCTGCCTGGAGACGGGTGCTGCTCCGGCTGCGTGAATCTCCTCAAAAGCAGCAGAGACAGGGTGACAGGGTGTCCGTGTCCCCTCCTGCAGTGACACGCTGGGCTCCTTTGGCCAACAGCTTTGATCCTGGAGGAATTAAAGCAATCTGGGTTTCGCTCGGCTTGGCTTTGAGGCCAGGCTGCTATTTCATACTCCACTGAGTCACGGGGTGGTTGGGGGCGCAGGGACCTCTGGAGATCCCCAACCCAACCCCTGCTCGCGCAGGGTCACCAGAGCGGGTTGCGCGGGGACGTTACCGGGGGTTCGGGACAGATGCTTTATCTCCAGTTTGGGTGTTTCTGGCTCTGCTGTCTGGTCGCTGACTCTTGCCCCGCATCGGTGGGGGTGAAGGAGCTGCTGAAAGCGGGCTGGGTTTTGCCAGTGTAGCATCAGAGGCTGATTCTCATCTTCCTTTCACCTCCCACTTCTCTGGGACCTCTGGTGCCTTTGAGCTGGGAGAAGAACCAGGGGGAGCAGCAGCTCACCTCCTTGTAAAACCATGTGACAAAGGGCCAAGAGCTTTTTGGGGTTATTTTTTCACCTTTATCTGGTGGAGCAGGAGAGATATGGGACCAGCGACCCGGGATTTCTGCTCCTTGTCACAGGGAACCTTGTGTCACATACCCGGAGAGCGAAGCCGAGCAGCCTTTGGGGAGGGCCTGGGCGTTTATTATTATAGGAAGAGCAACACCCGCAGCCCAGGTGGGGTTGTGTTTCTGTGTTTATTTTTGAAGTGCTGCTTCCCCATCACTGTTTGTCACCTGGTCCCCTCGCCCTCCCTGGGACAGATGCCGGTGCCGTGGCGGATGCCGGCACCGTGGCTGTTTATTTTGGTCGGGAGCGCCGCTGCTTTGCATTCCTTTGAAGCGCGGAGGCACCTCAGCACAGAGCCCGTCTGTGCGCTGGGCTTTGGAGGCTTTTCTGACAAGCCCTGAAATGTTTTTAGGAAAAGAAACATCCCAAACAAGGGAAGCTTGTTGTGAGCTGGGGGAGCGGCACAGAGCGGGTCCCCCCGGCAGCGGAGCCCTCCTGCCCATCTCTGGCATCACTTCATCGCACGCAAAGGCACAGCCTATAAATATCCCAACTCCACATTTTCAAGAAGTATTAGGAACTCTCTGGGCTTTTTTTTTGTTTTGTTTTGAGGGCTGTTACGAAAGGGCTTGAGAGGATTAAAGCGCACCCAGCTTAATCTGCGCTCCAGCAGCGCGGGGTGCGGGAAGGGCAGCTCTGACACCCCACGATGGGGCGAGGGGGGTTCACCGGGGCTCCTGGACCCCCATCCCACTGGGGAACAGGGTGGCAGCAGCTTTTGGGTGAGGGGGATATGGCTGGAAGGGCAGGGAGGGAGCGATGTTACATCAGCCACCACCCTTCAGGTCCCCCCATTGCCCTCCAGCCTCACTGGGCACCCCAGACCCGGCAAACATCTGCAGGGCTGCAGATTTTCACTGTTCAATGTCAAATTTCTGTCCTCTCCGGTTTCCAGAGGAGGTAATTAACCAACAGGCACAATAGCAATTTAATAAGTGTGTCAAATCAGTGAGCCAGTCACGGCGTAGGGCGCGTTGTGCCTTCGGAGAAGCCGTCCATGGGGTTCGCTCGGACGGGGGGTCGTGCCTGTGACGGTGGTCACTGGTCCGTTTATGGGACCATACAGGGGCACACATGGCGACAGCCTGGAGCCCTTTGCCCGTTATTGAGGCGGGTGCCAACATTTCTGCCCTTTTTTCACCTGCTGACAAGGCATTAGAAAAGGGAGGATTTCTTTTCAAACAGAAACCACCAAATAAAATTAGGTCTTCTGGTAAGGGATTAAATCGGTGCCCTCAGCTGTATTTATAGAAGGTTCAAAAGTAAATCTGTTCCCGGACCGAATAAGTATTTTGCTCAGGCAGGCGCGATCTTCAGTTCATCTGTCTGGGAAAGACTTGAGTGAGAGGGGAATTGATTTCCTTCAGCTTGAACAAGGCAAGCAGCTCTCAAACCCAGATAGATAGTGAGGTCCCATTATCAGCTCAAATGGGGAAGCAGCTGGGAAATCATTGAAGAGGGAGTGAGAACAAAGCCACTTTAGGGAGGCAGCGATTCCCCGTCTCCCCGTGGCTGGGCTGCTTGGGGTGGTGTTGGTCCAGCCCATGAGAGCGTTTGGTGATGCTGGGTGACCCTCTGCCATCAACACCAGCCGCTCCACCTTGTACTGGTCACACTGGTGCAGGGACCACCTGCCAGCGTCCCTTTGTCAGGGAGGTGGCATTTGGGCTCTGGGGGTGGCTGAGGCGGGATGGAGGTGGATCGGTGCAGGTGCGGTGACAGCGCCAAGGATGTGGCCGTCACCCTTTGCTCTGGCACTGGTCACCCAGAGGTCTGGAAGCAGCAGGAGCTGGGTCAGCACCGCCGGGCACTGAGCCACCGCGATGTGCCGTTGCTGATGTGCTGTGGCTGCCCTGTCTGTAAAGGTGACAAGAAATTCATGATACGTCCCTGCCACTGTCCCCAGCCTGCTGAGATGCTGCTGGTCCAGCCTGGGCAGGGCTGGTGCCCCCGGTGGCACGGACAGAGGTTCTCCCCTCACCCCGGTGTTGCCTTGTTCCACAGCAGAATTCCAGCTCGGAGAGCTGGTTAATTCATCCTGCACCTGGTGTTTTCAAACAGCAGCTACCGCTAAGACAAGAGCTCAGTGCTTTGCTCTCGACAAACCCGCTGCCGGGTCAGCTCCGGTGTGGCATGAACTGCCTGCGCCTCCCACTGCTGGGACTGTCGCGCTCCCCTTTCCTTTTCCCAGGTCTTAAAAGAAAATATTGAAAGGCAACTTAAGAAAAGGCCAAAGCTCTTGTCAGCGGTGTCTGATTTCTTCTGGCAAAGCTTGTTTTCTGGAGGAGAACAGTGTCGAGCAGGTGCTTGTCTTCGAAAGCTCCGCAGCCCCGGGTGGGGACCACAGTGCTGGGATGCCTGGGGAAGGGGGACGGAGCAGTGAGGGTGCTGGGCGAGGGTTTGTCGTGTGAGCTCTGTCCGCCCCGTGCTAAAAACAGCCATGAGATGAGCAAAATTACCCACTGAGTCACTAATCATTCAGCCGCTGCTTTAGTCACCAGCTTTCCCACGCTGGGGGGACTTTTTGCCGCTGAGGGGGCATCAGCTGAATTGTAATTGTGTTAAATAGATGTGGCTGAAGAGAAATAAAGTGGTGCTGGTGCACGCGCGGCTTCTGGCACCAGATGGATCATCGGGCTCTGCGGCCACCGGAGGTGCTCAATTAATGACAACTCTGTAACAAACTAATTGATTATTAGTGCTGGCGTGCTGCGGCGCTGAGGTGTGCTCCCTGCAGAGGTGGTGGCAGCTGCTGGACGTGTCCTGTGACACTGTGCCCTGGTCCCTGCCCCTCTCCATGGGCATCGCAGCTCCTCCTTGGGGCCATGGGCTGCTTTTCTATGGGGTGCTGGTGTGGCACCACGTACAAAGGTGTATGGCCATCAGCTTCCCCCGTCACTTCCCAGTCCCCTCTTTGTCCCCTTATGCTGGTGCCAGCAGCACCGTCTCCTGGGGGACCTCGGTGTGCTTTGCTTTGCCGTTTGTGCCAAAGCATCTCAGATGAGGAAAGAGAGATTATTGCTCAGGTGTCAAGATGTTTGCAACTGCAAATGCAGAGGGATGGATGCTGGTGGGGCTGCTGCCCTGCACCGCTGGGGACTGAGTGTCATGTTGTTGGAGCCTCCAGACACAAATAGATCCCTGCACATCCCCATTTCCAGGGAGCGCACAGGGTGGTGATTGCTACATGGGAGAAAGGAGCTGGGAGCTGCAGGATAGCCCTGAGATTGCAAATCATGTCTGTGTGTGCATGGAGCAGGGGGTTTGGTGCAAAACAGTATGGGATTGGGCTATGGATGGGCCCTTAATCCACTTGTCTGGTGTCACCTGTGTTAGCGGGGACCAGCTGGCACAGGGGGTGTCCTGGATGCCCCAGGACAGGCACAGGATGCTCCTGGCCAGATATCGTGTGGCATCTCAGATGCCCATCCGGCTCGCTCAGCACTGGATCTGGCTGTCCCCATTGCTGCTGTCCTCTGCCCTACCCCAAACTGGTTTTTGTCCCATCCTGGGTGGGTACCAATGTGGTGGGGCTGTGCTGAGAGCTGTGCCTCAGTCTCCCCAGCTACCGGTGCCTCCCCTATCCCTCCCCACGCCCAAAACCAAGAGCAATTTTAGCCAAGTAACCTTGCTGTGCAGGAGCCAGGCACATGTGAAAGGCCCCGTCTCAGAGCAGGAAAGAGCCACAAAGAGCCTATTTATGTAGCTGGCTCCTCGCAATGTTTTCAGACACAGCCCTCGCATGTTTTCCTAACAGCAACGCCTCCGCCTCTCGCCAGCTGCCAGCACCGAGGAGCCTTTTGCCGCCATCCTCCGCTCGTGTCCCCACGCACCGTGGGTCCCGGGTGGCGGCGGTGGGTGCCGGGGCAGCGCTGGGCTCGCCGGGATGGGCGCAGGATGCGGGCGCTGTGGCTGGCTGCCTGGTGCTGAGCTGGCACGCAGCAACGCTCCAGCTGCATCTTTGCAACGCGCGGGGCTGCAGCCAGCGTGGGTGCACGTGTGCTGGGGACAAAAGGAGGAGCTCGCTCCCCGTTCCCTGTTTGGAGCACGTGCTGCCCCTCTTGGCTCCCGTCCGCCTGGGAGCCACGCTGGCGCCGGTGAGCTCTGGCTGCCGTGGTTCCCGGTGGGATGCTGACCCCAGCGCATGTCCCTGAGGCAGCTGCAGGACCGTGCCTTGGCTGCCTCCCCCGGTCCCGGTTGCACGGATGGCACCGTGCCCACGCATGGACACGCTCGGAGCCTTGGCATGGATGGGCTGCGTTGTCTGGTAGTTGTGCATCCCCGGAGGTGGACTTGCCAGCACCTCTTGCCTGGGGCCACCTCACCACTGTGTTTCCCATCAGCTGAATTCGCTGGCGGGCAGTGGCGAGCACAGAGTTGTGTGTCACCCCTGGCTGGAGGAACTGCAGCTCCCGAGCTTCACCCTGGGGACGTCCGGCCTCCCATACAGCCATGGCTTCTGTGCTGCTCATCGGCTGTGCGTGGTGCTCACAGAATTATGGGATGGTTGTGGTTAAAGGGATTCCTGTAGATCCCCAGCCCCACCTGCTCACGCAGGGTCACAGAGCAGATCACACAGGTGGGTCCAGGGGGTTTGAATGTCTCAGAGAAGGAGACTCCACACCCGCTCTGGGCAGCCTGGGCCAGGCTCTGGCACTGCAAAGGGAAGATATTGATCCCATTGATCACATCCCTCTCAGCTTCTCCAGCTCAACAGCCCCAGCTCTCTCAGCCTTTCCTCATCATAAAGATGTTCCAGACCCCTCAGCATGTTTGTAGCTTTGGGTTGATGTGAGTTGTCCCCTCTGTGCCCAGGTGACAGGCAGGCCCTGCGGGGACAGGGCGGTGCGGGAGGCAGGTGAGCAGCAGAGGAGGGAGATCCTCCCCGTTTGGCGCGGTGTTGCAGTGTGGGTGCAGAACTGCAGCCGGAAAGGGCAGAGGCAAGATGTCACCAAGTCCCATCACGAGTCCCTCTTGCACCAGTTGAGCCTGAGGTGGAACCTGCATGTTCTGCTGACGTAGAACCCACCTGTTTTGCTGTTACAAACCTGCCCGGAGCCGCCTGCAGCACGTAGCGGCCACGGTTCTGCTCGCAGCCCACGTCCACGTGTTTTCCATGGCAGGGAGACAAGTAACTTTTCATGAGTCCATTTACGAATTCCTTTCAAACAGGAAAGCTGACCCACTAGAGCTCATTAAATAACGTTAATGGCGCTGCCCAAATAAATATTAGAGCTGCCACCTGCACTGCCGACCAACACTTGCTGCTTTCTGGCTTTCTCGGAGCAAAGGTTCCTCAGTTTAATGGCACACACGTGCTTGTCTCCTGACACCGGCGACCTCTGCTACAGCAAAGGATGCTCAGGCTGCAGCGACTGGGTTCCTGCAGCTCCGTCCTGGCGCTGCACAAGCGGGGGAGCGAGTCCTCGGCACGGGCTGCCGAGCTTGGAGAGAACCAAAGAAACCAAAGAGGTGACTAATTCAGGCCACGCTTATCAGTGAACTGATTAAAGCCCAGCTCTAAAACTCTTCTCCTTCTGTCTTGCAGGCAGTGAGTAATGTATAACTTCATTAGTCCAACTCCAGGAGACACTGAAAGACATGGACAATTAATTATCATCTGTCCTGTTTAATCTCCCTGCCTGTCAATGATGGCTTCCCACAGACAAGTCGGAGTTTTAAGGCTTAAGCTGAGGCTTAAGGTCAGCACTCCTGCAGTTTAGGTCCATGAAGGGACCCTGGAATGCACATCCCTCTTGGGGGACCCCTCAGCAGCATCTCCTGGTCCTTGCTGCCACCACCGTGCTGTGTCACCCCCGGCATGTGGGACCACCCTGAGCAGGCTGGGGCTCGAGGGGCTGACAAGTGGCAGGATCCAGTGTGGGTTGGGAGGGGGTTTGGGAAGCGCCTCCAAAATGTCTGTAAACAAATAGAATAGTGCCAGAACGCTCTGCAGGTGGAGGGATTGCTGTGGCTCGTCTGAAGCAGCAAGCGCTGGCTGTGCGGTCCCTGTCTAGCTCCCGTGGGAGACCAGGGGGGATGCAGAAGTGAGGGATGGGTTTGGACCCCAGTTTCTGGCTCCTCTCCTTCCTGTGGCTCCGATACTGTTGTGCTTTGCCTTCCTTAGACCCAGTCTTAGCCTCAGACCCAGCCTGCCCGCTGGCGTTGCCAGCTCGGCCGTGTCCCCCAAGCGGGTCCCAAAGCCCCACGCAGGGGCTGATGCTCCGCAGCCCCAAGGACGATGGCAGCAGCCCCCAGGGGTCCAGCCCATACAGCCTCAGATCCCGCTCCCTAATTGCTCTGCAGAAAACATTCCTCACAAGTTTCTTTCAGAAGAAATGGTAAGCACAGCCTTTGATTTATCTCTCCTTTTCCTTTCTTCCTTCTTTTTTCTTCTTCCCTTCCTACCTCAAATGAAGAAACCCTTTTGATCACGCTGGGTTCAGACTCCGTAACAAGCATCCCTGTTTGTATTGTGGGGTTGTCAGCGTGATAACATGACAACGTGTCTCCTCATCATCTCACACACAATGAATTATTTCTTCCACTCTTCCTTTGTACCGTCTCCAGGATAAATTACTGCTTCCAGTGTTAGCAGATGGGCTTGTCAACCAGTGAAGCATCCTTAAACTCTTAGATGATACGCTGCCCAGCACGGAGCGCCGGCCACTGCGGCCAACCAAGGCTGCGGTAAAGTGCTTGTGTGGGGAATTGTCAGGCTGGCTTGAAAGCAAATTGCTTCGCCAATTTATTTTCTTTCCTGCGTGTGAACATATTTTTCTTAAAGGGATGCTGTCACATTAAATATGGAACTGCCAACTGCAGGCATTAAAAAATCATGGGTCGTCCCATTTTCCTTCCTCCCACTCTGAATTCTAAGAAAACAATAAATTTGGGGCTCTTTTGACTTGTCAGCTGCCTTTCAGCTCAAGATGCTTTTTCGAGCTCTTGCCGGCAGTCGGGAGGTTTGGGAACTTCAGAGCGGTAAATAAATGTACCCCAGATTTGTCACTGAACTCGTGCTCACCATTAAGCCAAATCCTGCTGTCTGGACTGTGTGTCACGTCTGCAGAAAATCCTCCTCCAGCCTTTACCTGTGTGGATTTCAGTCCTGGGGTGGGTGGTCGTGGAAGGTTCAGGAGGCAGAAGTGACGCAAACTCTCTTGCTAGCCTTAAGTTTTTAATAAAAATATCTATCAAAGCTGTGTTTTAATGGCAGACTAATGGGTCAGTAGGGCTCAGCTTATTCTCTGCCCTCCGAATCACTTGAGCTGCACTGTGTGGGCTCCAGAGCCTCCTCCAGGAGATCAGGTGATTGAGAACTTTGATTTTAATAAAGCCCTGGGCTTGTTTTGCTGGACCGACGCAAAGCGTTACATGGATTTAAACAGATCCTGTTGCAAATATCTTTATCTGATACCCCTGCAATGACTGCATTTCAAATGTCACTTGCTTAGCACCATGAAATATTTAATTTAGGTTGTAACAGAGTAGCTTGCAAGAGCTCTGACTTCAATTGGAGATCTCCTGCGGTCGTCAGCAGCTACCCACAAACATGCTTAAAAGCCTATTTCTGCCCCAAAAAGCTTCTGAACTAGATGTGGGAGTGGGGGGAGCCCCTGCCCACGTTTGCTGTGGGTCAGTACTGGGTGCTCGTCTATTTGCTGTAAGTTGTGGTGGGTGGGTGTCCCCACGGGACACGTGTGGGTGGTGGGGACGTGACAGCCGCAGGCGCCGTCTCAGCGTGCCGTGGGTTTGTAGTAGGTGGCTCTGCCCTCATCTCTGTGCTGATCACAAGAAGCCCGAAGGATTTGGTGATCCTGCGAGTGCCGTGACGGGTGTTGCTGAGCCGGGAGGGGGAACAGCAGCCGGGCAGGATGATGAATCGCTGGCGCCTCAATCTTTCCTCTCCCGCTGCTCCCTTACGCTGGGCAAACATTTACAGCTGAACCCCTGGGGACAAAATATCAGCCTCCCCGCCTCGCTTTGCTTTGCTTTCTCTTCCCTCTGCTGGGGCGGGAGCGGTGGGTCCTGCTGGGAGCCCACCCTGGGGTGCAATGGGGCCGGTTGGGTGTGTGCCCAGGACAACGAGCTCCCTGCACCAGAGCCATCTCATCTATCATTCTAAAAAGACGCAGCCCATGTGTCCTGCCTGCCCTGCATTTTCTCTCTCGTTTGGTGCCTGCTGAAGCTGATTAATCAACTTGTGAGAAACTGAGGGGTTGCGGGACCCTGGGGTGGGAACCGAGGCACTTCCCGGGGTTTGGTTCCTGGGGCGGATGGGCAGGTTCTCTGCATCGCTGCAGGAAAGCAGCGTTGTTCCCTCCGCAGCGTCTCCTTCGGTTCGGGTTTTAGCTGTCCTGGCTGTTCGGGAGCAGGGCTGAGATCTGCTGATTCAGGGGACACGCAGCCCTGCGGTGTCGATGATCTCTGGTGTGCAAACCAGAGGACACGCACAGCAGCATCGCTGTGCCCGTGCAATGCCCTCTGCATGCCCGGGAGCTGCAGGATGCCCCACTGCCCTTCAGCAGGGATAAGAAGGACCCTGGGGGGACATCTGAGGGCAAAACCCAACCTGAGTGTTTGGAGGGATCAATTCTGAGGTTTAAGGATGGTCTGAGCCCCCTGGTCCCTATGCCAGGAGCCACCACGCAGCCCTGAGCTCTTTAGGAGGGGCTGGCTCGCACTAATCCTTGCTCTGACAACGGGTGGTTTATGCACTGATCCTAGAAAGCTCCTTGCTCGGGCATTAGCGGAACATATGTCAGAGTTTGGGGGGGGCAGAGAGGGCTGGTTTGGTGTATTATGAAATGCTGAAAGCGATGCGGGCATGGCCAGGGCTCTTTGAAATCTGTGGTCCGTCTGCTCAGCTCTTCATCTGGCACACCGGAGCATCTCCTGATGCTGTAGCAGGTCTCCTGGGCCACCTCCATCCCCGGGGGGCTACACACCCGTCTGCTCCCCGCACCCGGGGCCGGTTGCCTTCACATCCCTCTCCCAGTGCCTCTTTATGAAGCTGCATGGGGAACTTTTTGGGTCCGACCTCAGCGGGAGCTCCCCCGTCTCCCCGCTCCCCTCCGGGGCGGGCGGCAGGTGCATTCGCCCTCTTTTGGCTCACGGCAGCTCGTCCTGCCAGCTGGCACCGGCTTCCCCGCATGACACTGGGACTCTTTGGAAACTTTGCTGAGCTGCAGGCACCCCGCTCGTCCTCGCCCCGGCTCCCGGCTGCAGGCTGCTGATGAGGGCTGATTTAGTGGCGACCGAACCGCATTTGAAGTGCTCCCTTGAAATATGAGACAAGTGTCGGAAACTCTCCGGGCGTAGGGGTATCTGTGGTGCTCTGACGGCCACGGCACACGGGCAGGACCGGGCTTGGTGGCAGCAAAGGACAGGGCTCGGTGACCAGGTAAGAGCCTCCCCACACTGAGCTGGGGCACCAGGTGCTGCCTCTTTGGTGTAACTTCATCCTGAACCCAAATGGGAGGGTGGGCTGGAAATCACAGTTGCCTCCCCCCAGCTGGGCTCCTCTGTGCCCCATAGAGGTTTGTGGGTCCCTAAGGGGCCTGGGGGGTGACCACAGCTGCAGGTCCTTAGTGCAAATACCCCCCCCCCCGGCCTCTATGCATGGCAGTGATGGGATCACAGAGGTGCTCTGTGACTCAAACTGCCCCTCTGCTGAGACTGACACCTCCCAGCGTGGTATAACTATTGGCACAATCAAGCCCATTTTAATGGGGTTGTGCTATCAGCTGTGACGGCAAATTTCAGTAGAAAAAGGCAAACTGAGCCAGTAGTGGGATGCTGTGATCTGAGTCGCACTCAAGTAAGAGTTTGTGGTATTTTCTGTCTTTCCTGTGGGTCCTTGCAAATGCAAACGGGGCCACTGCAAATAAGGTTGTTGCATGAGGGGTTTAAGTGAGTTTTGTGACAGCTGTTGGTGGAGACTTTCCTACTAATTCTTAGACTTCCGTTGCTTTTATTTGCTATTACCTGCACTCAAGCAGAGATACGGTAAGCCGGTTCGGTGATACAGAGTCATGGGAACTCAAATCAGATTCTTTTGTTTTTAGACTTCTTGCTCTTTTATCAAGTTCATCCAAACTTTAGGTTCGGGTGGTGTTTTCCTTGATTCCACATTGCTGAATGGGGTGCATCTTCAGATTAGAAATTTTGGTGCCACTTCAGCGCTGTGGCAAAGGTGGTTTTATTATATTAATTATTATATGAATACTTGGGTGGATGTTCAGGCCCCATGTGTTTGGTCTGGCGTTCAGATCCAATAAAACCCCCATGGACACAAACTGGTGCTGGTGGTAGGAGGGAGCCTGAGCATTTTCTGCACGCAAACTTATTTTCCGTGCTAAAAAGCAGCTATTTGGAGATTTTTGGGGGCTGTAGCATGGAAGGCGGGTGGCTGCATGACCTCTGCCACGTGCCCTGAGCTCCAGCTCCTTCTTTGCAAGGCTGAGGGTGCGTAAATGTGTCAGCACGCTGCAGATGGCTGCTGGCATCGCCTCTGCTATCCTCCCACTCCTCGCTGCGGGTGTAGGGGCTGCTGTCGCCCCCAAGCTCCTGGCTCCTCAGCAGAAGGTGGCCAAGTGTGGCACAGGGGACTGGCCACCAAGATGTGCCCGTCCCCAGGTGATGGAGCATGTCGGCGAAGAGCCTGTGTAAGAATTTAAAGTTGCTGGAGAGTTTGGTTTGCGTTTAGGAGGTGAAATAAAGGTGCCAGTGTGGGGCTGTGTCAAAAGCTCAGCTGGTGATCACACAGGGATGTCCCCTGGGTCCTGCAAAGGGAACCTGGGGGCACTGAGCTCTTGGGAAGTGGGGTTTGTCGCCTCACTACAAGTTTTGGGCTCCTCACTGCAAGTTTTGAGCTCCTCACTACAAGAAAGAGGTTGAGGTGCTGGAGCGAGTTCAGAGAAGAGAACGGGGCCGGAGCACAAGCATGATTGGGACCCCTGGGGTGGGACAGGGCTGTGGAGCCAGGGTGTGGTGACCCTGTGTTTCATGCTGGGTTTGGCTCAGAGCACCTGAGTCACCTTGGGGACGTGGGGGGTGTCACCTAACCTTCGCTGTGCCTCAGTTTCGCTCCTGTGAAAGGGGGTAACAGCCCCCAAAAGACCCTCAGTGCTTGGCTGAAAAGGTGAAATCCAGCCCAAAGCAGCTGTCGGTCCGGGAGACGTGGGTCCTCACATGTGCAGCGACCTGTCCCAGGCACAAATGGCCAAATTTATGGTCCTGACACCTGAGAAGCAGAACAGGCACAGTGGAAATTAAGTGAATGAAGTGTGTATGCAATTAGGAGAGACCTTTTAAACACTGTGACAAGAGTCCGGACAGGGACCCTCAGTCTAATCAAAGCAACAGCAGTTCCTTTTTTAAGACGAGGGAGACTTTTGGGATACTTTGTCCACATAATGTTCCAATTTTAACTCTGCATCCCGGGATGTAATTGCTTTAAAAATACCCGGGGAGGGGGAGGATGCAAAGGGCACCCGGGGACCTGCCGCTGCTGGCGCGTCCCCGCCAGCGCTCTGGGCGTCCTGCTGCGTCCCGAGGCCCCGGTTCACATTCCTGATGCTGATCATCTCCCAGATCTGCTTTCTGGCTGCTCAGCTAATGGTTATTCTGGTAAAGGGCCTCTACCCGGGGTCCCGCAGGGCTCCCTGCTCATCCAAGTGTGATCAGGCATCGATCGCGGTGAGTTTTGGCGAGTGACCACAAACAGTGTGGTCAGGTTGGATGGGGCAGCTCTGCTGCTCTCAGTGCAGCGCAGCTCCATGCACCAAGTCCAGGTGATTTCATTTGAAAAACATCAGCTGGTTTTTTGCTAGTAAACAAACTTTAAGGCTTTTTAGCCTTTCAGGACTGGGCGATGGTTTTTGTTTTCATTTCAACGTTGGAGCATGTTGGGCAGGTTCTAGTCCCATCCCCATGTGCAAACTGAGCAACAATGATGTTAATTCAGGAGATGGTGACAAGTGCTGTGGTGGGATCCCTTGGGGTGACACTCTGCTTGTGAATTAAGGAAGATGGGGGTGCAGACAGGGCTGTCCCCCACCCCGACTTTCATCTTAGGCTCAATTAGCAGCTCGTGGAAAAAACCTCCTGTTACTTTTTGCTAAATATAACTTTTCAGGGAGATGTTTGTTGTCACCTCCAAGGGAGCAAAGACGGCTCCGGCGCTTCGGAGGTGCCACAACCCCCTGAGATCCGGGCGTTCGCTGCACGTTACGAGGGGACAGACCCGGGGGGACTTTCTGGGGTCCCTCCTCGGAGCGGGACCCCCCGTTCCCATCCATGGTGGAGCGTCTGCGCCCCCGCGGGGCCGCGGCCGGGGCTGCAGCGCCCGGTGCCACCCCCGCCGCGCTCCGGGCGCTTCAATTCTTGCTGTTCCGCAATTCCCGTTGAATTTCTCACCTGTGGAGGTGGTTGCCATCCCGGCTCTGCCTTGGGCCAACAGGGCTGTCCGGGAGAGGAAAAAAGGCGTTAAGTGACACGAGGAGTATCATCTGGTGCTAGAAACTTGGGAGAAGTGGGTTGTTCCCTGCTCCAGCGGAACCTCCTAGGAACTGCTGCTCATGCCGTCTTGCTTAATGCGACTCCTTGCAGAGATGCAAACACTGAGCTTTTGCTCAGTCTCCCTCCACACCCAGCAGCCTGGGCACCCCGCAGCCATGGGACCTGTGCTGGGTTTTCCTGCCTCACCCGGTCCTTCTGTCCTCACGGCGGGTCTGTCTTTCCTCCCGCAGGCATGAAGCGACCCCTGAGCCCGTCTCACAGCCCTGAGAGCGGGGTACGGCTGGTGGAGGCAGCCAGCTGCCCGCCAGGCCAGCCCGAGCAGCGCATGAAACGGGAGAAGAAGCACCAGTCGTTCACCCTCTGCGAGGTCTGCAACATCCAGCTCAACTCGGCCACGCAGGCGCAGATCCACTACAACGGCAAGTCCCACCAGAAGCGCCTCAAGCAGCTCAACAAGGGGAAGATGCCGGCAACCCAAGGTAGGAGCCCATCCCTCAGGTTGAGGTTGCCCAAAGGTTGCCCTTGCTCTGGGAATGGCTGCTTCGCTGGATTTGTGGGATGTTTGGGAATGATGTGTTGTGTTCTTGGTGTCTGAGCTCTGGGGGCTTCCCCACCCCACTGGTATTGCTGGTCCTCAAGTGGTTTTGGGGCCTGAGAGCCCACGGTGCTGCACTGGACAGATGGACACATGTGGGTCTGTCCGTGTGCAAGTGTGTTTGATGGTGCTCTGTGTCTTCATGAGCATCTTTTTGGGTTTCTGGAGATGACTTTCCATAGATGCAGATGGGATGAGCACATCCAAGGATGAGGTGGCTGTTGGCTTCTGGCTTCCTGGCCACCTGCTTTCCAGGTGCCACCATGTCCCTGTCCCTCCTGTGGTGTGCGTCCCCTGTAACTGTGCTGAGTTTGGCTGTTGTTGACTCAAAATGATGGTCAGATCTTAGTGCTGAGGGTTAGGGATGGACCACTACAAAGCTCTCAGATGACATTTTCAGATGTTGTTGGAGGTTTTGTTGGAAACTATGATCTTCTGGAACTTCACCTGCATTTTTCTGTTGGGGTGCTCTGTGCTGACATCCCCTGATAACCTGCTGTGCCCTGTGCTCGGATACTCTGGCAGTGTGTGTGGCCTTGGATCCCATTGGCCCTTCAATGTGTAACATCCTTGCAAATCATCCTCTTGTTCTGGGGGATCTTGCTGCTTTCCTGCTGCCTGGGGAGGGCTCGTGTGGTGTGTTTGCACAGGGGAGGTCACTGCCCCAAGCCCCTTGTGCAAGGGGACCTCTTACCTGCTGTTAGCTCAATGGGGTCCCAGCGAGCACTGGGGACGTTGCTGTGACACCGACACTTGATGGGCCCTAATACAAACCAGACAAGCCGAGCCATCCAAGCCTGATGCATTTAACAGGGTCAATCTGTTCCAGTGAGAAGGAAAGCACCAGCATTGCAACAAGGGCGGGTTTTGTTTTACATTTAGAGCCCGATGTTTATCACAAAAGCCACTTAACAGAAGTGGCAGCCAAGCCAGCTTGGTGCTTGCCCTTGACAACAGGCTGCTCTGAGGTCCGTGGTTTTGTTCCACTGAGTGTTTAGGTGACGGGCTGAGTGCGTGGGACCTTGGGCATTGCAGCACTAGGATGCAAAGGTGCCTTTTGCAGGATGCCCCTGAGCGCTTGCGTCTGTATTCTTGGTGATGTGATGTTGGGAGCACAGTGATCCGTGGCTGCTGTGTATGACTTGGGGATGGTTTCCATGTTTGGACGGTGGAGGTCCTGTTCATCACCTAATTATTATAAACCATCTCTGTTTTGTTACGGCTGGCAAGAGAGCAGCCCAGCATCATCCCTGTGGCAGATTTGATGTCCACTTGATGTTGTTATCACCTCTGGGAGGTGCAGAGCCGCATATTAACTAGTGGTTGGGCTGCAGCACAAGGAAGGAGCACATCCTCCCATGGCCGGGCAAAGCTTGGCTTAACCAAGTCTCTGGCTTCCTGCCTGTTTTCTTTCCCCAGATATATCCTTTGCTCTCTGAGGACACTTTCTGAGGGTACACGAAGGGTTGGCATTTGTTGCCAGGGGCTGGGTGCTTCTGGCCCTTCATCCATCAGCCTGGCAGGGTGCTGGCACCCCGCTTTGCTTTGCCCTCTGTGCCATCGGTTGGCATTTCCCTGGCTGGGAAATCTGCTGCAGATTTGCTTCTGCATCAAGGCAGGGAAACGTGCCCACAAATGTCACCCTGCGATGACCAGCAGACCTTCGTTTGCAAGGGTTTGCTTGGTATTAACAGCAAAACGAGGGAGTTTGTGCTTCCCGGGGCTGGTGCAGATGTGTGTCCCCAACCTGCACTTCCCCTGGGACCCCATTTCTTTTTGATGGGGCTGTGCACCCTGTGCCTGCTCCATGGGGAGGGGAATCCAGGGGTGACCCCCTTTGAGCTGCAGGGAGCAGCCGACTCGTTAACTGCCCTCCTTTCCTTACAGACCAATTACAAGGTGGATTAATGAGCTGAGGTCTCCAAAGCGCTTTGTAGCTAATTGATGCTTTTATGTGGTGTGAGGGTGATGAGAAGTTGAGGGGGTGGGGAAAGGGCAGGAAAATGCTGGAATCCTGTAAAACAGTGTATTCGGTGCCAGCCCCTCGCTCCCAGCACCCTGAGCCCCCGCTGCCCCTCGCCGAGCTGTCCCCCAAGGGGCTGCTCTGGAGCCCAGTCCCAGTTTTGTCAGGAAATGTTTGTTTAATAACATCTGAAGGGTTGGCAGACAAACCCCCAATGCTTTTGCAAACAGTGAAGCAGCAGCGGGTCGCAGGGTGGTGAAATCTGTGTCCATCCCCCCCAGTCCCCATTTGCGGGATGGGTGGTCAATGTGTGATGCTCTCTGGGTACCGAGGTGGCCGTGCTCGGTGTCACCAGTGCCCTCATTGCTGGGCTTACTGGTATCTTCTGGTACATCTGCACTGGGGGGGGTCCAGGGTGCAAATCTGGACCCGTCGCTCCCTTCCAGCGCTTTCCATCCTGCTGAACATCCTATTTCCAGGGAAGTGCTGACGGGACCTGGCTCACAGTTGGGTCAGGAGGGTGCTTGTCCCCTGAAACCAGGAGGGTGCTGTGGTCAGTGCCCTGGCAGACCCCAGGGATCAGTCTGTATAAATACCTGCTCTTGCTAGAGCCGGGCCAGGCTGGAGCCATAAATTCCTAGCATGGCAATGGTCACCCGTATGCCAAATCCTGCCCTCCCTGGTGGTGGTTTTATTTAAGCAAGGCCTGGGATATGCAAAGGAGCCGCTCTGTTTATCGTTTACTGACAGATGGAAATATTGCCTGCTATTTTAATGAGAACAGGGCCCATAAATTCCAGCCTGCAGCTTCCAGGTTCTCCCCCCGGACCCGGTTGTGGCTCGACGGGAGGCTGTCCAGGGGTGCGTTTCCTACTGAGCCAAAGAATCTCGGAGCATGCGAGTGTGCTCTTTGTACATCTGCACCGTCCCTGACCTCGCCAGCGGCCGTGGCCCCGGGGCTGTGCTGCGCTCTCAGCCTCCTGCACGCTTTGCTCTGGTGTTCAAGGTGACGTTGGCTCCTGCTTGCGCAGGGCTGTGATTTGCTTATGTGGGGAAATTGCAGATGCATCTGCTCCCCTCGCCTCGCCGCCCCTCCCGCCCCCCCGCGGCCGTGGGGATGCGGTGCCGGTGCAGGACGCTGCTCCTGCCGCAGCCTGCGACCTTCTCCCCTGGTTGAAAATGTCATTTCCAGCTTTGTCACTGGCATCATTTCCTGAGGTGTGAGCCTGAGGTGGGGGCACGTGGCTGTGAATCACAAATTAGGGCCAAGAACCGGCTGAGGTGATGAACATGTCCCCTCTGCACCGGTCACTGAGTGTGATGCCAGCGCTGTGGCTGCTGTGTCACCTGTGCTGACCCCCTCAAATCCAACCATCCCCTGCTGCTGAGAAGAGGGAGCAGCCCTTTGAGAGGAAACGGCCTCAAGTTGCGCCAGGGGAGGTTGAGGTTGGATGTGGGGAACAATTTCTTCCCCAAAGGGCTGTGGGGCATTGGAACAGGCTGCCCAGGGCAGTGCTGGAGTCACCATCCCTGGAGGGCTGGACAGACGGACATGAGGTTCTCAGGACATGGGGCAGTGCCAGGGGTGGGGGAATGCTTAGACTTGATGATCTTGAGGGGCTTTTCCAACCAAAATGATTCTGTGATTCTTGGGCAGGTGCTGGCGAAGCCGCTGCTGGGGCGATGGGCTCAGCCTGGCACAACACACAGGGAGGGTGGGCAAATGTGTGTCTCAATGTGTCAGCGCTGGGGGAGCCTTGGGAGAAGAGGGGTTACTTTTTAAAGACTATAGGTTAAATCAAACAATTGAGTTAGACAAAGACGGGATATTCCTTGGAGCTGGAACCTCTGTCTCGCACTGACATCTAGAGCTACATCAAAGGCAGTTTTTCCAGACGCTGCTCGATCTCCCTTGTTCCCCCTCTGGCTTCACTGGGTTATTTCTGCAAAGGCTGTAATCGCTTGCACTTCGCAGAGCAAAGCTGCGGAGGAGCTTAGCTGGCAAACAGATGTGATAATCAGTATCATTACAATTTATTAGCTCTGCGCCAGAAAGACCCCCCAACTTACAAACAAATTATTGTTCATTAGGCATTTTCTTGCGAGGGAAAATCGCAGATTTCTGTTGTGTTGAATTGTGGTGCGGCAGCAATTAGATACGGGATGTCCGCAGATGAAAGATGTTTCCATATTGCAGATGCCACTTCAAATACAACTGGGTCAGGAGTGATTTAATTAGTGCCTGTGATTTTTGTTTCTCGGGGGTGCCCAAGTGAGCTCTGTTGGCTCTTGGTGTTCTCGTGTGCCCACAACCAGGAGCTGGACCCCCCGTTCTGGTGCTGAATGAGCAGAAATTGCTGTGTCTCCCCCCACACGCAGAGTGGTGGCTTTTGTGCTGGTGTAAACTGCTGGCTGGGGACAGGGGACAAGGCTTTGCTGCCATGTGTTTTCTCCTGGGTGACCCCAGGGGCTGCCCATTGCAGGATGGGCTGAGCCGGAGCGTTTCAGGTATTCACTCCCTTGCTGTCTCCCAAAAAAAGGCCTTTCCACCAGCGTCCCAAAAAAGTCACGGGATGTAAAGAGCAGCTCGTGCCGGTGTCCCCGGGCCCTGTCAGTTTGCATCTCGCTGAAGTGCAGCAGGGCGAGTTCTCTCCTTTGCAGCAGGATTGTCCTGGCTTCCCGAGATCTGAACTGACAGCAGCTCATACCCCCTTGGCCAGGGATGGTGGGTGCTGGGGATGGTGGGTGCTGGGGATGGTGGGTGCTGGGGGCCGTGGGAAGGACACCCCACCCTGGCATCCCTGGTGTAAGGAGGGTCTGTGCAAACCCCGAACCCACCTCAAACCAACTTTCCTGGCCTTGGAGTTTCTCCTCGTGTTCAGATGGAGCCTCCTGTGTTTCAGTCTGTGCCCGTTGCCCATCACCCTGGCGCTGGGCACCACTGAACAGAGTTTGGTCCATCCTCTGACACCCACCCTGAGATATTTGTCCCGTTGATCAGATCCCTCTCAGCTTCTCCAGCTCAACAGCCCCAGCTCTCTCAGCCTTTTCTCATCAGATGCTCCAGACCCCTCAGCATCTTTGTGTCCCTCCCTGGACTCTCTCCAGTAATTCCTTCTTAAACTGGGGGGCCCTGGTGGCATTATGTACCCAGACCCTCTCTGGGGCTGCCCAGTGCTGTCCGTACCCGCTCAGCAGCGCCGCACAGAAATAACAGCCCCTTGCAAAGGGGGAGATCCCAGTTTCCCCAATTAGCCGCTGAAATGTCTGTCTGTGCATGTTTGCAGAGCAGAAAGCTTTGAGATGAGCAGAGAAATTGGTGTGACAGCTTCAGCATCGCCGGGTCTACAGCAGAGGGAGGGGATGGGGCCCCCCGGGAGGGGACATGGGGACCCCATGGGAGCCTGTGCTGCTGTGGAAGGCAGGCAGGGGCTGGTCGTGCTCTGTTATATGAGAGTTTGTGTTTGAGGGACCTCCCCAGCTCCCCCAGTGCCCCCCCCTGCTGTGAGCAGGGACATCTTCACCAGCTCAGGTTGCTCAGAGCCCCATCCAGCCTGGCCTGGGATGTCTCCAGGGATGGTTCATCTACCACCTCTCTGGGAACCTGGGCCAGACTCTCACCACCCTCAGGGCAACAATTCCTTCCTCATGTCTCGTATGAGCTGGGCAGCCCACGTGGTGCATGATCCTGCTCTGGGTGCTCCGGCATAGAATAGAATTGCAGAATTCTATTCTATTTGGAGGTCAGCTGCAGGGAGTGTTTCCTTCCTGCTGCTCTCTGCTGTCGGAGCCCTTCAGTTGTTAATTACCAAGGAAATGGGTGCCAATCTAGTTTTTTCTTCATTTCATGTTACGCATGGAATCCTTTAATTGTCTTTAACAAACAGGGCGATGCTCAGTGGTGCTTTGTCGGCCATCAGATCCAATGTATTGATTTAAATATGCAAACATGCAGCATTATAGTCTAACTGGGGTGCAGGAGTGCTGGGTGGGCTGGGACATCCTGGAACCCAGAGCAGGCACGTAATCCCCGAGGATGCTGATGCACCAGGCTCTCCTGAAACTCACCCCAGCAGATCTATGCCCCTGCATGTTAAAGGGTCTTGAATATTCAGCCATGACAGATGCTGCATCTCCCGATGTATTAATTGATAATCTTATGGCCAAATGGTAGTGGGGTTCATATCTTAAAGCTTCTGTAGGTTTAGCGAAGGACAAGCATGCGGAGCCCTCCTGCTCGGCTGCTCCCTTCAGCTGCGAGCAAAGATGATTAAAAATAGCTTTTCAGCTCAGATTTGAGTAACCTGGGATCTCAGTGGGGAGAAATGGAATGTTTTTTCATGTCTTCAAGATGTTTGCTGGGATCAGGTGTCATTCGGAGAAGCGCGGTTGTGTAATTGGACGTTTTGCCTTCTCTCTGTTTATTCCCAGGCTTCTCGTGTCCCCATTTGGGGACAGGGACGTCCCTCGAGGCTCCTGCTGGGGTCGGGTGCTGTGCAGAGCTGGGGGTGGAATTTACCCCCATCACGAGAACTGGCAGAAAATCTCAGTTCTGTTAAATAAACCTCTTGCAAAAAGCCATTTTGCACGGGGGGGAAAAGGCCCCGTGGGCTCCGTGCGAGCCCAAACCTTCCTCTTGGCACGTCAGGCTTGTGCCAGCCCATTAATCCGGAGAAAACTGCTCCCTTTGTAAATCCTCTGAAAATACCCCATTAACTTGCTCTCCCTCTGAAAAGCCCAGCTATTCAGCTTATCGCGGATTAATAACTGTATCATAATTAATCTCTGATTTTATTGAGTCGGTAACTTCCAATAAAAAGCAATGAATTGATTAGCTGTGATTAGCTCCTGGGTTTTGCTCGTGCAGGTTGTTGTGTGGTGCTGGGGGAGGTTGGGAGCCTGGGGGCCGGGGCTGATGCTCCGGCTGCATCCGTGGGAGGGGGTTGCTTTAAAAACAAAGAGACCAAGCCAAAAGATGCCCCCGGATTGTCTCCTGAGTATTGAAATGGCTTTGACCTTCACCAGGTGCTTCTTGGGAGGGTGCAGGTTCACCCACCGAGGATGGGGCATCACGGTGGAGCTTTGATCCCACCTCCCCATCCTGTGCTTGACTGTGCGGCTGATTCCTCCTCTCATAACGTGCCAGGCTAATTTTTAGTGCTGATTCTTCTTTTCCCCCCAATTTTCTCCCTTTTAAAACCACCCTCGGCAAAAAGCTGCGATGGCCCCTGGCAGTTGGGATAAAGGAGTTTAGTCCTTGGATGCCCAGGAGGATGCAGCAGCCGTTTTTCTGTGTCTGTCTCACTGTTCTGCTGCTGCCCAGGCTGGGATTAGCTGCTTAGGATGAGCTTTGGGAAACCCATTGGTTTAAATCACAGCTTGGGGTGCTCAGGGGTCCTTGGTTGAGCGTTCTGGGGGTTGTTTGTGCCGTGCGGGTGCTGGGCTATGGATGTGGGGTCATAGTGTGGCAATCGGGGGGGTAAGGGCTGCGTTTGGCACTGGGTGCTGCTGAGATGCTGCTGGCAGAGCCGGGGAGGCAGAGGCTGAGCTGTGCTGTGTATAGAGGCGGCGATTTTGTTCCCCAAATCGTGAGGAAATTGCCTCATGTTATTTTTAAGCACCGTATTTGGCGAGCCAGTTATCCTTAATCTTGGATTTTGCTGTAATTTTCTTCTATTTGGTTTGCTATCAAGTTGCAACAATAGCGTTTTATGGCCACTTAGCTCAGGCATGCACCACACGTGATCTTAATTAGAAGCGGATTAAGAGCGATGGGGAACATGCCGTCATGGAGCATTTCACAGTTTCCCATGTAGCATCCGCTCGGCAGATTTGGAAGAGGAAAGCCTGGGATTTATTTTAAGTGTGTGTGCAGGGGGAAAATGGTAAAAGCAGCAGCAAACCATGAGTGTGTCTCAGTGGCTGCTGAGCCCCATCCCAGCCTGGTGGGGACTTTCCTGGGGGACTGAGGTATCATCCCAAAAAACACCAGGGCTGGATGGATGAGGGGGACCAGGGTGGGGTGACAGGGGTCTGATGAGGAGCAAGGCTGGGAACTCAGCTCATCTCTCCCATCTTCAGCTCTGGGTCCTTCTTGGTGTCCGATGTGCATCAGTCACTTCTCTACCTGCATGTGCACATATGTGTGTTGCTCTCCCAGGGAAAAGATGGGGGAACAAGCATTTAAAAACCAGAAAATGGGGAGGTGAGGTGGGTAGGACTGAGCTGGATGAGCGCGAGCAGAGGTTTGTGGGTAGTGTAAAGCTGTCACTGTGATTTAGGGTCGGCTGGTTAAACTGTTTTATGTTCGCAGACAGTAAGTCGTAAGCAATATACAGTTTTCTCTGAAGAGATGATCTTCCCTCGTCATGCTTTATGCCGTCCTTCCTGCAGTGATCTCTCCTTTCCATAACCCCGCGGTGTCGCGGCGTGGCTATGCAGAGGGAGGAAAACAGGGTCCTGGCAATTGGAGAGATGGCAACAGCCCCAGCCCTGGAGGTTGGGGATGAGCTGTGGTCATGGTGCTCAGCTCCATCGCACCGGTGCTTGCAGCCACGTTTGGCTGTGCAAGGGCTGGGATGGAGGGTCCGTGATGCTCCATGGCCACGCAGGGAACCCATGGAGAAGTGTTATGCTCTATTAGAGCGGGACCGTGTTTAACGGCAGTCATGTAGCCATTTAAATTAGTTTTTATTCCTTTTTTTTGCATCCGCGTTGTTGCTGCATTTTGAAAACTCACGCACGCAATGCTGCTCCGGTTCACCTTTGATATTTGCTACGGCCATAGATTTGTGAGTAATAGTTCCATTTACTTTAGCGGCACCGTGTCAGTGGGAGCGTCTCAGGGCGCTCCGCACCGCGGTGCTGGAGCGCGTTGCCCACCCTGGCAGTGACATGTCCCCAAGAGCCCCCCGGGGACACAGAGCTGAGCGGGGACCTCACGGGTGAGACCCGAGCCAGTGCCACCCCCGGGTAATTACACATCAAGATTTTGGGTAGCTGGTTGCCATAGCAACCCCTAGATGCGCTGATACAGGGGCTCAGGGTGCCCTGTGCCGGTCGGGTGGGCATCTCTGCTGGCCGAGCTCAGGACTTCACACAGAGCCCAGGGCATGGGACCCATGCAAAGCATTTCCTTGCATGCTCAAGTGTGGTTGCAGGTGAAACCCTCTGCTCTGTCTTGGTTTTTGCTAGGAGGGGCCTCCTAAATGAGATGGAAAATATTACACCCTCTCTTTCTCTCTCTACAACTATTTACAGGTGTAATTTCCGTCCCTTTTCCCCGGTAATTGAATATTTTTTAGGTCATGCAGTTTCTCCACCCCATTTGCGGAGCCTGTCCTGGATGCCTTTGTAATTAGACATCATCTCCCTGGGAAAGATGATTAACGCGGGAGGCGGCAGCCGGGAGCGCGGCCCTGGATCTTGCTCGTCCTTGAGGCTCCTTATGGGCATCCAGCCTTGGGGACACTGAGTGCTGTCCCTTTGGGGGGTGACAATAGATGGAGCAGCCCTTGTTTAGTGTCCCCAAACCTGTGGACACAGTGGCCATCCCCTGCAGTGACACCCAGGCAACACTTATTAGGATTTTGAGAATCCGCATCTAAGTGATTTTAAGCTGCTTTTTTGTTTTCAGGTGGATTCTTACTAAAATGAGGGGGAAATGATGTTTTAATGCCTTGCCCTGCAACAAAAAGGCCCTTGGTGGAGGAGTTTCCATCCTGGTTTAAAGCTGAGACTTCACACATGAGCTGGGATTAATGAAAGGGCAATATTGCTCTGAAACGGCGAAGATTAAAGTGGCCCAGGGAAGAAAAGCTGAGGTGTTCGGCTGCTATCCTGGTTCTTAGCAACACAATGAGACCAGACCTTCCCTTCCTGGGGAAAATGGAGGTTAAACCCCAGCTTCTGGGACACCCAGCACTGAGGTCTCCAGCTTGATATGGGTAAATGCACCATTAGCTCCCTTGGTTTGCTCTTCTTTCTTATTTTAATGCATAAAAGTGGAAATCTGGAAGAATTAATTAAAACTCAGGACACTCTGAGTGGATCGAGATGAGTGTCTGCCCACGGACTTGATGGTTTGGACAGGGGCTCTGTTTATCAAGGGGGGATCGTGGGGGGAACCTGAGCCACAAACCCCATCCTCTTTGTGCTGGAACCCCCCCCAGGGGAGGATTCAGCCTTTAAAATGTGTTATCTTAATCCTGAGCAAACTCGGGAGCAGGAAAGGTCAGCGCCCGCCTTCCCGGCCTGGTGGGGATGAACCGCCGGCGGCTGCGCCTTCTGCTTCTGATGGGGCTCAGGTTACCGAGCAGAAGAAAACTGATACACGTCCTCCAGGTGTATCACTCTTGATCCTATCTGGCATCTTTCACCCCCAAATTATACCCTAAATCCTTAGTCAGCCAGAAAGGCTCTGGAAAGCTTGGCAGACTGGGAAGGTTTGGGTGGCTTGCTCATGTTTTCTTATTCCTCTTGTCTCATTTATTGATGTGTGTGTGTTTGCCCAATTCTGGTTGCTATTTGCCAGGCTGCTTTTGGAGTTTAAGGCTGGGGGGAGCCTGTCCTGCTCACCTCCCAGCCAGCGAGGATTTTAACGGTGCCATCAGTAGGTTTCTGAGTAAACGCTCTATCGCGGTTCCTGGAGTCTGTCTTCACAAAGGACCTAGTGAATCGGTGGCATTAGGGACAGACAGTGCCCAAACCGGACCTGTTGGGTGACAGCTGGACCCGTTCTGCTTCCTGAGCTCCCCCCGCCTCCCTGCCCTCCCTTTCTCTTTGAGCCGCTGCTGCAGGCGCAGCTTGAGCAGACTTGCCTGAGCAAGCCCGGCTCTATGTGGGTGTAGGCGAACGCTCCCCCTTCGACTGTGTGTTCAGGATTTGCCGTTTGATGAGTGCTGGGGGGTTGTGGCCGTGCCAGGGCAGGCAGACTCCAGCCTGTGCTAGACATGAGGAAGGAATTGTTGGCTCTAAGGGTGGTGAGAGTCTGGCCCAGGTTGACCAGAGAGGTGGTGGATGAACCATCCCTGGAGACATCCCAGGCCAGGCTGGACGGGGCTCTGAGCAACCTGAGCTGGTGAAGGTGTCCCTGCTCATGGCAGGGGGGGCACTGGGGGAGCTGGGAAGGCCCTTCAACCCAAACCATCCTGTGATTTGCAAAGAAATCTCTGGTGTCATCACCATTCTGTCATAAGATCCTGAGTTTTGTTAACAACCTGTGTCGAAAAGCAGCAATCACAGGGCAGTGCAGCATCTGATGCAATAACGCCCGTTGGCTTGTAGTGCCTCCCACGGTGTTACGCAGGGATGGTAAAGCCGGTGGTCATGGGTGCCCTGGTGCCCTTTGCAGCTTCAGGTTCCAGTGACAGCGCTCGGCAGCGGCAGCTCCATCCCGCAGATGATGATGTGGGAAGAAGCAGCCGCGGGGTTTGCCCCCCTGGGCGTGGGGTGGCTGGTGATGCTCCTGGGAGGGCAACAGGCTTTTGTGCCACTGCATGTGCCAGCGCTGGGGTCTGCGTACAAATATAGCAAATTATGCACCGGTTGGACCCACGCGGCGTCGGTGGGAAATTCCAGCGATCCGCTGCGGGAGGGCAGGAGGCGTTAATGGCAGGGGTCTGTAATCAGCACCTGCAATTAGCCGCTGCTCCAGCTGGCCACAAAGGCTTGGCCATAAAACACCCCATCCCACGCTGCCGTTCCTCGCTCCCACCCCTCAACCCCTTTCGACCGTGGTGATGCCAGCGGGGACCTGCAGCCCCTGGGGATAAACTCAGTACCAGCTGGAGCAGGGAGATAATTTATTGATGAAACTGTTTTGCAGAACTGGTCAGGGTTGGGGGTGAGGGTGGGTGGAGGATGGAGTTGGGGTTCAGGGCTGTGCTTCGGTCCTTGCTCGTGGGGCTGGAGCTCTGGGGATGCCAAAACTCTCCTGGGGAAGGGAGAACAGCCCCCGGATGGTTGTCAGCCCCCCGCTCCTCCTGGTCTTTACACCTCCGCGCTCCCCTCTGCTTGACGCTCGCTTGCAGTAACACCAAACTGCTGATGACATTAAACAAATTAATATAGGGTTTAAATAGCCTGCTGGGAGGCTGGTAACAGGCGGCGCGGGGCCCAGCTGTCAATCCCAGATTAGCGAGTGCCCGGGCTAAACTTACTGTTGCTGCTAACGACCCCAAAAGCAATGAATACCCTGCGCAGGGGATGCGTGTCCCCACTGCGTTGGTCCTGCTTGGGGTTGTGCTGGTGATGCTCCTGTGCCAAACCCTGGTGGGTTTTTGGAGAAGGACGTGCGGGAGGGATGCCCTGGCCTGGCAGCAGCGTGCGGGGGGACCCTGATGGCTTGGGGTGCTTTTTGGAGCACCAAAGTGTTGGAATTTACTCCAAAAGTGCCTGGTCTGGCTGCAGTGCCTGGGAAGGGAATTTGGCATCTGGTGGTTCACATCTTTGGTTTTGCTCTGCTAGGGGCTGGAGGGGTTCCTGCCGAACTCTTTGAATTGTTTGACTTGAGGGGAGTATTTAAATCCCTGTCCTCATCTCTTTTGAGGGGGAGATGATTGTTTCCTCTTGTCACAAGCAGGTTTTTCATCATATCCCTCTTTAAAAGACACCTTGCAATCAAGTAATGAAACTTCAGAGGCCAGAAATTCAGCGTGGGGAACGTGCTGTTCTCGGGGTGTCCAGCTGCCTCAGCCTTGGCTAATGAAAATGATGGGGAGGGCAGCAAACCCTGGGTTTACACCAAACTCCAATCATGGGCAGCTGGGGTGAGCCTCCCACCCCGGGTGGGCTGTTTCCCTTCACCCTTGTCACCCTGCAAGGTGACACTGCAGCTGGATCAGACTGTGCATGTTCCAGGGTGGGGGTCGAGCCCCCTTCCCCGTGGGGCCGCAGGTTGTCTGGTACCCGACGGGTGCTCCAGGGCTGGCTGGGAGGTTTCTGCCTCCCTCAAGATAATGGAAAAGGGGATGAGTTCACATGCTGCTCTTGGGCAAGCACCAGCGTCTCGGTTGTGAACCCCAAAAGCCGAGGGACGTGCCGGTGGCCAGAACACGCACACCGGTGTGTGCAGGATGCGCTCAGCTTCCCAGGCAAACGGAGCTCATGCAGTTCAGAGGGATGTCGGTGCATCCGGCAGCGTGGGAGGATTTTGGGGAGCCTTTCCCAGAGGGGGTCAGTGTGGGTGGGTGCTGTGGCTATTCCCCCTCCATAAGCAAACCCCGTGGTGGAGACCCAGCGTGGGGACACCTCTGCAGGCACAGCCACCCCAAAACAGCCCTTTTAGAGGGGGGTCTGGGGCACTCGGATTTTTGGGGTGCAGACTAAGCCAGCGTGGGCTCCCCGCTCCAACTTTCCTTTGGCAGCCCCGGCGTTCGCTCCGTGCCCCGCTCGGCAAGAAAAAGCCGCTTGTGCTGTGCTGGGGGGGGGGACACAAGGAGGGCGGGGAGCCAGTCCCTGCGCTTCTCCCCCTCCTCCCCTTGCCATGTGAATCCCCGGCACCTCCGGCTGCTTTTTCCCCGGCGGGGCCGAGGCGGGGCCGGACGCGGGGGCTCGGGGTTCGGAGCTGCGGATTGGGGGGTGCGGGGGGAGCCCGCCCTGCCCTGCCCGCCCCTGCCCGCAGCCCAGCCGGCCGAGCGGGAGGCACCAGCAGCGCCGAGACGAGGCAGCCGGATCCAAAATGCTTCTAGGTGGGTGAAACGCAACTTTCCTCCTCACGCACCGCGGGAGCAGCTGCTCAGCCGCATCGCCCCCCATGGCTCCCCATCATCCCCATCACCCCCATCGCTCCCCGCTCCTGTTACTCCGCAGAAAAGCCTTTCGCGGCGGTAGCTGCTGCGTTGGGTGCAGCTCAGTGCATCGCATAGAGCTCCGGGGTCTGGCCGTGGGAAGGGGGTCCAGTGGGGGGCAAGGTCCGGGGCGCTCGCCCCATTGCTGTCCCGGGGATGTCCCTGTCTGCACGGCCGCAATTGGAGCGTCCTGCGGGCAGCCGGCTTCTGCGGAGTTACATGAGCTTGAGAAAATGGAAACAAATCACCGAACGAGTTGTTCTTGAAAGCAAAGAAAGAGAAACGTATCTAATTGTTATTTTCTGTGTAGCTCTTCTAAGGCTATTGGGAGGGGGGGGTGTCTTTTCTCCCCTTTGCTATTTTGTTTATGGACTTAACTCTTAATAGAGAAAAACTGAGATGGATTATTTACTGCAAGGAGGGAGCTCCAAAAATTATGTGGTGCTTAAGGAGTCCGGGCTCGGGAGCAAGGGGTCAGTAACAGACTCAGCATAGAACACAAATCCTGATTCACCTGTGGGGTCCCCATCCTGCCCCCCTCACGGTTGGGCACGCTAAATTGCCCTCAGGAGATTTTCTTCTTCCTGAGCAAACCAGGTCGTTGCCATTCCCTATTGCCATCCTGCCCAAAAACCCATTTAAAGAGCTGTGCTTTTTATTGCCATCAACTAAACCGCGTACCGTACACCCACAAAATGGTCCCTCCCAGCCCAGGCACACATGCAGCCTGTTTCTTCAGCTCCCAGCCTGCTAATCCTAATTACTTACGGGATTCAAGCTGAGTTGGAATCACTGCATCTTATTGATTTTGCTCCCAGGGCTGCAAAAGGAGGAAGAAACAGGTCTTGCGCTGACATGGCTTTATTTTGCCCTTGCTCTTCGTTTGGGGGTCAGCCCCGACTGGCGTTTCTGTGCACCCGCGATGCGAATGTTTGATGCTTTTTGTGTGAAACGAGGCCGGGGGGAGAGCGATGGGCAGCGTCTGTGCAGACAAGAGCTGCCGGGTGTGCGGTGGGGGCTTTGCCGCCGGCTTTGGCTGTTTTGGGCTCGCGGAGCGGAGCTGCAGCAGCAACCAGAGCGTAACGCCGCTCTCACCCGCTTTACGGGAGGCTTTGGGGATGGTGATTTCAGTGCTTTAGTTCTCATTGGCATTAACTTTCCGGCAGGATGCTGGGGATGGAGCGCTGATGCTCCGGGCAGCGCTGGGGGGTCTGGTGGGTGCTGGTTTTCTCCACGCGTGTACACACATGTGCGGTGTTCACATATGTGTGAGCGCGTGTGCGTCTACATGCTGGCACACACTCCTTTTGCTGTGGTACCGTGTCGCCTGTGCGTGCTTGTTGGTGCAAAACTGGATGTGGGTGTTATTGAACCGATGGCTCCTCAGAGGTGCCTGTCAGCTGTCTCCTGTGGGTCACTTTAATTGTTCTAATAGTTTGAAACACAAGCTTTTCTCCATGAGCTGCCTTTCCTTGTGTCTCTAGAATGCGTAACAGGATATTTATCTGGAATACTCATCGGGCAAAGCGGGTTTAAAAAGAAAATTGCCCCCCTAAGCTTGCTTGTAGCCTCGTGATCTCAAACATGTGGGAAATGCTGTAAAGCCACTAAAGCTGCAATTTTGAACCCGCTGGCGACCTTCATACCCAGGTTGTGGTGCTTTGGGTAGAGAAACGCGGGGGTTGGAGGGTGCTTGTGCCACGGCTGTTCCCCGAGAGTGTTAAACATCCTCTGCCCGCCGTGTTTTAAATCTTAATAATTGGAGCTGGGGTGACCTGGTTCTGTCCCCTGTCACAGCGCAAACCCACGGTGGGCAGCGCAGGGAGGGACCACGCGTGGGTCCTGATGCTGCTGTGGGTTTGCTGCTGTTAATTGGCTGCTTAATTAAGCTTCCTGTCCTCTCCATCGTTGGGGTTAATGGAGAGGGGAGCATGTCCCCTCTCAAACGCTTGGTTTGCTTTTGGGGCTCTTCCATCAGATATGGGGACTAAGCTTTCCCAAAGGTTGTTTTGGGTGAATTTCCTTGTAAATGCAGAAGCTGTTTTGATTGCCAGGGGCTTTCTATGCAAAATGTCCTGGGGGAAACATCTGTCCCTTGGTTTCAACTGCGAGCGACACCCGGGGGGGGCACTGGGGGCTCTGAGCTCCTCCGGCAGCCTCAGCCTCCCCTTCGGAGTATTTTTAGACCAAGCTGTCATCTAATCTTGACCTCCAGTGTGATGTGGGCTAGAAAATATCACTGCCTCTCCAGCATCAAGCCACGGGTAAAACGCCCAATTTTAGTATTGCTTCTTTTTAAGCCATTCTCAGTTAGGCTTCACCTTGCTGTGCAATGGGTTGCAGCAGGTATTTTGAGGAAAAGTGAACTTTTTGGAAGTTTCTGCGGGGCTGGTGCTCCCCGTTGGCTGCGCTACCGGCACTGGCGCTTTGATGGGCCATTCCAGCACCCGCCTGATGTCCCTAAACTCATCATGACCGCAGGGGGTGGGCATTTCACAGAGCGCTTTTCTTGCCTTTTCTGAGCGGGATATTGGGACGTGTGGGCTGGCTGCTCCCACTCTTCTCCGAAGTGGTTATATTAGTGCGGCCCTGAGTAGGAGTGGCGGAAATTACAATGAAATGCTAGCGGTAGGAAATAAAAAGCTAATTAAAAAATAATGACAGATGTGTGTGTGCTTCCAAACCCTGGGTATGGCCAGCCTGGCCCCGGGGCAGCCGTGATTCTGCAGCTGTCGGTGCGAACACAACGGGTGCTGCGCTCGGGGCTCCTGAAAACAACGTTGGGAGCAGAAAGCAGGCGGGGGGGTGCAAAGGGATTCGACCTTTATAAAGCTTAGAGGGTGAGGAATATGTAAATGCCGGGTTGAAAGCCCTCTCAGCCCCCTGGGACTTGTGTCGCCCCGCAAAGTGTGAGTTGGGGTCTCTGTAAGTGGGGTGATTCCCTTTCCACCCGTGGTTTCTGTGCTGGGGGGACATTGGGGACGTTGTCATGTTGCGGTGGTTTGGGTGTCACCGTGGTGGTCTGTGCATGTCCAGGATGGCAGCGCTGAGAGGGGACTGCCGCCAGCCTCTGCCACTGACCTGTGGGTGGCCCTGGTCATGTCACCTATCCTCTCTGAGCCCGTCTGTCCCCTTGTGCCTGTGCTCGGCTCTCTGGGGACCCGGTGCCCGGGGAAGGGCCAGCGCAGCCCCGCTGTGCGAGGGAGGCACCTGCCTCCAGGTGCTTCAATAATAGAAATCATTAATTTTCTCTGCTAACGGGGGAAACGCTGCGCTGTGAAAAATGTGCGTTGGCTTCAAGGCAATTCAAAAGGCTGGTAGAGACGGGAGCCCCTTAATTTGTTCCAAATTGGTTATTTCACTGGAACAGTGAGAAAGCATCAATTTGAGTATCTTTTTTTTTCTTTTTCATTTCTATCAGTCGCTCCCTGGCTGTAATGAATTGGACTTGGCTATAATTTTTATGATTTAAACGATGCTCAGAATAAAGGCTGAACTAATCTGGGCTCCGGTCTCCCCTCCGAGCTCTCTGTGTTTCGGGAGGACCCTGATCTCCCTGTCCCTCACCCCGGGGGAGAAGGCGAGTGGGGGGGGTGCAGGCAGGGTTTTGGGGTGCAGAGCCCAGATCAGCGTTCGGCACTTGTTGCCTCCTTTCTGTCACCACCCAGGGTCAGGATCAGCCCAGGTCCTTTCCCAGCTCCTCAGGACCTATGGTGGAGATGAACGAGCTCCAGGCTGGGCTGTGTGAGCCTCCACTGTGATGCGGGGGATGCCAAACTGGTCTGGGGCTCTGCAAGGTGTCTGCAGTGCTAAATACTGATTTTTCACATCATTAGTTGACAGATGGGGGAAGAGTTGGGAATTAAAACCCAAGGGGAGGTGGGCTCGATGCTTGTGGATGTGGGGAGGAAAAGAGGCTTGATGGAACAAGATCCACATCCAGTTTTGCTCCTGAGGAATCATTTATTCTATCAGTTGTGCAGAGTTGGGGGTCCCTGCAGCTCCCGGGTGCTGGATGCAGCCAAGCTGCCTTTGGAGGACCAGATGCATCAGCTGGGAGGGAGCCCAGGCTGGGATGTGACCTTGTCTCTGCTTCTGCTCTCGCTCCTCAATAGAAAGGCTTTACCCTTCCCAGCTGCTGCATCGCGGGGAGTAAACCGGCCCCATCTCTGATGGGAAGAGCATTAGCCCCGAGCTGGGGTTGCTGGTGGGGGGCGGAATGAGCACTGTGCCCCCCCGCGCAGCCCAGACGAGCGATCCTGTTTGCAGCCATGCCCTGCAGTTTGCAGGGATGTCAGCTGAGTTTATTTCAAGGCTTCTTCCCTGCCAGCTCCAGTCACGCAGCAAAAGGTTGCGCTGAGGCTGCGCAGGGCAAGGAGGCAGCATCCTGCAAGCTGGGGGGTGGGGGGCCCCATGTCAGCCCTTTGGGGGGGTCCTTCCCCAGCAGTGCCCCACGGCCCCCTCTCCATGGCCCTCAAGGACCTGAGCTGCTGCTGTGCCCACAGCGGTGCTGGAAGAGCCCCCCAGCAGACAAGGAACAACCCCCCGGGTGCATCGAAGACAGCAAGGAAATATCAGGGTCCTCCAGCCTGTGCCCCATCCCCTTCCTTGAGCTGGGCCCCCGTGACCCTCCAGTCTCTTTGCAGCGACACTGTGAAGCAGCAGATCCAGCCCTGCCAGATCTGCCTGTCCAGGCAACAGCCCCGGGCGGGGGGTTGCAGAGGTATTTTTAATTCGTCTGAGCTGACACAGTGCTGAGCGCTGTCTCCTTTGCAGAGGGCCGGCGCTCTCCTCGCAGCCTGCCTTCCTCCGCCAGGCGCAGGGACGTTAAATCGGGCTGTCACCACCTTCGGGCACGAGGGATGCTGCTCCCCTGCATCCCCACCCCTGCATCCCCTCCTGAGCATCCCCCTGCTGCTCCCGGCCCCCAGTTCCTTTTGGGGCTCGTTACAGATGGGACTTTGGGCACAGAGGGGGAGCAGGGACCTGCAGGGCAGCGTGCGCCTTCCTGTCCCCCAAAATCCTCCCCATGAAAAGCTGACACTGCAGCTTTCCTGGGGCAGCGTGCCGGGGCTTGCACACCCCGTCCCCCTGTGGTAGATAATGGGGGCGCTCTGTGGGGAGGGGGCTACTTTCTGGGGTTTGCAGCTTCAGGAGCACCAGCAACTCCGCTTTCCTGCTGGAGAAGCGTGAGTCATTCCCCAGAGCCTGGCTTAAAGACCTTAACGCAGAGAACAAAAACCTCATCCATACATTCGGACTCGGAGATTTAATATTTTTTGGAATAATATGTCTGGGGTTTCAGTCTCTTCTGTTCAGCTTCGTATAGATGCGGTGAAAAACCCTGCAGGGAGGTGCAGCCACTGGACACGGGGCTGAAATGCTGGTGGGGGATGTGGGGACCTGGCCCCTCAGCGCCCCCGGTTTTGGGTTTGATTTGGCCGCTGGAGGCTCAGGGCTCAAGTGGAAACTGTGGCTCACGGGGCAGCGGCCGCACTCGTGCCACTGATGATAAATGTGCTCGTGCAGACGGGGCACCTGCCTGCCGAGCTCTCTAGGCATGTCACGGGGGAGAAAAATAGCAATGATTGAATCTAACCAAGGCGGCTACTGCTGCATAGGAGTAAACAGGAATTTTGCCTTTTTGGTTGCTTTAGGAAGGAGTTTGCATGTGGTTCCTTGGTGCGCTCTGTCCCTCTGCTTGGGGTTTGGGTGTCTCTGCTGTGGATGGGACTGATCTGCTCCCTTTGGGAAGTGGGGAGGATGGAGACCCCGGGTCCTGCCGGTGGATGCCAGCGCGGGGGCTCAGTGGGCACCAGGCGCTACCGGAGCCGTAGGAAATGGGACCACGAGCCGCTGCTGCTCCCCATCCCAGCACCGCTGACCTTTGCGATCCCACTCCGGATGCTGTGAAGCAGGGGATGTGGCAGCATCCTGCCTGCAAACTGATTAAAAAGGCTAAGTCCTCTTTTCTTGCTTGCATTAGCACAAGAATAAATAGTGCATATTTTCACCCCTGGGAGCACATCTCTGGTTTCACCCAGCTCCTGTTAGCATTAACCCTGGGCTGAGGTGGCCAGGCAGGAATGTCCCCACAGTGGGAAGAGCCTCTTGCCCCGGGACATGTGGAGGAGCCTAAAAAGAGGAATTTACTCCTGGGCAGCCAGTCCCCTCCCTGTGTGGAGCCAGGTACAATGCAGCCCCTAATCCCTGCACATACCGTGGGGCCACAGCCCTTGTTTGGGGTCTGATTCTCCATCCTGAGCAGGTGGAGTCGGGGCCAAGAGCATCCCCAGTGCTGGGCACCATGTCCGTGCTGGGGGCTGGGGAACAAATGGGCTGTTCCTATGGGGGGCTCCCGCGGGACACCGGTGCTTTTTGGCATTTTAGTGTCATAGAATCATTTCAGTTGGGAGAGACCCTCAGGATCAAGTCCAACCATAAGTTAACCTCATGAATCCTGTTTGGGGGGAGGCAAAGCTGGTGTAAAGTCCTATTTTTGGAAGAAGATGGATGGCTCTAAACTTCCCCTGCCTTTAATGCTAAAAGACGCTTTGCATCTTGAAGGAAAGCGCCTTGTCGGGTGATCAGCGTGCATGGGGCGCAGCTTCACGTGCTCCCCTTGCTCCCCACCCGCCGTGTCCCACGTCCCCACCATGTCCACCGTGGCCACCACCACGAGGCCTTTCCCATTCCTGGCCACCGCTAGTGGCCACTGCCGCCGTTGGCTGCCGGGAGCCCCGGCGCAGCCAGACAGTCCTCGCAGCAAGATGGCTGCTCCCATGCTCCCGTGAGCGCGGGGCGGCAGCCGCAGGCTTTGTTCCTGCAGCCACCGCGCTGGGGACACGGCAGCACCGGGGGGGACGGCAGCTCCATGCGCCGAGCCGGGGGCGGGGGGTGCCCCACTGCTCCCCGCTTCCCAACCAGGTTTTTTTTAATTTACGTTTTTTATGGCTTTGCATTGTTTGGCTGGGTTTGTTAATTTTTTTATTATTATTATTAGATATTTTCTTTTTTTTCCTATTTAAAAAGCCCCAAATTTGGGAAATTTGCAAGCTCCCCTCACTCCAAAGCTTATGGCAGCTTTGAAATGGTACGTATGTAGCGGGAGGGTGGACGTGTGGGTCGGGCACGCAGGGCTGGGTGCTGGAGTCGTGTGCTGCTCTGCGTGCCCCCCTGGGCACCTGGGGCTGATGATGATGATGATGATGATGCACCCAGGGCTGATGATGCACCCAGGGCTGATGCACCCGAGCAGGAGCCTCAGAGCAGCAGCTCATCCTTTTGCAACTCAATCCTGCTCAAACTTCCCCACAGACAGCGCTCCCGCCCCGGCCGGGGGGGCAGCAGGCTGGTGGGGGTGCGGCGGTGTCACCCCCATCCCGAGCCGTGTCCCCCCAGCTGGGGAGCGATGTGCACAGTGCGGGGTGGCCGGGGCTGGTGCGGGAGGTGCAGGACGCTGTGCCGCGGTGCTCCGCTCCATCCTGAGCTCTCCCTGTTCCTGTGTGCCCCGACACTAATTACTGCTTTTTCTTTCTTTTCTTCTTTTTAAGGTAGCGGTTTTTGCTGGGGGGTCCATGTAGGTGGGGGTGGGTTTGAGAGCAAAGGAGTTGGTGATGGGGAGGGAATGAAGGAAACACCCCCCTGGGGCTGTGCACTGTCCTGGTTGCGCACTGAGCTTGACAGCAGGGACTGGGGCAGTGGGTCTGGGCAGGCTGGGGACGTGAACCACGAGCGAGGCTGTATGTGACAGCAGAACTGTCCCTTGTCCCACTTTGGGGACGAGCCCCAAGCCTTGCGGGGGCACTGGTGTGATCCCAGCCCTTGCAGAGACCGCGTCCCCGGGGAATGTCTGATGGATGCTGGCAAACATGGAGCAAGATGGGTCTGGGCTTTGGCTCTCGGGTGGCAAGTCCATCGCAGTTTCCTAATGTGCTTCCAAGGAGATGCTGCTCTGGCCGGTGCTCAGCAGCTCCTGGACCAGCCTGGGGAAACACCTGCAGCTTTGGCGAGACCCCCCGGCTGTGGGAATTGTTCCCTGGGTGCTTTTGGCTGCTGTGGTGTGGGATGAGGGGGAGATCGGGCTCTGGGAAGCGAATTAAACCACGTTAAATGGACTAAGAGCAAGGCGCAGTGGGAATCTGTGCACCCGTTACAAATCTTGAAAGCTTTGTGCTCCCATTGGGCATTAAGGAAACTTCCATCAGGGCTGTGTCTTGTGGTTTCTCTCCACTTCCTTGGAAGCATTTGACGCTGACTGTGGTTAGGGCTGAGTTTTAGACTAACAAAGCCCTGCTCTGGTCCTTTCGTCCCTGTCCCCCTGCCTTCACAGAGCTGTGGTGTTGGTGGCTCCACTGCCACCCATCCAGCATCACCCAGGGCAACCCGAGGGAGCCCCGGCTCGTGGGAGTGGGTGTTTGCTGCTCTGGGAGTCGGAGTGTTGCTCTAACACCTAAATCGTGAGGTTTCCCACTTCTTCCTGCGGGCTGGGGTAACAACTGGTTCTCAGGGCTTTGTTCTTTGGAAAAAACCCAGGTTCCTTGTGGGTTTCTCAGCAAGTCACACTGACCGACACGATTCCCTTCCCCACCCTGCACTGGGTTCCTCCTCCTCCCACCGTCTCTATCAAAGCTCAATTTGTTTTTCCAATCTAGTTCATGGAAGAATACAAGGGTCAGACTGAGTGGGGCTTAAGTGTAGGGAGGGAGCTAAGTGGATGCTTAAATACTTTTGCTACCTGGTTTAAATATGTGCATAAGTGCTTTGCAGGCTGCAGTAGATGTTTGGAGCCCTGGCTGGAGCGGGTCCTGTGCTCTGGGAGGGATGCTGGGCTACGTGGAGCACGGACCTGCTGCCACAGGACACGGCTTGGGGAGTTTCCTGGGACAGAGACAAGCAAGGGAGGAATGAGAACACACACGTGTGCGTGCAAGTCCCTGGCACACGTTCCTGAGTTGGCCTCCAAGTGATCCTGGTTCAGCTCCAGGTCTCTGGCACTCGCGGGCAGCAGCGGGTGCTGCGCCTCGTGGCGCTGAACGCTGACTCAAGGCTGGTTGCGCACCTTTGCAGCACAGAGGTCTGGTCTGATGGGAAGCATGTTTGGGTGGTTATAACAAGGACCATACGTGCGTGTGTGTGTCAGTCCCATCGCTGACACCCAAAGCTGCCGGTGGCATTGGTGAGGTGCTCGGTGGGGTCCCCCTGTGCGGTGCCGGGACTGTCACCCAGCCCTGTGTGCCCTGGGCGCTGCCACCGCAGCTCTTCGTTAGCAGGCGACAACAAACGACGAGCCCACGCTGAGGTCTGCAGGGCCCTAATCCCTCTCCCTTGTGTCTCTTTCATCTCCAGTCGAACCCGGAGAGTTGTAATAGACCTTCTTACTAAATTAAATGTAGAGGCTGCTCCTCCAAGGCATGTTTCAGTTCAGCCGTAGTGTTTGATTTCCCAGCCACAGCAATATGGTGCCTCCAGGGAAAAAGCCAGCTGGGGAAACTTCCAATTCCAATAAAAAATGTAAGCGCTATTTCAATGAGCACTGGAAGGAAGAATTTACCTGGCTGGAGTTTGACTATGAGAGGAAACTCATGTTTTGCATAGAGTGTCGGCAGGCGCTGGTGAAGAACAAGCACGGTAAAGCGGAGAACGCCTTTACCGTGGGCACGGACAACTTCCAGCGCCATGCCCTGCTGCGGCACGTCACCTCGGGCGCGCACCGCCAGGCGCTGGCGGTCAACCGGGAGCAGCTGGCTTTCGAGACCCGCGTCCATGGCCGCCCGGAGCTCCGCTCGGTCATCAAGGTGGAGGTGAACCCGGCGAAGGTGGCCGTCCTCACCACCGTCTACTGGATGGCAAAGGAGGAGATCCCGGATGAGAAGTGCTCCTCTCTGCTCGACTTCCAGAAGTTCAACCTCTGCCAGGCACTGCTGGCCCCCGAGCACAGCGAGTTTTACCACCCCAGCGGCATCAGGGAGATGCAGGTGTGTATGTGGGGCTGGGGGCTCTGCACCCGTGTCTGACGGACGTTTTGGGGCTGGATGGTCCTTGCTGGTGCTGCTGGCTGTGATGGGGAGCTCGGTGCATCCCAGCACCCCGTTGAGCGTTGCCAACGCTCTCTTGGCTCTTCTTTGGGTGCTGCATGTGCAAGTAGGAGCCTGAAGCACAAGTTCCCATTCTGCGGGCCCTGGTGAAATGCAGGGAAACAAATTCAGAGAAGGGGACGGAGCTGGTGAGGGGCTGAAGCACAAGTGTGATGGGAGCGGCTGAGGGACCTGGGGGGTTCAGCTGGAGAACAGGAGCTGAGGGGAGACCTTCTGATCTCTGAACTGCCTGAAAGGAGCTTGGAGCCAGGGGGGTCGGGCTCTGCTCCCCAGGAACAAGCGCCAGGAGCAGAGGAAACGGCCTCAAGTTGCGCCAGGGGAGGTTGAGGTTGGATGTGGGGAACAATTTCTTCCCCAAAGGGCTGTGGGGCATTGGAACAGGCTGCCCAGGGCAGTGCTGGAGTCACCATCCCTGGAGGGCTGGACAGACGGACATGAGGTTCTCAGGACATGGGGCAGTGCCAGGGGTTGGGAATGGTTGGACTCCATGACAGGGAATGGTTGGACTCCATGATTTGGAGGGTGGTGCTTTTTTGGTGGTGTTCCCTGATTTGACAAACCAGGAGAAGGCGATGGGCTCCATCGTGGCCACGCGTGTGATCCCAGGCACAGGGAGAGCAGGAGCATCTTCTCCCAGCTGAGCCTTCCAGGCTGCCGGAAGGATAAAAGCTCAGGAGTTCAATTAGCACATGAGAACTGTGGGTTTTTCCTCTTTTGCCCTAAACTGAGTGATCAGAAAGATCAAGTAGCCAGAGAGTTTAGAAGGGATTTTCTTAATTTTACAAATGCTTCATGCCTGTTAAGATCAAATTAAATTTTTAGTGAGTCTTGGCCGTTTGCCAGGCTTTGTAGATCTCCAAAGAACCTTATTTTGCTGCAGATAGACTGAATCCACTAATTAGATTTCTCAGCCTGAAGTGCTACTTGCAGCGTTTGCACACACCAAGGAATTTTTCCCTTCACATTGGGGAATTCTCCTGAAATGGGGAAAACTGAGTAAAGAAGGAAAAGATGCCACACAAAGTTTTGCTGCTGTCTGTTGGGCTGGTAAAGCATGAATACAATTGCTGAAGTTTGAACTAAGGTGGTGGGTTTTTGGCGTGTTGTCAGTCCTGCTGAGCCATGGGGGGCTCAGGGTAGGGGACCCCTCCAGCTCTCTGCAGCTTCGCTTGGTGCTTGGGCTGCAGGCCAGGAGCAGGAGGAGATGGGATGTTAGAGAAAAAATAGAGAGTGATTTCTAGCTTGTGTATGTACTTTATATACAACTTACTCAAGGGTTTCTTAGGATTAGAGGAAACAGCCTCAAGTTGTGCCAGGGGAGGTTGAGGTTGGATCTGGGGAACAATTTCTTCCCCAAAGGGCTGTGGGGCATTGGAACAGGCTGCCCAGGGCAGTGCTGGAGTCACCATCCCTGGAGGGCTGGACAGACGGACATGAGGTTCTCAGGACATGGGGCAGGGACAGGAGTCAGGGAACAGTTGGACTCGACGAGCTTGAAGGTCATCCAACCAAAATGATTTTATAATTCTATTCTATGATTCTCTCTGACTTGGGACTTTACACCAGTTTTGGGGCGACCCGAGGGCGGGAGCCTTGCAGCTCACTTTGCACCGGGTGCCGAGCATCTCCTGGGTGCTTTTGAAGTTCATTTATGTTTCTCTTTCCCTCCCCGCCTGCCCCGTGCATCTCCCTTAACCGGCACAGGCAGCGATCGCCAAAGTCCTGCACAACGAAGACAGGCACAGGATCAAAGCTTCGCCGTTCGTTGGGCTGGTGGTGGACGAGACGGTGGACGTCCTGGAGCACCGCAGCCTCGCCATGTTCACCACCACCGTGTCCCCATGCAATGGGCAAACCTCGGCCACCTTCTTGGGGAGCTTTGAGCTGCCAGCCGGGGAGACCTCCACGGTGACGGGCAAGGTGGGCGAGGTGATGCGCTCCTTCGGCATCCCCACCATGAAGATCACCTGGCTCAGCGCTGACAGCACGTCACTGGTGGCTGAGCGGCTGAGCGGGGTGGGGACGGCGCTGACGTCCCTCTGCCCACTCCTGACGGAAATGCACTGCCTGGCCCGCGGGAGCTCCTTGCTGCTGGCCGAGAGCATCGTCAGCATCGAGTATCTCCAGAAATATGAGACCACCGTGGACACCGTGTACAGGCTCTACTCCAACTTCAGGGGGGAAAGCAATGGCCTGCATGAGTTGCGGAGTGTCCTGGACCTCTGTGAGATAGACCTGGGGAGCTCCAAAGCCATCCACTGGACTTCTATTTTCCCAGCCGTGGAAGCCATCGATTCTTCATGGCCCACGCTGGTGCTGCTGCTGGAGAGCGAGGCAGAGCGGTCGCCCGTGGCCCATG
Source organism: Columba livia (assembly GCF_036013475.1). NCBI lineage: Eukaryota > Metazoa > Chordata > Aves > Columbiformes > Columbidae > Columba > Columba livia. Next base: position 1,436,808 of record NC_088624.1, read on the forward strand.
GCCTCTGCGAAGAGCTCAAGAAATTCCAGTTTGTGGCCTTCACCAAGATCCTCCTGGACGTCCTCCCCATCTTCCAGAAACTCAGCCGATTCTTCCAGATTGAGGACTTTGACCTCTCCATCCTGAAGCCCATCGTCTCTGCCACAGCCACCACTCTGCAGGCCCAGAAGAGCGCCAGCGGCCAGAACCTCCAGGAATTCCTCAATGAGATGAATGAGCACCCGCAGGATGACCGGGAGGGCGAGAGCCGCTTCTACTATAAGGGTGTTGAGTTGGCCAACTGCTCCAAGGTGCACCTGAAGCACTTTGAGCGCCTGAAGGAGAGCTACTTGGAGAGCGTGCGGGGCAACCTGCTGGACAGGTTCCCCAGCAGCGTCCTGGAGGCCATCAGCTCCTTCTCGGCCATCTTCAACCCCAAGTGCTACCCCCAGTCTTTGGAGGACATTGGCAGCTATGGGGTCAGCGAGCTGAATTTTCTCCTGCAGGCTTATTCCCGAGTGGTGGTGAGTGAGAGGGCCCTGAGCGATTTCCCCCTCTTCAAGCGGATCGTCTTCAGCCTCAGCCAGCTCTCCTTCAAGGACCTCTGCGTCAAGCTGGTCTACAGCAACTCCGAGATGCACGAGCTCTTCCCGGACTTTGCTGTCCTCGCGGCCATCGCCCTGGCCTTGCCGTTGGGCTCGGTCCTCACCGAGAAGATCAGCCGGGGCCGGGAGCTGCTGAAGCGTGGCCGGTCGCACCGTGCAAAGGACGAGGGGCTGTCCGACCTCATGAAGATCGCCATTGATGGGCCGGCCATCAATGAGTTTGACTTTGCGTTGGCCATCGAGTACTATGAGAGCATGAGAGAGTCCGGCTTCATCGTGGCGCAGGTGAAGTGAGCAGCGGCTGGTGAAGACAGAGCCCTGCGGGCAGGGAGCCGGGTCCTGCGGGCAGCCCCGAGCGTCACCTCAATGTCACCTTTCCCCATCCTTGGTCACCACCAGGGCTGGGCAGCTGCTGGTGACCTTGCTCTGTGCTGGGGAGAAGAACCAGGATCCTTCACAAAGCTGTGCTGATCCCACAACCACCCTCCTTCATCCCCCAAACATCCATTGGAATTGGCTGGAATTTAAAATATTGGGGCCACCCGAAATCCCAAATTGCAATCAGGTGCTGTTTTTTGGTATTTTATTTCTTTTTTTCCAAGGGTTTATTATTTGGTTTTAGGGAGACGAAGGCCAACCTCCCAAGCTCAAAAATCGCACCACCTTTGCACAACGATACCCAGCAGCTCTGACTTAATACTCTGCAAAACCAGCTGATTTTGGTTGTTTTGGAGCCTCGGGTGAATGCAGAAAAGGCAGCGCGTCCTTCTAGCTCCGCGGCACAGCCCGAAATGCCTGGCGGTGTGGTGTTGGTGTTCCTTGCACACAGCACAAAACACTTTCAGCAGTGGCATCAAGTCACGATCGTTTCGAGGGCAAGAGATTTCGAGGATGACATTGTAATCGCTGAGGAAATAGTGACTTTTAAATGCATCATTGTGTATATATGTGTATGTGTATATATATATATAAACATATATATAAATATATATTTAAAATATCTATCTTAATTTTCCTAGTGTTTAAAGAACAAAGATATCTAAAAGGACTTTTTTTTTTTTTTGCAATGAGAGAATAAATTATAAGCAAGGGTCCAAAAAGAATAAATAGCAAATTCCTGATCTTTTCCAAACGGCATCACCTCCCTGCGTTCGCTTTGCACTCTGAGCTCTTTGCAGCCTTGCAACTGAAGAAAGAGCCTTTTAACACCAGCTTTTGGGACAAACCTGGGTTGTTTAGGTTGTGTTTTTAATTTGTAAGCATTTATTTTACCCCGGAGCTTTGGGAGCGCATGGTGGCCGGGGACTCGGGCTCCAGTCCTGCTGGGCTTGGGGTGTGTGAGTGCGATGGCCGAGCTGGGGAGCGATGCTGTAGGGGGGGATTTGGGGCTTTTTGTGGTTGTAACTCAGAGGACCTTTTCTTCAGTTCTGTTGGGGTGGGCTGAGCAAACCCTCCTTACTGATTTGTAATCTGTGATAAAGCCAACGCAGCAGCCCGAAGCATCACAGCGGTTTAATCCTGAGCGCTGGGTCCTCCCGTGGGATTTGGCTCCGCTTCGTCCCTGGGTAAGTTCACACTGTCCTGCAGACACAGGGGCGGTGTCTGGCAGGGTTTGACCCCGATGTCTGTAATGTTGACTGTCCCCGTTGGTCCCATGTGGTTGTCACCAGTGATATGGAGGTACAGGGGGGCTTGGTCCTGCTGCTCCCCATCCTGCAGAGGTTGTGGCATGGAGGGTGTTGGTCTCTTCTCCCAAGCAACAGGATGACAGGAAACAGCCTCAAGTTGCGCCAGGGGAGGTTGAGGTTGGATCTGGGGAACAATTTCTTCCCCCAAGGGCTGTGGGGCATTGGAACAGGCTGCCCAGGGCAGTGCTGGAGTCACCATCTCTCTGCTGTACCTGTGCCATGCAGGCACTTTCTGTCCAAACCGTGCGTGTCAAGGAGGAGGTTGTGACTGTCAAAAGCTGGAAATAGGAGGATTTATCAGGCGGTGCTCACTTGGCCCTTCCTTTCATTTGGGATGGGGGAGCTGGTTCTGCTGTGCGGGGGCTGCTGGGGCCACAGAGAAAACCCACCACCCCTGGGCAGCTGCAGCATCGTTACCTCCAGGGCCAACAGATCTGCTGCTCTGTGGTCTACAGCAGGTTTGCTGCCTCTGGTTGCTCTGGGAGTCTGAGACAGAGCAATCTGCTAATTACCGACGTTCCTAAAGCTGGAGCTGGTGGTGCTGAGGGTGGTTTGGACTCCAAGCAGTGCTGGGGAGGCTCCAGTGCTGCCGTCTTGCTCCAGCGTTGTGGGTGGGTGTTGCTCTTCTCTTGCTGGCGGCCTTTGGCATCGAGGAGCATGCACACGTGTTTCCCGCTGGAAATAACTGGAGTGAATTCAGCTGATGCTTGGCCAGAGACAAAAAGCTTTAGAGCCCCGAGTAAGGAATTTAAAACACCACCAAAATTTGCTGAGAACACCTACCAAATGGGAGGGAGCCAGACTGCTTCTGTGTGAATAAACAGCTCCCGTCTCCATCTGTCCTGTGCAGACTCTGCACCAGATGCTCTTGCGAGGCAGCTGGTGGCTGACGAAATGGGTCCTTGGCAGGTTCTCATGTCGCTATGAAAACCCACAGCATTGTCCCTGCCACTTTCAAAGGTGTTTTGGTTTGGTTTTTGGAGGTTCATACATACATAGCGTTAAGGCACAACAGTTGCTCTGATCTGCCTTGCAGGGGACTCAGGAGAAAACCCACTCCAGATGTACGTGTGGTTGGTGTGCAGAGCAAAGAGGTGGTGGGGACAGGCTGGGGACAGTAGCCAGGCACAGTCCTGGGTGGGACTGGTTAAATGAAGGGCTGAAACACATATGTAAATTCCAAGGGAACTGCGTGAGAGTCGCGTGTGTGCCTGCGGGACGGGAGCTGGGCTGAGCTGGTGGCTGCGGCCGTAGGATGCATGGCACCGTGGCAGTGATGCCATGGGGTTTGGCATCTTTTGGTTGGGATGCTCAGCTCAGAACAGCTGTTCACCCTCCCTGTGGAGCTGGTGGGGGCAAAGTGACCCCCCCCAGTCCGCAGCAAGTGTTTGTGCTGGAACACGGGGCTCCTGCGCTCCCCTCCTTGCACCAGCCCTTCGAAATGCTCCGCAGAGCCCTGACCGCATCCTGTCCCAGCAGGACACGCGGGGCTGTCACCGTGGGGTTGTCACCGTGGTGCTGAAGCAGTGTTTGCTGCATTGGTGGGGGTTCCTCTGCCAAAATGGGGGGAGAGACCAAAGCCAGCGCTGCAGCGGGGGACGGTCCCGCTCTGGAGCTGCAGGCCGAGCATCTGGGGATGCCATTCACCAGCAAAGCCCATCCTGCCGGTGGCCGTGCCCGTCACTTCGGGTAAGGTCGTGTCATTCTATACAGTTCTGTGTGCCCTGTCACTCTCCCCAAACCAAATCCCCTTAATTGAGTGCCTAATTAATAACTAAAAATACAGCCCGCAGCTGCTGCCGGAATCTGCCCTGCAGCAAAGGTAAGGCAGGAGCCGCAGCGGAGCGGCCCTGTAACCTTGGGAAGGTGCCCCAAGAGCATCGTGTGGGTGCCCAGTGCCCCAACGGGGGGATCGGGGGGTAGATCTGCTGGCACCAAGGCTGCGGCTGCTCTGCCCATCTGCCCCTCTCTCTGTACGTGATGCTTGTGCTTTCACGATGATCTGGGGTTCAGGTGAACCGAAGCTGATGGTGCCTTTGTCCCCGTGCCATGTGGCTGCTGTCCTTCCTCCCCCTGTAGCTGGGGGACAGCGAGCCTGGGGCTCATCCCCTGTGCAGCGAGCGCTGGGTTTTCTCCCTTTGCCAGCTGCAGATGCAGGGCGGCTCCTCACAGGGTGCCTGAGCAGTGATGATGCTGTTGTCCTGCTCCCTGGGGTCTTGTCTCCTTCAGTGGCAAAACCAGGAGTGACACGTCCTGCCCCTGCGCAGGGTCCCAGCTCGGTCAGGATTTCTGGGCTCCTCTCTGTGCCTGTTTTACCCCTGAACTGCAGACCCAGCCCAGAACTATGTTCAATCCACACATTTGGGCTCGAGGACGTGCTGAAGTGGCTTGGTGTAGCTTGTCCTTACCATGGCCGTCCCCAGGAGCCCGTGTCCCCGCCATGGTCCCCCAGAGCCACATGCCCACCCAGTGCGGGAGCTGCTCCCTGGGGACCAAGCCCCTCGGTCACGGGGTTTCACCAGCACGGTGGCATTGGCTGAGCTGTAAATTCCCTTTATTTGGTTACTGTTGATGAGGCGGGAAGTGTCCGCTTGCCCTCTTCTTCCTCCCGGTGGTAAATTATATATATTTTAAGGCCAGTGCAGTCAGCACAAACCGCACTGACAAAAGCAAGAGGAAACTCTTGCAATCCAGCCCCGAATGCCTTCATTGCATCTGCTGCTCTGGCGCAGGGATGCGGCCACGTGTTGGGGGCTGGAGGGTCCCCGGGGGCTGCGTCCCCCAGCGCCGGCCCTGCCGTCTCAGATGATTTGATGCAGAAATACCGTTTCACGCCTCAGAAGGTTAATGGTGCACCGTTCACCCACTTCTGCTTGCTCTTGCTCCCTCCCTCGTCGCTGCTGCTGTAGTCGTCTTTATTTATTTTTAAACAGTTTCACAGATTTCCCTTCTGGGCGACTCTGGAATTAACTCGATCAATGCACGCCTGATGAAGCAAAATGTAATTTGTCCCCGGAGTCAGGCCTGGCTCGGGGACGGCTCCGGAGCCGCTGAAGAGCCGCCCGTGTCCACTCGCCCAGAAAGAGGTCGTTGGTGCCCGCAGGGCCAGCGCTGGCTGCTCAAATTCAGAGCAAAAATCTTCCGAAACTTTGAATTTCTGATTTATATCTCGGCTCCTGCACCAGTTTCTGCCGGTGGAGAGCAAAATGCAGCAAGAAAGCAGCACCAACCTGCTGCCGGGTCCTGCACGGCCTTGTCGGGGCGCGAGGAGGCTGGGGGAACAAGTATCTTGGTACTGTCCCAATGTGGCACTGATGGTGATGGTTCTCGGTCGGTGGGGACAGCTCCTGGTCTGTGTTTCTGCTGTGGGAGCACCCAGCACCCTGGGGCATCAACTGCGTTTGTCGTCTCATGAGGGTCTTTGCAACACTGGGGGTCAGTGGGTGGAGGGTGATGCTTCGCTATGACCACTTTGAGGTGAAAAAGAACCCAGAAATCAATAGAGAAAAATGTCTATGTATAGACAGATATAGACAGATATAGACAGATATAGACAGATATAGACAGATATATTGGCCTTGTCCATGTTCCAGGTGAAGGAACAGGGCTGCCCAGGTGGGCTGGAGAAGGTGTGAAGTCGTGCGAGATGCGAATGGGCTTTTCTGGCTAGCAGCGTTTTGAACCCTTTTCTTATTAATTGTGTTTTATTCACTCATTTGTTGATTTTAAGTTGGCCCCTCCTCGCGCTCAGGGCTGTGTGTGGGCTCAGCGCAGCCCCTCCGTGGGGCAGGGGGTGCGCTGGGATGGGGAGCGGGTGCAGAGCCCCCCTGCTTGTCCTTCCCTCCTTCCCGGGGGTGTTTGCTTTTGAAAACGAAAATTATTAATAACTGTGGGCTATTTTTAAATCACACACTGGAGCTCGTGGTCAGTTTGGGGGGAGCCCATCCTTGTGGGTTTCCACAGAAAATACGTGTGGAGGGGCAAAGCTGGGGCACCCACGTCTCTGGGACGGTCCTTGGGGACCCAACGTTCACAACTTTTGCAAAGATGCTTGGGGCCAGGGTGCTCCTTTGGCTGCTGGTCCCAGAGCCACCCTGAGCTGGGACATTTTGCCAAGAAGATTGGGTGCCCACAGCAGATCATCCAATGTGCCGTGTCCCCGTGTGCCATGTCCCCACACCATGAGCTGCGGCCACCAGCGCTAATGCTGCTCTTTCCCCTCTGCTTGCCCAGGTCCCTCCGGACACAGCAGCCCCCTCTTAGCATCGTTGCCCATTCCCGGCCGTCCCCTTCATCCCCCCTTGGACATCAAGCACTTCTTGACCTTCAGGCTCAACGGGACGTCACCGCTCAACCTCTTCCCCAACTTCAACACGGTGAGTCCTGGGGGACGGGTGGGCACCAGCTGCTGGACCCCTCCGCCCTGCACTGGTCCCTCTTCTACGTGGCACCACTTCTTCAACCCCATTAGATAATTTTTGGTTTAATTATCGGGGTGTTTGGCCGCTGGACACTAGTGCAATGCACCTGCCCGTAGCTCGAAGCGGTACCTGCCCAGACAGCTCCCTTGTATACCAGAATTATAAAGGTGGTTCATTTTAACCAAGATCAATTGGATTTTGCTCCTGCAATCAATAGTAATAAAGTAGCTCTGGAGAGCAGTTCATTAGTTGAGAAATAAATAAAGGAAAGGAAAGAAAGAGAGAGGAGGCAGCTAAAGATACAAGGAACGTGGCTGGTGCTGTGGGTGAGCCTGGATGCTGTGGGACTTCTCCCACCACCTCGCTGGGCTTCAAGTCCCCAACCTTGAACCTGGACCAAATGCTTGGGTGTCTCCTCCACAGAGGCAAAGTGGACGTTTCTGGGTTGGGTAAATGCCCTGTTTTGTTTCCCTCGTGAGCCTGGAAATGGGACTTTCCTGAGCTCCCTCACCCCTCGCTCGCTGGCCTTTTGTAAGCGGTTTGAGATTAAACATGCTCAGAAGGTGCAAATTATCCTCGAGATCTTCAAAGACAGCTGTAGAAATTAAGTGCAGGGTTCCTGTTGCTGTTGAATGGGATTCAGATGCCTAACTCCTTTAAGCTCCTTTGAAATCCCAGCTCTAGCCTGTCTCTCCCTGTGCTAACAAGCAGAAGCACAGGAGAGGAGGATGTTTTTGATGCCATTAAGGTTGCTGCTCTTTGTCTGGGCTCCTTTTTTTGGGCGCTGGAGTCAGTAGCTCACTTGAACCAGACCCTGTTGTTTGTTCTATGTGGCTCCTGCCTGCCCTGCCTTGGCACGTGTTCTCCAGAGTTGCGTTGCTTTAAAAACAATACTAATAATAATGTGGGAATGAATCTGGCCCTTGCTGGAGCCGCACAGCCCTGTCGTGCCAGTTCTGCGCTCGGAGGAGACTCCTCGAGTTCGGGGGATGAGTCGGACACAGGGATGGAGATGCTGGGGGTCTGTCCCGCCTGTATGGGCACTTTGAATTAATTACATTAATTGCTCTGAGCTCAGCCAGGTCTGATCAGCTGGGGTTGTGTTGTGTTGGGGGTGCGAGGGGCTGGTGTTGGGGACCCTGAGCGGAGTCCCCATTGCGGGATGCAGGGCCTGAGCATCGCTGTGCCTGGAGCCGGGCTGGCAGCTCCTCGTTTCTCTGTCCAAGTGACCATTGATGCCAGGTCAGAGACTCCACGTGACAGCTGAGCCACAGGGGTGATTTGAGAGGGTGGGAGGGGGCATCAATCAGGGCATTTTACTTTTTGGGAGAGCTACCGTGAGTTGCTATAAAGAGCAATCGGAGGGTTTGCCTTTGCTTACCCGGCGTTGCTGGGGATGCTGCGCAGGATTCGGCGTTGCCCTGCACAGCGGGAGCTGTTTGCGTCTGCTGAGCAGAACACTTTGCACTTTGAGCAGGTCACAAGGCTCTCATGAACCCAGCAGATGTTTTACTCTGGAGCGAGCAAAACCTTTCCAAGCCAAGCTCTGCCACTTAAAACAACAACAACGGGGAAAAAAAATCTTAACACAACACAGAAGGTGTGTTTCATGCTTGAAAAGTCCTTTGCAGCTCTTGGGATGTCACAAATCCCCAGGACCCCGCAGCGTCTTGCAAAACCGCGGCAGAAGATGCAATCTGAACTGATGCTGCGTCCCTGTGAATTCCCGATTCTGACCTCGCTGGCTGGCAGGGAGCTCAGCGCAGGGATCTCTATTTATATCGGTAGGAACATCCAGGGATAAATAAAGTAATGTGAGTCAATAAGAATTGACTAGAAAGCCGAGATCTTTATTCTGCGAGTGTGCGGTGCCCAAAGCCAACCTCTGCTCCCAGGTCAGTTCTGCTGGAAACCGCCGGGAAGAGCCTCAGCACCCCCATCCTGGCTGCCGGTATGTACCGCTGCGGCACAGACCCCGGAGGAGAGCTGGGGGGTCCTTTTATATCCAAAAAGCGGGGTGTGTGCATACCTTAGGGAGGAGTTTGTATTTTCATTCGGAGAGAATGAAAGAGCCATGGGGCAGCGCCAGGGGTGAGGGAAGAGTTGGACTCGATGATCTCGAGGGTCTCCTCCAACCCAAATTATTCTATGATTCTCTGATTCTAACTCCTCACCGTGCCATAGGGCTGAGCAGGGGGGGATTGGCAAAACCACAAGACGTGTGAAGACCTGGGTTCGTGCCATCGCCTTATGCCCCAGGAGGACAAGGGGACCCATTGGTGGGGCAACCAGTGTCACTGCCATGGACTTAGTGCTGGACCGCGGCCCCAGTGCCGCCGGCATCGCTGCCAGGTTCAGGTTGATGCCAGGATGGTCCCTGCCCAGTTTTGCATCTTTGTGCAGCATGTCCCTTCCCTCCGCATCCCCCTCTACCCCCAGCCCTGCTCCTGCGCTGCTCAGGGGGCGGAGGAGCCGGTGCTGATGCTGCTGTGAAGGTTAGAGCTGTTTTTCTTTCCTTTACATGAAAAAGGTGGGTGTTTCTCTTGAAAACAAGTGCCAGCCCCACGTCTGCCTGCAGACGGGCAGCGCAAGGATGCTGCCTGTAGCAAGTAGCAATGTTTGTCATCAGGGTGGAGCAGCATCTTTGCCATCTGTAGCTTCCTCCAGGTCTCTGTCGAACCCCAAATGCCTCTTCGTTTATATGCCAGATAAGTGAGTAAAATTTCATAGCAAACAGGCACTTCATTAATCACCTGCTCTTACCATTCTGCTCACTCCTGGAAAGGAATTTGGGGTCTTGATAATGGCTCTGTTGTCCAGGCATGTGCCTCGAAGACTGATGCACCTGTCTCAGCAACGAAATAGCTTTGCAGAGAAATACGATCGCCTGCAAACCCAAGGCTCTGCTGACAGCAGGACTCAGATAAGATAATCTTCCTATGCCACAGGGTAGGGGAACAATACTTGCATTATAGATTATAGCCATGCTCAAACAAAGAGCTTATTCTTATTTTCCCTCCCCTTAATAAATGCATTTTGTTTAAAACAATTATGGCTTTTCGAACAAGTTTGCTGCCTGGGCTGAGGAATGACTGGGCAGAGAGACAGAAGGGCCGGGGGCTGTCATCAGCCTGTGCCCGTCTGCAGCCCCCGCGCGCTGCCCCGACACCGACGGGCCCACGGAGACACGACCGACCCCGGGGCTGTTGTGTCCCGTGCATGGCAGGCACGCGTGGCTCTGCTTGTGCCTTCGGCTCTGCGCAGGGACGTTTCAGCTCCCTGATGGAGAACGGGAGGATTAATGGCTGGTTGCTCGTTTTAATCATCTCTGCTCCCTGATTTTGGGGGTTTCTGCTCTTGTTAAGTGTCTCAGAAAGCTGCCCCGGCATTAGGAGGTGGAGGGAAGTAGCTGGGAGCTCAAATAGATACCAATAATTTGCCACCCAGGGCACCGGTGTCTGTGGTCAGGGAAGAAGGGACAGGGAGGTGACACGGGGGCACAGTGACCTGGAGAGGATGGGGTCCACAGGCTGCACCCCGCAGCAGCCTCATCCCCTCTGCCAGACCACAGCAGGCGTTGGGCTCCTGCCCGTTTGTTTTGGATGGTTGGTTTAAAAAGGACAAGAAGGGGCATCCATGCAGCACATGTTCCCCGGTGCCCGGGGTCCCTCCGCGCCCCAACCGCCTGCTCAGTCCGGACACCGGCCATGAGCTCTGCTGGTGTTTGCAGCAGCTCCTCGGCGAGCGTGGGGGGGACAGGGACGGGTGTCTGTCCCGGTGTGTCACCCAGCCACCCTCTGCCCTCCCTCCCGTTGCAGATGGACCCGGTGCAGAAGGCGGTGATCAGCCACACTTTCGGCGTGCCGGCCCCGCTCAAGAAGAAGCAGTTCATCTCCTGCAACATCTGCCACCTGCGCTTCAACTCTGCGGTAAGCCGGGCTGGGGGGCGAGCGGGGCCGGTGACAGTGCCCATGGCCGGGCAGGAGCATCCCTTAATGGGGACAATGCACAGACACCCGTGGAGCAGGCAGCAGCTCGTAGAACCATAGAATCATTTTGGTTAGAGAAGTCCAACCGTTCCCCCACCCTTTCACTGCCCCATGTCCCGAGAACCTCATCTCAGTATCTGTCCAGCCCTCCAGGGCTGGTGACTCCAGCACTGCCCTGGGCAGCCTGTTCCAATGCCCCACAGCCCTTTGGGGAAGAAATTGTTCCCAGTTTACAATCTAAACCTCCCCGGCGTTCCCTCCCCGGCTGCCATTCCCACCGACATCTCCCAGATGCTCCCCGGGGCTGCCGTGACCTCTATTTGTCACCTTGGCTCTTTCTGCTCCCCATCATTTTGTTCCCAGCTGCCTTGGTCTTGCTGTTTGTGCTTAAGCTGCTTTATCAGCCTGAGCAATTCATATCTGGTCCTTGGGAGCTGAGAATAATCTTTCCTGCCTTGGCTTCCTGGAGCTCTGGTGCAGCAGGTGTTTGTTTTGTTGGGGTTTTTGTGGTTTTTTTTCCTGCCTTTTATTATAAGCAAACCAATCACCTTGTAGAGGGGAGGAAGGGAACATTCATTGATCCCTGCGGTAACGAACTGCACGCAGCTGATCTTTTGTGGGGAAAACTGATTAAACGCTTTGAAAGGGAATTCTCCCACAAAGCCGGTGGGAGAGGGATGGGGATTTGCAAGCAATGGGGATGGAAGCGGAGCAGCAAGAGCCTCCTCCGCACCGGGAGCCGCGCTGCTGGCGATGCAGCCCAGGATACAATCAGCTTTCTGGGCTGCGAGCGCACGTTGCTGCCTGCGCTCCGTGTCTGGCGGCGCTGCCTGCCAGGAGCTGCTCTCACTTTCCCCGGGGCCGCTCGGACGCTGCGTCCCGGCCGGGCTGGCTCTGCCTCCCGCCGAGGTGCCGTCCCAGCCCGGCCGAGCTGCAGCAGCAGCGCCCGGGGCCGCGTGTTGCTCTGCCAGCAAAAGTCAGCATTTCTCGGCTTAATTATTCTGCTCTGCAACCAAGCATCTCCGGGAAAAGCATCACTTTCCCGTTCCAAGCTACATCACAGGCGAGAGGAGATGGGCTCAAGTTGCACCAGGGGAGGTTGAGGTTGGATGTGGGGGACAATTTCTTCCCCAAAGGGCTGTGGGGCATTGGAACAGGCTGCCCAGGGCAGTGCTGGAGTCACCATCCCTGGAGGGTTCTCAGTGATGATGTTCTCAGGGACATGAGGCAGTGCCAGCGGTGGGGTAACAGTTGGACTCCATGATCTTGAGGGTCTCTTCAACCAAAGTGATTCTGTGATCCCATCCCAGCTGGAAGTGCGGTGCGGGACAGTCGGTCCCACCACGTGCTCCCGCTGCCCTCACAGACAGCCGGTGCCGCTCGGCCCGTCCCTGCCCGTGTCCCCCGAGGTCACGTCTGTGTGTCCTGGCGCAGACCCTTGCACACCACTTGTATTTCTGCGCGGAGCGGCGGCGGTGCCAGGTGACCTACTTAGGCTGCAGCCCGGCCCCGTTATCTGCTGGAAGTTTATTGTGTCTACTAATGAGGCCCCGTGCTCAGATGGACCTTTCGCTTTCCCACGTACCCGTCCGGCACCGCGCAGCCCCGGACACCATTCCCAGCCCTCGGAAAGCGCAGGGGGAGGGAAGGGGAGGGATGCTGCTTCTTCCCAAGCCCAGCAAGCCTCAGCTGGCCTTGGAAAACACCGTGCAAATTAATGTGTGCTGCTCAGTGGTACAGTGTCTTAATTCATATTGCGTTTACTTGCCATAAGTTGCTAAACCGTGGTTGTTTTGTGGGACAATGTGGCATTGTCCCCGGCGGCGGAGTACACAAATGTTTGGGTGGTTTTCTTTTGTGTGCGTTTTTATCAGTTTGGTGCAGGCACCAACCCATCAATGTGCGCTTCATTATTCAGCGCTCGCTGGGAGAATGGAGCCCATGAATGCGAATCGCATGTTGGACACCCGTGAGCTCACAATGGGAGACGTGTCCTCCCCACCGACGGAATTTTCTATTTTATTTTTACAGTTAACAATTACTCGTTCGTTTCTGAAGTTGTAAATTTTGCCTGAAAGCTTCCTTTAAAAAAGCGACTTGATGCGTTTAATCAGAGCAGGGTCCTTATCTCGGCTGTGCAATGCGGTGATGTCTTAGCAGAGCGATACATTGGCGCAAACACATTAGTGTGCAGAGGGATCTGGTGGGAGGAGGAAGGCAGCTTGTGCCACACCCAGCCAAAAATCATACAACCATAGCATCGTTTTGGTTGGAAGAGACCCTCAGGATTGAGTCCAACCATTAACCCAACGCTGTCACTAACCCATGTCCCTAAGAACCTCATCTCTGCATCTTTTAAACCCCTCCAGGGATGGTGACTCAAGCAGTTTATATTTATAGATATAAATGGCACCTCTGAGGCAGCCTCAGCCCCAGGGATGAGCGTCACCAGGGGAGGTGGCTGCGCTGGGAACGTGTCCGAGCAGCCACAGCCCGGGGCAGACCCCACCATCCTCCCCACGTCCAACCGTCTGTCTGTCCGGTCGCAGCACCGACACAGCCGGCCCTGTCTGTCCCTCCCCAGAACCAGGCAGAAGCTCACTACAAGGGCCACAAGCACGCGCGGAGGCTGAAAGCCATCGAGGCCATGAAGAACAAGCAGAAGGTGATGGGGGCTGTGGCGGTGGCCACCAGCCAGGACGGGGCCACTGACTTTGTCCCCAGCCCCGATGGCAATGGGGAGCCTGGCAGCACAGGTACGTGGGCAGAGGGGTCTGCTCATCCTCAGCAGGAATCACAGAATCACAGGGTGGTTTGGGTTGCAGGGACCCCTGTAGATCCCCAGCCCCACCTGGGGTCACAGAGCAGATCACACAGGATCCCAGGGGGTTTGAATGTCTCAGAGAAGGAGACTCCACACCCGCTCTGGGCAGCCTGGGCCAGGCTCTGGCACCGCAAAGGGAAGAAGTTTCTCCTTGTGTTCAGATGGAGCCTCCTGTGTTTCAGTCTGTGCCCGTCGCCCCTCACCCTGGCATTGGGCACCACTGAACAGTCTGGTCCATCCTCTGACACCCACCCTGAGATATTGATCCCATTGATCAGATCTCTCTCAGCTTTTCTTCTCCACCTCAACAGCCCCAGCTCTCTCAGTGTCTCCTCATCACAAAGATGCTCCAGACCCATCAGCATCTTTGTGTCCTTCCACTGGACTCTCTCCAGTAATATTTTGTCCATCTTAAAAGGGTGGATGTGAGCAGGTGGCGCCTGAGCCGGTCTCAGCGAGGACAGGGCTGCTCTCTGGAGAAAACCAAGCACAGGGAACTTTTCTCTTTCTGCCCATTTCTTTCTCTTCCCCCCTCTTTTCCTCCCCCCTCCCGCCAGCTCAAGCCAACGGTCTGCAGGAGCCGGAGGGGGCGTGCAGCAGCCTGGCGCTGACGCCCGGAGCCGAGGAGTCGCCCACGGAGCTGTCGGGCAGCGTCACCTCGCTGGGTTCCCCACCGGCCTCGGAGCTCTCGGAGGGGACCTCGGATGTCACCAGCGTGGCCTCCTCGGCCGCACAGGCAGCGGAGGCGCAGGCGATCGAGTCGGGCAGCAGCGCCAGCTCGGTCCCCGAGGGTGACAAGGAGGGGAAGAAGAGCAAACAGCACCTGTACTGTCCCACCTGCAAAGTCACCGTCAACTCCCTGTCCCAGCTGGAGGCTCACAACACCGGTAAGGACGGGGACGTGGGACAAAGCCCTATCACCAAACAGCCTTGCAGGGAAACAGTGAGATTTAACAAGTGTTGCTTTAATTAAAAAAAGGTTAATTAAGGTGGCTTGCAAAAATAAGTGGTGGTTTCTTACCTGTGCTGCAGCTTACAGAGTGAATTTTAGCAAGGTCAAATGCTCTCTTATTGTTCATGTCTTTTAATTAAAGACATTTTCAGGTACATTTAATCAAGTGATTAGAGGCTACTTTATATTCCGTGGCAGTTTGGCCTGAGGCTGATGGCACCATGAGCTCCGGGGCCCCTTTCAGCCCCAGGATAATGCTTCCAAAAGCACCTTGGTGGTCATTTTGAGAAGCCCATTGGGAATCTAAGGAGCTTCGGAGCCCAGCAGCAAGCGGTGGCTCATGGGCTGTGCCCAGCAACCCCCCCAGTTCAGCAAGAACGGGAACCAGTTCCCCCAGCCCCAGTTGCCCGCCGGGGCGGCAGCAGCAGCCGCGCACAGGGGTCGGCTCAGGACACGGCTGCGGCTTAGCTGCAAACGTGCCCTTTTGCTTTTGTCAGCTCCGGTTACGAATTTAGGAGCTGATTTGGGAAAAACAAACAAGCAAACAAAATGTTTGCAGGCTTGCGTTCCTCCGTGGCTGTCACACGGATTCGGGCTCCTTGCTTAACGCCTTAAAAAATAGAATGAATTAGCCATGGTTTAAATTACTTGCCTACCCCCACCCCGCTGTCCCCGCGCCGGCAGGGGCAGGACGGAGCGCCCTGTCCCCAGGTGTGCGGGGATTTCGGGTTCCTCCATCCCCTCCTCCTGTCACCCCGTTGGGCTATTCCTGGCTCCATGGCCGGATCCTCTGTGACCTTGGGCACGGCTCGGATGCTGCAGCACAGCCGGCGACACGTGCCCGGCTCTGCAGACTGTGCGAACGCCCGGGGACAGGCGACAGGCTCCAGCACACGCTGAAAATAGCAGTTTCTCCGAAGGTCTGGCACACGGAGAGAGATGGGGGGGGTGTCTCCGGGAAGCTGAGCATTTCTGGTCTGCCTGCAAAGCGCAGCTGGCCATGGGTCTTTGGCAGGGTTTGGGAACGGGCTGTAGCATCCGCAGCAAGGGGCTGGACACGCGGGCAGCTCCGTGTCCCCTCTGCCTGCAAGGCTGGTGCGGGGACCAGGGTGTCATGGGGTGGGGGATGCTTGGAGAGCATCCTCGCTGCAGCACTCGGCACAGAGCTGGGATTTTGTTTGCAAAGTCAAGCGTTTGTCCCCTCTGCCACCCAGGCGCCAAGCACAAGTCAATGCTGGAAGGTCACGGCACCCAGTTGCGGCGAGGCCGAGGCAAAATCCTCTCCCGGGCAGGGCACAAGTCCAAGCGGATCGGCAACAAGGGCAGCATCAACATCCAGAACAAGGCGTTCCACTGCCAAGTGTGCGAGATCTACGTGAATTCAGAGACCCAGCTGAAACAGGTGACGGTGCCAGGCCTGGCATGTCCCTTTCCCCTGGGAGCGGAGGGACACCGGGGGTTCAGGGGTGGGTACCTGACGGTCCCCTGCGAGGTGACGGGTGTCCCTTGTGGGCCTGAACCACGCAGTGCTGTGGGTCTGTCCTCACTGTCCTGGCTCCTGTGACGGGGCTGTTTTCCTCTCCAGCACATGAGCAGCCGGCGGCACAAAGACAGGCTGGCGGGGAAGCCCCCCAAGCCCAAGTACAGCCCCTACAACAAGCTGCAGAAGAACGCTGCCCTCGCAGTGAGTATTCTCAAGGTATCTGTCTGCCTGCAAATTACCCGCTGGGTTTGCTCTCCGAAATGTCCTTTGCCGTGTTAGCTGTTTCTTGCAATCAGAGATACAGGGGATGCTTTTCTTAAGGCCTCGGTTCCTGTGATCAGGATTAACCAGCTCCCCTTGGGGAGGGCGGCTGGAGTGCTGAGAGTTTTGAGTCTTTATTTGTGGGAAAGCGAGCACAGGAATCATTGTGTGTCTTCTGGCAGCAGCGTTTGTGATTCTTCCACCTGTTTAGCCATTTCTGAGCGGGAGAGTTGTGACAGTTGGGTGCTTAGGGCTGGCATGGCTCAGGTAAACCAAGCCTAAGTGTTTGCTTGCAGAGATGTGTAGCTTAGCGGAGAGTTTGGCAGCAAAACTCACCCCATGGCACCAGAGGAAAGCACCGCGGTGGGGAATTGCAAATGCCAGGGCTGGTTGATGGGGTTGGGGACCTCCCTGGGGAGGTTGTCACCACGGGGGTGTCCCTGTGTGCCGGGAGCAGCTGAGCCGAGGGACCGAGGCTGTGGGATGGAGCGTGTGTCTCACTGTGTCTCCTCCTCCCTCCTCGCAGTCCAAACTGGCTTTGCAGAAGCATCTCACCAAAACCCTGGCCACCCGCTTCCTCCCGAGCCCGCTGACCGCGGCCGCCGTCTGCGCCATGCCCGGCCCCCTCGCCCTGCGACCAGCCGCCGCCACCACCCTCTTCCAAGCCCCCATCCTCGGACCAGCGCTTTTCCGAACGCCGCCGGCCCACGTCCGCACCACGCCGGGCCCCATCGTCTTCGCCCCCTACTAGAGGGTCCGTTTGCGGTGACCGGGCTGTGCTGTGGGGTGATGTGCCCAGGCAGGCTGCTCTTCTGGCTGGTGGGAAACCATAGTCGTAGACATCAACCCCGGCTCTTCCTCCACTTCAAGAGTGCTCCTGCTGGGGTGAGACACCTCGGCAGAGCCCCGCCACGCAGCCCCGCCACTCCTTGCAGCCGTGGCAGCCCCGCGCTCGGCAGAGGAGCCCGTCACACGGCTGCATGGTGCATGGGAAAGGGACGGTGCCCCTGTCACCAGGACCATCTCGTGGCCAGGGACTGCTTGTACTTGGCCCGCTGGTTCCTTGTTCATCGCCCTCCCGGTTATCAGACTGGAAGAAGAGCCGCCAGCTGCTCCCTGGGGGAAGGAGCATCCTGTGGCCGGTCCCTGCCAGCCCAGCGGGAAAGGAGCTGCCAGCTCCCAGCTCTAACTGGGAGAAACGACCCCAGCACAAGCAGAAACGTGGCAGTTCCCCTCTCACAACGGGCTGGCTGTGCCTGTGTCTGTGCTGGCTGGGGGTGTCTCTGCCCCTTGCACCCCACAACCCGCTACGTCCCACCAGCCAAAGAGCCCCCGCGGCAGTGGGCGGTGGGCACCCTGACCGTATCTTCACTCCGAGAGCAATAGCTGAAGCCCAGGGCCGGCGACTCCTCCCTCCAAAAGCACACTGCCCCTGCCCTGGACCCCCAAAGCACACGCTAACAGAGACGGGCTCCCTGAGGTGGTGACGCTGTGCTCAGCGCCTCCGTCCTGCAGTCCCGTCCCTGCCCCCCGGGAGATGCTGTGAGGCTGAGCGAATGTCCCTAAAGCACTTTTGGTTCTCTGGTGAAAGGCAATGCCTGGCCATCCAACCCCATCCCCGTTAGGAGCTTCCAGGGAGTTCATCATTCCCAAAAACAAAGTGTCCCCAGCAGCCCAGACAATCAGGTACAAAGAGCAGGTGGCACCCGCAGCCCATGGCCGGTGCTCTCCCTGCCACGTTCCTGTTGTAGCCTGCGGGAAACCGGGCGCCGGAGGGACTCCGACGCCGTAGCTCTGCTTCTCACTGTGCTCAGCAAGCCCAGCGGAGACCTGGTCTGAAAACGCTGCTGTAAATAGAAATATGCAGGAAAAGCCGCAACCCAAATGGACCTTCCGCTGGAGTGACGGCCCCCCCCGATCTATGCAATCCAGGAGGAGCAGCTCGCCCGCCGCATTTGCCGTCTGCGTTTTATTTTGGTGCTCATGCAGGAGTGGTGGTCGGAGCAGAAAAACAAACCCAGTGCAACACTGAGCTCTGTGCAGACGATTCCCTTCCTGTCCCCTGGCCCAGGGTGCTGGCGCGGAGACCTCTGCTGTGACCCACCTGTCCTCCCAGCCCCTGGGATGCCACACGCACACTCATCCGACGTCTTGGCCAGAAGCAACGCCTGGATTTCAGGAGGACTTTTGCCCGGTGTGCTCCACCGACGCTCAGGACAGGATCCTGGCGATGGGAACCGGCCAGTGGGTAACTCACACAGCTGAAATGCTGCTGCTTCCCAGAGCTGGAGCCCCGGGCGAGGGCAGGAAACCTGCGCAGAGGGAGCGGGGCAGCGCGGGGCCGTACGCCTGCGGCTGGAGGGCAGTGGTGACACCGCCGTGCTCCTGTCACCGAGGACAGGACTGCGAGTGAGCCGCTGGGTGTGGATCCATCTCCTCTCCACCCCAAGGGCTGGGAAGAGAAGAGCGAGAGTTTGCGGAAGGCTGGAGGTAGAGACAACCGAAAGGTCTTACGGTGGTGGGAGATGTGGCTCAGAGCGGCCGAGGGAAGGAAGGCTCCCAGCAGCAATGGCTTTGGCAGGGACAGGGAGATGGTCCCAGGGGACACGTGCAGCCTGGCCATGTCCCACGGGAGGGACGCAGCCTCGCGGTGCCAGGCGGCCCAGCCCCAGCCCTCCCGCTCATCCCACTCTGCTGTTCCCCAGGTCACCTCACCCATCACCTCCCAGCCCTGGCCACAGCAGAGATGGGCAGCGTGTCCCCTCCTGCAACGCGCTCACGAGCGCAGGGAACAGCCGCGCTCCAGCCCTCAGCACTAGTGGGTCGTTCCCCCGCATTTTTGTTCTAAAACGCCTGTGCTGGAGCCAGCAGCAGCTGCTCCCGTTGCCCCCCCCACCAGTGGGGTCCTGATACACTCCTACACTTGGCACTTTAACCCCTTGAAAGCCATTCCTTCGAATAACAATAATACTTGCGACAAGCTGCGTAAGAACACGCTCCCTCTACCGCAGCCCCCGCTCCCGTGCTCTCCAAAGCATTTACTGCCTTTGATTAGCAGATGCTGTACTAGGTAGTAGGGCGTAGTGTGTAGCGCTCAATAACGTGTGCCCCTCTGTAAATAACCTTGGAGTGATGTGAACAGTTTGATTCAGAAAAAAAACAACAAAAAAACCCACAAAAATGGAATAAACAGACTCTAGGGACTTGGCCAGTACCCCTCCCGTAATGTTCATTGTATATTTTTTTGATGTACTATAACTGTTGGGGAAAAAAAAAAAAAAAAGGAAAATATTTTGATAATCAAATCTCATTGCTTTATTGTGTTACTCAGTAAATAAAAGGAACAAATATAAACAAGCCAGAACTTTCTTGCCACTTCTTTTTCTTTTCCTAGATCCAGACTAGCTGAAGGCAACACGTTTACCTGGGTAGAACTGGGCCACCTGCCCCTTTGTCTTGTGGTGATTCTGAGTCAGCACAAAGAGAGAGGGCTTTGTTTCCTCCGGCCTGGCTGCGCTCAGCCCTGGAGCTGATCCCCACCTGCTGGCGAGCCCCTCGCTGCGCCGGTGCCAGCCCGCGCCCGCAGCGCAGAGGGACGGCTCCGTGCCCGAGTGCCGCGTTCCTGGAGGTTCCTGGAGCACCTCCAACGTCTGCAGGGGCTGGGCGCTGAGAAGAGCCGTCCCTGTGCCACTGCAGGGAGACGGGTCACCTCTCCCGCCCTCAAAAACCATCCCCAGGACACCCGTTCCTTGTGTCACCTTCCCGCCAGCTTGGTGACACCAAACAGGCTCAGCAGGAGGTATGCGCAAGGGAAGTGGGGAGGTGAGGGAGAGGAGGTGGCAACAGAAGGGAAGACAAGGCTCAGCCATCCATGGATCCGCTGCCCTTGTTCTTGCGACTCAAGGGAAAAGCAGACTTGCTTTGCGGCTGCGTCATCTTACTGGCCAGGTAGATGAAGGGCTCGATCAGCGTGCGCCGGTCGGCCACCGACACCTCCCACAGCTTCACCTTCTCGCTCTTGGCCCAGTGCTGGGCTGCATCGTGGTCCACCCGGCGCTGCTCCTGCAGGTCACACTTGTTCCCCAAAACCACGATGGTGACCTGTTCAAAAAGAAAAGGTGGGAAGAATCCCTGAGGGGACCCAATGCAGGGCTGGCTCTGCCAGACCCCCCATGCCCGGCCCAGTCCTGCAGCTGATTCCCACTCAGCACTAAGACTTTTTAAAGCACAACATCTCCCAGTGCTCCCTTCTAGCAGCTTTTTCTCCTTTTTGTGTGTGTCTCAAACCAGCCTCAAAGTGGAGGAGCCTTTTGAACATTTGCACACGCAGAACATATCCCAGGACGGTAGCTGGTTACAATGGATAGTCTTAGAAAACAGGGACCCCTGTCACCATCTCGTGACAAGCTATAGAAAAGACTTTCTAGGTGAGAAGTTGAACAAGGGAAGCAGGTCCCACTCTACAGCTGCTTTCCTCTGGCGTACGCACCTCTTTCTTGTCTTTGGACTTGTCAATCTCCTTCTTGAGGAGCTCCACGCGCTTGAAGGACTCCTTGCTGTCCGTGCTGTAGACCAGCACGTAGCCGTCGGTGCAGGAGAAGCAGTGCTTGGGGAGCTCCATGCTGTCCCGCAGGCCGCGCGTGTCGTAGAAGCGCACCTGCTCGCGCACCCCTCGGTCCGTCTCGATGGAGCCCACGTAAATGTCCTCCTGGGTCTCGATCATCTCGGAGCCTGCCAGAGACGCAGGGGACACATGGGGACCACGGCCAGGGCGCTGGCCCTGCCACAGCACAAACTGCGGCAGCACAGTCTTCAGGCTATCACCTACTATACACAGAGAGAACCTTTCGCTTTAAAAATAAAGGTTTGTCTATCCAGAAAGTGTAACGCAAATGATTCACTTCCGTATTTCTGTGCGCTTTTATTCTCAAAAATTAGACGCAGCTTCGGGCTGGTTACAGGACAGGGTTTCATCCAGAGGAAGGAAAGACTTTTGTCTTTCATCAATCACATTGTTAATAGCCTAACAGGATAGAAGTTGAGCGTCTTCACTGAAAGCTGTAGCTACGACACATTCACAGAGTGGAAAAAGGGCTCTTACTACAGAGGACGCGCTGTTGGAACGTACTGTAGTGAGACGCTGCTGTCACAGAATCATTTTTGTGGAAAAGACTCTCAGGATCATCCAGTCTTTCCATCTCTCAGGATCATCCAGTCTTTCCTCCCCAACTGCATTTTTCGGGGTCCCCGGCTCCACCCTCAGCTCCTGCTCCCATCCCCAACTCACCAACCACATGGTTCCCGTACAGCAGCTGCTCCAGGATGGACGTTTTCCCGACGGAGGCCTGGCCGCACACAACCACCTTGCAGCTCTTCCCCATGCTGCCTCACCCGCGGCCGCTGCGGGGAGCGGGGTCGGGAGGGCTGCGGGACACACAGCCCGGGCGCGGACAACGGCCCGAGGGGGCAGCGGAGGCCCAGCCCACAGGTGCCGGCCCTGCGGAGCGATGCGGAGCAGCCCACGGGGCCGGGGCGCCGGCGGGGCCTCAGCGGCGCGGCGGCGGCGGAACGGGCGGGGCGAGGCCCGGCAGGCTCACAGCGCCCCCCTGCGGGCGGGCGGACCAGAGCGTGCCGGGAAACCCAGACTGCGGCGACAGCGAGTGAGAGGCGAGAAGAGGCGAGACCCCTCCCCGGTGCTCCTGCCCGGTGCCCGGTGCCTCCAGCGGCTGCCCGGTGCCGTTCGCTGCCTCCCCATAGTGGGCGGGGCGGCCCGGTCCGGTCCCGCCCCAGAGTCACTCCCGCCCGCCCCGCGCGCCGCCGCCGTTATCAGCGGAAGCTCCGCCCCTTCCGGCGCCGCGCCTGTCCCGCCCCTCAGCCCGGCCCGGCGGTAAGATGGCGGCGGCGCCCGAGTGCGATGTGATCATGGCGGCGCCCGAGGGACCCGGCGAGCCTGAGAACGATGAGGAGACGCGGAGGTAAAGCTGCTGCCGCCGGCCGGCATCGCCCCGCCGGGCAGGGCAGGGGGCGGCCGGTGTCCCGGCGGGCGGGCCGGGCTCTCTGGTTAGAGAAACCGGGAGCGGCCCTGGGCTGCGGGCAGCGGGGGAGGCTGGGGCGGCGGCTCCGGAGCCCTTGGGGTGGGGGAGCCGCAGGGGCTTGGCCGCCCCTCGGCCCCTCCGGCCTCCTCCGCGGGGGCAGCGGCACCGGCTGCACCCACAGCCCCGGCGGGGACCTGGGAGCCCCGGGAAAGGCCTTTTCCCTTGGGGCAGGGCCTAGCCGGAGCTCCCCGAGCGCTCCCGCCCTGCCCGGCGCCCCCAGCCCAGTGCAGCCGGCTGATGCTTTTATTGTGGGCTGCGTCTCGGCCGCTTGTCCCGTGTGAAATCTCCCGGCGTCCCTGTGCAGCAGGATCAGAACACGCGCCCTGTGGCAGAGTCCCCGGTCAGCCCGAGTTTGGGTGTCCTAGAAATAGAAATACCATCCTTTCTGCCTTGCGCCCTGTTTCTGAAGAGAATTTCTGCCATCGCTGAGGACGAGGCTGGAAGGATTGAGCTGTGGGGTTAAAGCGAAGCGTCAGACCCCAAGGTCTGGGTGCTCTTTGCTGCTTCATCATCCCCAGTTCCCTTCTCCCTGTTCCCATTTGAAATCTGTGCGCAGCAATTTTTACTGTTTGTCCTGCCTTGCTGTGGATAAGGGAGGAAAAACCAGTAGCCGGCATCCCTTGGGGCAGAGTCACGCTCTGAAAATGTTACTGTAGTTAAAGAGCTTCTCCGCATTTCAGTAACTGGTTTATTTCTGAAGTGGCCCGGTGCCCCTTGCCCAGGGAATAGTGTTGTCTGAGGCGGGGGTGGTGGGAATCCCCACCTTTCTTGCAGATTTTCTTCTCAAGGTGAGAGAGCAGGTTCCCAGCAGCGCCTGAGCAGCGGGGGGGTGGGAAGGTCCAATTCTGGGGGACTCCGCTGGTTCTGCAGCGTGTAGCGCTGGCGCTTGGTTATTGCCTGGGGAGCTGGGGAGGAGGGAACTATTTCTGTAGAAGGTGAGGCAATTGCTCTAGAAATGGGATGGAGTTCAAATGGATGGAATTAAAAGGAGGAAACAAAACTGAAAGTGGCCTCTGAGGAATGGTATTTTCAAAATACTATTGGCCTGAGGTGTTTTGTGCTGCTCGTTTACTGTCAGGAATTAAAGGCTGGAGGATCTGCCTTCCTGGTTTTGTCATTCTAAGGAGCTAAATTTGCTGAAGAGGCGCCTGGTTGTTATGCGTAGAGTACCTGACAAATTACATGGCTTGTAAAGTTGGGAAAGCCCTGTTGATGGGTAAGTCATTCCTTCCCCTGGGCTAATTAAATCTGGCGTTTGAGACGTTAAAAGCATCCGGATGTAAAAACCGCGCTGAAGGCACCGTCGGCTTCTGGTGGTGACTTCAGGGGTGGCCCTTTCTTCCTCCTTCCCAAGCTCCACCGCAGGAGCGGTGGGCGCAGGAAACCAGGCAGGAATAGGGTGATGTGGAGAGGGGCTGAGCAGGGGCGAAGCAGAAGAGCTCCTGGGCAGCGCTCGGTCCTCGTCCTGCCCCGAGGGGAAGGCTCAGCTGGGAGGAGCAGATGCGATCTGGGTTTTTATCGGTGTCATAAGGCCAGTGCCATCATTCATAGTTATTACCATGAAGTGCTTTTGTTAGATACTTTCCCAACGGCTTCCTTTTTGGTGGTGTTGGGGATGTTACTCCTCTCTCTTGCTAATAGAGAAACGTGTGGGTAGATGATTCTGCTTCCAAAATTCTTTTTGGCTGCTCAAAAGTGACAAACTCATGCCTTCCTTTTCCCCCTTCCTTGGGGTCCCCTGCTCTCCTTTGGCCCTTCCTGCTTTACATAAATTGCTTAAGTTCTGTGGCTTGTTGATCTAAGGTAAATTAGGGTGGTAGTCACTGATTAGGGAGAGTAGTTGGAGGCTTAACTAGATGTTAATGATTGTAAAAGGCCTTGAACCATGTAAGGGCTGTGCAGCCATTCTGCATTAAAGAGCACAGCCTTACACGTGAATCCGCTTTAGTGCGGCCCTTGTGGTGTGTCTGTGCTAGATTCTGTTAGCAAAACCGGCAGAAAGAAGTGAAAATGTTTTCTGAATGGTTGCTCCAAGTCAGCATCAAGGGTTTCCACGTTCTTCTGTTTAGGAATTACAACGTGACGAGACACCGATGCAGACTCACCTTTGTCTAAATGCATCATTCTGTTCGCTGTGGCTTAATAAAAACGAGGAAATTAGCAGAAGCGGAGATCTGAATTTCAGAACGATCGTAACTAATGCACGGAAGCAGCTGAAAAGATGCCGAACGGCTCACTCACAGCTTGTTGGAGGGCCAGGAATAGCGTGCGGTCACAGGATAATTATCGTCTGCTGCTGCATAAATTGTGGGTGTCCTTATGGAAAAAGGTTGATGTAATTGCGTTAATTTTATCTGCTGGGCAGTGCTGCTGTTCCTGCTGGTTCTTCTGGGAAGCAGCTGATGAGCAGGGCCAGACCTCCCCCAAAAAGTCACTTCATTTTATTGTATTGTATTTTTTTCTTAAATGAATGTGAAAGGTTTCTGACCCCTTTGCCCGGCTGGTCTGTGAGTTTGGGGTTGCTGGAGTTTTGCCAGGGAGAATTTCCTTGTCATCCTCCCAGCCATTCTAGGTCCGGTCTGATGTGCCAGCATAAGGCTGGATCTTTCTCCTCGTTCTTCGGCACTGGAGGATGCGGAAGCCTCTTAAAAATATGTATCTCCAATCACCCGGAAAATAGCATTATAAAATGATCTGCCCAGACTGTTTTTACAGTGGTTTTGCTGCAGACTTCAGATTGTTGATGCCTCGGTAGGAAATGATCGTTAACCTTAGTAATGTGCCACTCAAAGGAAATTGTGCAGAAGTCAAGAAGGTTTCAGACCTTGCCTGACTTGGGGTCCCTCATTAGTTTGACAGATGTTGCCTGGAGGTTTTCAGGTGCTGGTGAGTAGCAAGAATCTTTCTGCTGCTGTTTTGCATGACATTAGTTATATCTTGATCAGGCTCCTCCTGAATAAATGCCATTTCTTGGCTGATTTCACGGGGAGTTCTGTGGGGAGGGGATTCATCGGCTGTAGGGGCACATAAAGAATGTTCTGCTATTCCTGTTCTGCTTGCAAATGGCCACTTGACTTTCCCAGGCTGTAAATTCAGCCTGGTTTACTAATGCGTAATTACTTTATGATCTTGTGATAATACAAGGACCAGCAGAAGCTGTTTGCGTAGTTGTTTGCTTTCCCATATATTTAGAGAGGGTTTGAATGCTCTGAATTAGGTTGTGACTTTATCCGGTATGATAAGATGATCAGTACTTACAATTCCAGCCTTTTTCTTTAATACAAAATGTGCATTTCTAGGGTGAACTATCTTGTAGGTGCAGTTGTTTCACCATCTAATTCTTACAGCTGGCTTAATTTAGGCCTCTGTGGGAAAAAGAGAGTCTTGGGCTGGTTCTAGAGCCTTCCATGGGTTCTCATGATGGTGATGATGTGACCCTGCCAGAAATGATCGCGCCATCATTACGAATCAGGTTAATACCGAGCTCTGCGCCTGGCGTGTGTTACCCAGCTGCGCAGTTAAATGTCGGGGCTCGCCGGGCTGTTTGTTCTCAGAGCTGCAGGGAGGGATTGGGTTCATTTCTTTGATTTTTGTGGTGCATTTTGGTTCTCGTGACTTTTGGTCTTTCCACGTTTGCGTTTGCCCTCAGGTACTGGGAATGTTCTGGGGTGTGTATGTAGGATAGCGTGGGGGTTTTGTGTGCCTTCTGTATTAAATGTCGGTTATATTGCTGTTGTCTGCTCTTGCGGCAGACTTTTGCTTTTATATTTCAGTTGCGGAGCCTTTAGACTGTCCGTGCAGACACTTGCATGTGCAGGCTCGCTACTGCCCTGCTTTGGGGCGTGCTGTGAGTAAATGTCACGTTTGTTCCTCTCTTGCAGCTGGCGGTAACCCCGCTGCCTGTGCGGTGGGGGGTGCTGATGTGCAGGGAGCGGCTTTCTGTGCTGCTCTGTGTCCGTTTGGTCTCTTCTGCAGTAGAATCAACGAATCCTTTTGGTTGGAAAAGCCCCTCAAGATTGAGTCCAACCATTCCCCCACCCCTGTCCCTGCCCCATGTCCTGAGAACCTCATGTCCGTCTGTCCAGCCCTCCAGGGATGGTGACTCCAGCACTGCCCTGGGCAGCCTGTTCCAATGCCCCACAGCCCTTTGGGGAAGAAATTGTTCCCACATCCAACCTCAGCCTCCCCTGGCGCAACTTGAGGCCGTTTCCTCTGCTCCTGGCACTTGTTCCTGGGGAGCAGAGCCCGACCCCCCTGGCTCCAAGCTCCTTTCAGGCAGTTCAGAGATCAGAAGGTCTCCCCTCAGCTCCTGTTCTCCAGCTGAACCCCCAGGTCCCTCAGCCGCTCCATCACACTTGTGCTCCAGCCCCTCACCAGCTCCGTTCCCTTCTCTCCACTCGCTCCAGCACCTCAAAGTCTTTCTTTTCCTCAGGGGCCCAGAACTGCCCCCAGGATTTGCGGTTTGGCCTCCCCAGTACCCAGCACAGGGACGGTCGCTGCCCTGGGCCTGCTGGCCACACCAGTGCTGGTACCAGCCAGGTTGCTCGTGGCCTTTTTGGCCAGGTGATGCTGCCTGGCTGCAAAGGGTGATCTCAGTATGTGTTATATGTGATCTTATGTTCTTTTCCACTCCAGAAACAGAAAACACAAGCACTGCTGTTGGGAGATTATACATATATAGAGATTTATTCCCTCGCAGAGTGTAAAACCCAACCTGGAGGCAGGGTTTCTAAAGCATACAGGGTGGTAGCACCCTGTGTAGCTCCGTGGCCTGCGTAGTGTTTGACTTCTCTTCCAGTCCTGGAAGAAAGGAGGGGAGGGTACAGTATGTCCAGTGGCAAATACGACAGCTAATTTTAAGCTCCAGACATCTGCCTGCTGTAAACTGTATTGAGATCACCCAACTTATTTTACCCAAGCAGCTGAGTAACATCTGACAGCTGAGAATCTAGACTGGATTTCAACCAAAAAAAAATGCTGGATAAAGGCACCGTGTCCTGTTAAAGAAAAAGCCTCTGCAAGACTTGCTTGGTAAAGGCAGGTATGTCCTTTTTTTCAGAGCATCCCAAAAACAGATTGCTTGGCCAGGACTGGATTTTGGAGCCTTCTTTAAATCCTACATTTCTCTTTTCTTTTTTTTTGTCCCTGTTTCGTAATGGAGGCAGGAAATGGAGTAGGAGTGAGGGTCGAGAGAGCAAGTCCGCCACCTGCTTTAATGCTGGATTTCTGTCGCTGGGTAAGCTCAGGCGGTCTGGTCCCTAACAGCAATATTGCTTTGAGCACCCGTCCCTGTGCGTGCAGCATCCGTGCCCCCACCCCTAGACCCCAGAGCTGCCGTTTGGGCGATTCCCACGAGTTTTTTGATGATTTAGATAAGGAGGTGTGTATATCTGGTTAGGAGCTGGAGTAGGAGGGGTGGAAACCAGGATCAGCGCTGGAGCGGGGCAGCGTGTGGAAGCTCCGAGGAGGAGGAGGCAGAAGTTTTTAGGCAAACGTGGGATTGTGTCAGCGGTGCGCGGGATGGCAGCTCCTCACAGCGCGGCTGTTCTGGGATGGAGCAGGGGCTGAGTGTTCCGTGGGGAGCAGAGGGATGGAGCAGGGGCTGAGTGTTCCGTGGGGAGCAGAGGGATGGAGCAGGGGCTGAGTGTTCCGTGGGGAGCAGAGGGATGGAGCAGGGGCTGAGTGTTCCATGGGGAGCAGAGGGATGGAGCAGGGGCTGAGTGTTCCACGGGGAGCAGAGGGATGGAGCAGGGGCTGAGTGTTCCACGGGGAGCAGAGGGATGGAGCAGGGGCTGAGTGTTCCACAGGGAGCAGAGGGATGGAGCAGGGGCTGAGTGTTCCGTGGGGAGCAGGGGCTGAGCGTTCCACGGGGAGCAGAGGGATGGAGCAGGGGCTGAGCGTTCCACAGGGAGCAGAGGGATGGAGCAGGGGCTGAGTGTTCCACAGGGAGCAGAGGGATGGAGCAGGGGCTGAGTGTTCCCTGGGGAACAGATGGAGCTTTGTGATGGTTCCTGCTCCCACTATGCAGGCAGGGAGCTCCTTGTACCGCATCCCTGGGCCGCGAGGGGAGCAGCAGAATGTCCGGCTGCTGCTTGTATTGGTGGCAGGTCCTCTCATGTGACAGAGGCCAGAGCACTTGAAGCATTAGGGGTCCCAACAAATGTTATAAAAGAGAAAACCCAAAATGAGTAGCTCGCAAGGAGAGAGTTCCTCCAGACAGTCCCTCCCCGTGAGCCTGGGCTGCACACGCAGTGGAAGACAAGCCTCTTCCCGACATCCTTGGTGCAACTCTTCCCCGTCTTCTGCGTCCAGCGTGGAGAGGCCCTGAGAAGACCCCAAGCTCCACTCACAAAGGGTTCCATTCAGCCCCGATCGTATTTTTAGCAAAGCACGATTCTTCTTCGGTTTCAAAAGTAGCAAGTGGGGAATGCAGCCTACATCAGTGCGAGATGCAGAATGAGCTCATTCAGGCTGCAGCATCTGTTTGGATTGAAACAATTACCAGTGATATCAGGAGATCTGGGTATTTTTCTTGTTATAACCAGAGGCTGTGGTAAACAAGAGCTGTTTTCTCTGTGTGCTTTCTGTGTCAGTGGAGCACAACCGCGGGGAGATGCTTCTGCTCTGTGTCTAGGATCGCAGACCACAAGTCTCGCATTTCCAGCAAGCGTCTTTGCCTCCGTGCTTTGGAGGCAATTTGCTTTTTCTTTTACAATCTTTAAAGCCACGTGAGCGATAGAAATACCTGCGCGCTTCCTTTCTTCTAGCGTTATCCGAGGCGCTGGGACTTGTTGATATATCAATCTGTGTTAAAGTAAACGCTTAAAAGGAAAATGGACCAATAAAAAGGAGAGTAGAACACAGTCATTTTTGTGTTTGCCTGTTTTCTCAGGGTCCCGGTGCTTCAGGAAAGTTGGTGTTGCCATGTGTCTGTTTTCTTTCTCTCTTTTCCCAGCAGTTTGTTGGCAGTCGGGTTGTCCAACAGGCATATAATAATTTTGGGGTCTTTTGGCCCTCAAGAAGGAGGAATGCGGAGTGATGCTGTGCTGATGCTCAGCATCCTGGTGGGAAGGAGATACGGAGGTATCGGCATTTTCCCATCTTAAACAGCCACATTCATAACTTTGTGGCAGTGCAGCAGGGATGAGCTGAGCCTGGGAGCCGCGATGGATCCTCCCAAGGCAGTGGGGTGCGTGCACTGACCCTTTTCTTTGCCACCCCTTTACTTATTCATCTTATTTCAAATAAACACGCCAATGTGCTGGTGTGTTCTTCCCATTTTTTGACTCCAGCGGAGTTACAGCATCTTGTCCATTGCTGACAGCAAAGGTTCAAAATGAAAGTGAGGAGCCCATGGCAGCTCCCTGTGTCTATTGTTTTGCCAGCTGGTAAAACTGGGCTGGTTCAGTGCAAACAACCCTTTGCATGAGGCGGTTGTGTGGGAATGGCCAATGGAAGCCCGAACGAGGCTCAAAACATGTGAACTTGTTTCAACACTATTCCCTTTGTTCTTTTTCTAGTAGGCTTGCGGAACATCGCTCTCCTTCACCAGGGTCCTTCCAAAACAAACATACAAAGTCGCGGTCAACTTGTACCAGATCAGATCTTGGATTCGGCACCTTGCTGGAACTCAGGGCTTGTCAGCAGTCTTCCCTTTGGTTTTATTTACTTATCACTCTGCAACTGCCTGAAAGGAGCTTGGAGCCAGGGGGGTCGGGCTCTGCTCCCCAGGAACAAGCGCCAGGAGCAGAGGAAACGGCCTCAAGTTGCGCCAGGGGAGGTTGAGGTTGGATGTGGGAACAATTTCTTCCCCAAAGGGCTGTGGGGCATTGGAACAGGCTGCCCAGGGCAGTGCTGGAGTCACCAGCCCTGGAGGGCTGGACAGACGGACATGAGGTTCTCAGGACATGGGGCAGGGACAGGGGTGGGGAATGGTTGGACTCCATGATCTTGAGGGGCTTTTCCAACCAAAATGATTCTGTGAAAGAAGCTTTTCACTACGGTACATTCTAACAGTATGTTCTCTATAGTAAGAGCCCATTTTCCACTCTTTTAATGTGCTGTAGCTACAGCTTTCAGTGGAGACACTCAACTTCTATCCCGTTAGGTTATTAACAATGTGTTCATGAAAGTCCTGTGACTCTTCACTCTCTAGCCTTGTGTTCTCTTATTTGGTTTGCTTCATTTTTACCGCGAGTTACCCTGTAAATAGCTTCTCTGCAGCAAGTGGCGCAAAGAGACACCTTCACTTCTAGATCCTTCTCTCCAGAAAATGCTGAAGCCCAACATTTCAGCGCAGCCTGGAACTGACCCACGTTTGCATCCACAAGTGCCGCTCCGCTCTGCAGACCGGGGTGTCACGAGCTGCTTTAGCTTCCTTGGCTTCTGCTTTGGCAAAGGCTCCGTTCAGAGCGGTTGGCCATCACCCAACAGGAGTACCATGACCCGTCGTAACCAATTTCAACCGTACCGCCTGTGATACAGTCAGATCCCCGCGGCCGGGCTGCTCCAGCAGAAAATTGCGAGTTGTTGAAGGAAAGAGTAGCTGGGGCTCGTAGATGTCGCTGGTGGGACATGGAGGATGGAGCCTGAGCTGGTCTTTGTTCGGCTGCTTAGAATTTGTCTTTGTCTGGAGTTGTGGTTGTGCGAGTGCTCTGGAGAGTGGACAGACAGCGTCTGTTGCTCCGGCTGCAGCAGTGAAGTCCCGAAAGCACAATGCAGGTCTTGAGTGCTGTATCTTAGAGTGGGGTGATGCTGGTTTTGAGCTGGCCTCATCGCTTTTACATGTTAAACAGTCTAGGAGGTGAGGCAAGTGGATTAAATCACTGAATTTAATTAAATGAAGCTGAATTAAACTTCATCACTGTGGTACAAGTTGCCTCTCAGACTGCATATCTAAAATGGTGAAGGTAGATGGGAGAAGAGAGAGAAGCATTTCATTTTCTTCAGGGGAAACGTTGCTTTCAAGAGTTTAAGGGATGCTGCTTTAAACCATATGTTGTGTCTTTTTAAATGTCCTAAAGTGTCTCTGCAAATGGGTGTGAGGACTATTTCTAGACCTGTTGCCAAGGCAGTGCCAAGCTTCTCCTTGCACCCTTAGTTCTCCTTGATTTAGCTCTCTTTTGAATGTAGAAATTGTTCCGGGCTCTGTTCCTTGAGCATGTGGGACTGCTTGGAAAGAGACGGCGCTCTGTTCCGTGACTCCGACTGCCGAGGCGCTGCGGCGCTCGCCAACAGGCTGCTTTGGTTAACCATAGTGAATTTTGCTGAACTAAGCAGCAAATGCATCTGAGACTGAAGAGAAGGTGCTCGAAGGCGGCTTTGGTGTGAGTTGCTGTACTGTTTGGGTAGGTGATATGTCAGAGTACCCCTGTCCATGGCCCTGGTGAAGTGATGAAGGATCTGAGATCCAGGAGATGAGGTGCGATGTTTTCCCATGGTCAGCGTACACGCCACCAGCTACAAGCATTTTGGAGCACTGAGGAGTTATGGCGTGATTGCTGCGGGACCCAATCACGGTCAGAATCTTTTCTCATGCTCAGTTCCTCTTAAAATGTGGTGTTTTCCTTCCTTTCAGGGAAGCAGAATCATTCAAGGAGCAAGGAAACGCATACTATGCCAAGAAAGATTACAACGAAGCGTACAACTATTACACAAAAGCCATAGGTGAGAAGAGGTGGTGATAATATTTGCCGAATACAGTATTTAAAAATCAAAGCTGGTTACTGATTTAAAACACGCCAGCAGGGCTTCTAACAGCACACGCTGGATAAAAACTTCGATTACCTTGCAGAATTGCAGCAGATTGATAACGCGAGGCAGTGCCAGCGTGGGGCATTGCAGCAGTTCTTTGTTTCTCCTCCAGCCAAGATATTCTGCACATGAAACCAGTCCAGCCTCCCCTCTCATGCAGGCTCAGCAGCAGCCTGAACACCCCGCATTTTTGTTTCCTATGAGTTTATTCCTGTGTATAGTGCAGGGAGCAATAGCTTTATGACTTGCGGCTCAAAACACCCGTTTGACCAGCATGCGTCATCTTAAGCCTTTCAGGTGACACATTTTAAATTGAGAGGGAATGGGATTTTTTTAATCCAACTGTGGCTTTTTAATATGTTGTACAAGTTGTATAGCTGCTTGCATGACACTAACAGCGAGTGCTCTTCCATCTTCTCCAGATACCTGTCCTAATAATGCCAGTTATTATGGTAACAGAGCTGCCACCCTCATGATGTTGGGGAGGTTCCGAGAAGCCCTCGGTGACGCTCAGCAGTCTGTCAGGTTGGATGACAGATTTGTCAGGGTACGTGGAAAACGTCATCATTCTTCGTGTCTAAATACCCTCGTCTCCGCCTGTTGCAGCTCTTACAGCTCCCTTTTGCCTGTCTTCTCAGGGCCATTTACGGGAAGGGAAGTGCCACCTTTCCCTGGGGAATGCCATGGCTGCCAGCCGCTGCTTTCAACGAGTTCTAGAACTGGATCATAAGAATACCCAGGCGCAGCAGGAGGTAAGAGCTGCTTAAGATGTAAATATTCCCAGTAGCTGAGGCTGTCAAAAGGAACTCGCTTTGAATTTGCCAGCTGGAATCACAGCTGTTGTTAGTAATACCTGTTTGTGTGTGAGATAACGGGGAAAAATGAGGTGCGCTCAAAGAGTCTGTGTCTGTTTTTCAGTAGACTGCCAGGTTTCTGAGCAGAAAAGCCTGAGACTAAGCTCATTTTTCACCCAGCACTCCAGAGGAGAAATGGTGAATTGTACTAAGGGAGCTCGGAAATGAGGGATGCAACACGTAGACGGCTGCTTCCACTTTTGTATCTCCTTCACAGGGGGACGTTTTCCTGGGGTACCAGTTAGGTCACGCGATTTCAAACTGATTTTAATGCTGGCAAAAGTATTGATGGCATCTGCATCACTGTTTCATGGTCTGCAGTGGTTTTTGCTCCGACACTTTAGGGGTTGGCTGCTTAAATGCTGCTTGACGGTGTTTGAGAGCAGCGACTGTCCCTCAGCGCTCGCTGTGTTCTGTCTTCCAGCTGAAGAACGCCAGTACTGTGCTTGAATATGAAAAAATAGCCGAAGTGGATTTTGAGAAGCGGGATTTCAGGAAGGTGAGATTAACTTCATTGTTTCCTGTAGCGTTGTGAATGGACATACTTCACCCGGCCGGTTCAACCAGATGTGCGTCTAATTCCCCACCTAACATGAGCTGGGCCATAATGGGAGGTGCTGCACAACATGCTGTGGGAGTTTGTCCCAAAAAGGAGATTGTCCACACTCGTAGGCTAAACTCAAGATTTTTGGAAGGGTAAATCCCAGCTTTGTATCCCCTGGTTATGAAGAGCGGACAGGATGGGTGGTCAGTTGGGATTTGACGTGTAGGAATTACCCTGCCTGGGTTGCGTGTTCTGGGCTTTTTGCATCTGTCCCTTCACTCCTCCTGTCTCACTTCACTGGGGAGGCTTGAATGAGATGTCAGCTTTGTTTCTGGAGAGCTGCTCCGCTCCTTCTCACCCCAGAGCCCTCGGCTTCTCGGTCTGGAGCCCAGCGCTTCCCCCAGCGGGCGATGGTGACGGCACGGGCCGGGGAAGCAGATGAACCTCGGGGGAACAATGACCCTGTTCTCCTGCAGATGTCCCCAGCAGCGGGGCCGAGATGGACAGGACCCATGAGCTCATGGCAGGCAGAGCAGTGGCAGATCAGGCCCTGCACTGTGCTTTTTTGTGTCCAAGCTGTCTCACTCTGTTGAATTTCTGTCCTTCCCACATGGCTTCACAATGCAGAAAACAGGGGCGGAATTGTCTTCCTTGGCTTTTTCTTTAGGGCCTACGATTTCAGAAGAGTTGAAGGTTGGACCTTCTACAAGTGTCCCTGGAATCCTGTGTAGTGCTGTATCATGGTAACATAGGTGCCACAGACCTTGGTACACAAAGCCCTTTAAAAAACAAAACAAGAAACCTGCACACAAGGGAAATGTTCTAAAGAAATACGGCTGCAGCAGCAGGAGAAACAGGCGCCTGCACATTTATGCTTCTCTTTGAAGGCAAATTTGAAATCTCGAGCGTGGCAATGGTGCGGCCTTTCAAACGAGGCCTTTGGCTGTTTGCTCACAGTTGTGTTTTCTCTCACGCCAGGTTGTATTTTGCATGGACCGCGCTTTGGAGTTTGCTCCTGCTTGTCACCGATTCAAAATCCTCAAGGCTGAATGTTTAGCGCTATTGGGTCGCTACCCAGAAGCACAGTCTGTAGCAAGGTGAGCATCTGGTGGGCTAGAGCTTGAATAACAGCTGCTTGTTTCCAAAACCCAAAGTGAATAAGGGAATATAAAAAAAGAAGAGAGTCCTTAATGCAGCTGGTGGTGAGGAAGAGTGCATGAATCTTACAGGGAAACTGGATTTAGACTCTGTTTGTAACCAGCAGTCTCTCTTGAGCAAGCTTTTTGCACATCTGGACCATGGGCTTGCTAAAATAACTAAATATCTCGGTGGAGGAGCAGTGCTTCTGCAGACCAGGAGGACATTGGAATAGGGAAACATTTCACTTTTAAAATATATCTGTTACAGTGACATCTTACGAATGGACTCGACAAACGCAGACGCTCTGTACGTGCGTGGTCTCTGCCTTTATTACGAGGACTGCATTGAGAAGGCCGTGCAGTTCTTCGTGCAGGCGCTCAGGATGGCTCCGGATCACGAGAAGGCTTGTCTCGCCTGCCGGGTGAGCCGGGACGCTGGGAACGGGGCTGAAAATGACCTTGAGCGCTGCCTCCCTTTGCTCTTCATTGTTCCTTGGTTAGATATAGGAGCAATAAAACTGGGTCTATCCGTTCTAAAAGAACTTCAGACTTTCAGATTCAATATTGGCGCCTCTGGGTTGACTTGCATTTTAAACACCGTTCCTCTCATGTTGTTTCTTCCCTCGTTTCTACTCTGTTGTAGTTCTTTGATTGACTTTTTGAATCTCTTTACTCGTGTAAGCTCTCAAGAAGTGCGGGCCCATTCATTTTTTGTTTTAAATCTCTACGTTTACTTCACTGTCACGTTCTCACCTCAGACATCAGGCAGCCCTTGTTCACGTGGGTGATGCCCGGAACTGGCACTGGCTGTTCCTTGGCGCTTTTCTTGGTGAAAAGCAAGATGCTTACAGCTCCTTTCAGCTGCTGTAGCAAGGCTGGGACTTTTGTATCCTGTGACGGCGTCTGAAGCTAAATTATATGACTTTTTTGAGGACCCTCACCCTGCAAAATAAGGTGCTTGGTACCCCTGAACCACTTACCTAATGTCCTTACCCAGCGTATGTTTCCTTTCAGAATGCCAAAGCACTTAAAGCAAAGAAAGAAGATGGGAATAAAGCATTCAAAGAAGGAAACTACAAATTAGCACATGAACTATACACAGAGGCACTAGGAATAGATCCAAATAACATAAAAACAAACGCCAAACTCTACTGCAACCGGGGGACGGTTAATTCAAAGGTAAGACGTGCTCACCAGGCAGCCGATCTTTTATCTTCTTAGCTATGTAGTTTGTAAAAGGCAAATGGCTCTGGAAGGCACAGGGCGATGTGGCCGCTGGGGCAGCTGGATCTCTGCAGTGCTGCAGGTTTCTGTGCTTGCACAATGTTTGGATCAGATCCAAACAGCCAACAAAGTCGACTCCTGAAGAAACAAAACCCAAATACTCGGGCTGCGCAGTGTGGGAGGGAGAGGAGGAATGCAGCTTGGCCTTATCCGAATCAGCAGAAAGGCATCTTGATTTGTTTCCTTCCCGGTAATGAGGACATATCATTTCTTATCTCATTCTTCTTGTAGATGATCTGCCTTAGGGTTTTGATCTAAAAAAAACATGACCTAATTTAAAACCCCTAGGTGCTTTTTCCAAGTTTGCTGTTGTGAGACTTTTCCAAGATTCTTTACACCTTTCAGTTGCTAAAATGATAACGCTGCTTAGCGGAATTCCTTCTCTGACGGGGATTCATGGAACTTGTCTTTGTAGCTTAGGAAACTTGAAGAAGCAATAGACGACTGCACGAACGCGGTGAAACTGGACGACACGTATATCAAAGCGTACTTGAGGAGGGCACAATGGTAAGTGCACCTTGTGGACACTTGGTGGGTGGGAACCTCCCCCCTACAGCACTGGGTGACGGGGATAACAGATCTGAAGCTTAACTGGATAAAAGGTTCTGGCTTAAGGGGCCCTGACTTTATTCCTCTTCACAGAATCTTAGGATAGTTTGGGTTGGACCTTCAACAGTCATCTAGTCCAGCCCCTGCTTATAGATGAATCAAATTATTGCAGCCTCTGGCGCATTCATTTTAATTTACAATCCTCGGTGATATTCTCAAGCTGTGTCTGGGTAATTGCTTAATTACAGTAAGTAGTTAACACATGAGTAAGGCTGGAACGCCAGTGATGGGCTCACGTCCCTCTGAGGTGCCAAGATTGTCACTTGTAAGCCCCGTTGCTGCTGTGTGACTCTGCAGCAGCTTCCGTGGAATCCTGCTGCCTGGGATCAGTTCCTGCGGCTGGGTAAAGTCGTTATCAGATCATTAAAGCAGAACCGGTGCTGCCAAATGAGATTGCGGCCTCTGGAGCCCCAGGGGCAGGATCCCGTGCCAGGATTTCCCACAAACAGCAGGTGTCTGAGCTCCCAATGATGCTCTGGGGGTTCTCGTGGCTGCTCGTTCTGCGCCCTGTGTGCATCTTAATTCATATCCACCCAGAAACCTTGTGCCTGAACCCGCTTTTGACATTTCCCGTGAATGACAACTTGGCCACCGCTGTTTCTTTCCACAGTTACATGGACACAGAACAATACGAAGATGCTGTAAGAGACTACGAAAAGGTTTATCAGACAGAAAAAACGAAAGGTGAGCGTATCAGCACTCTCGTTGTGTGCAAAGTTAACTGCAGATTTTCTTCATTGTTGCTTTTGTTTGCCTTTATATCTTTCCCCACAATATGCTCTGACTTGCAACCTTTAACCCCAGCAAGACAATGCTGACAAAGGAGCGCTCGGAAACGTCCTGTCTCAATCCCATCACCAAATGCTGAGGAAATAATTCAGCTTGTAGCCGAAGCGACGCATCAGATTCAGAATATCTGGCCGTGCTTCTCGTTGTTAACTGTCCTCTTGCTCTTTTTAGTAGCCTGCAATGAAACGGAGAGAGTAACCTCGCTCCTTGTGCTTCTTTCTAGAACACAAGCAGCTTCTAAAGAACGCCCAGGTGGAGCTGAAAAAGAGCAAACGGAAAGACTACTATAAAATCCTCGGGGTTGACAAAAACGCCTCTGAAGACGAGATCAAGAAGGCTTACAGGAAAAGAGCACTAATGCATCATCCAGGTACCCACAGACAGTTTTGGGCGCCCCTGCCGTGGTTGGGGGCCCCTGCCCCGTGAACGTGCCCTGCGCAGCCGTCACCCACAGCGGAAACACAAACGAGCGAGGGAATTTCTGGGCAAATATGGTTTCTAACCCCACAAATTTAATCTGTGACGGTAGCTGGGAACGCGGAGCATTTTCCATTGACAGCACAAACTAAAAGCTCTTCCTGCATTTATATTCCTAGACCGACACAGCGGGGCGAGCGCAGAAGTACAGAAGGAGGAGGAGAAGAAGTTTAAGGAGGTCGGTGAAGCCTTCACCATCCTGTCGGATCCCAAGAAGAAGGCCCGTTACGACAGCGGCCAGGATCTGGAGGAGGATGGGCTGAACGTGGGAGGTACGTTGTAATTTTACCCTTGACTGCTTGCAGCTTTTCCTCGGCTTGCAAAATGCTTTCTGGGCCCTGAATTAAATGCAAAGTTCGAAGTTGTGGAAACTATAACCGGCTGTTTCACTTCAACTCACAACTTCCTTTTCTTCCCCTCCAGAGTTCGATGCAAATAATATCTTCAAGGCCTTCTTCGGCGGGCCGGGTGGCTTCAGTTTTGAAGGTAGGTGGGAGCGTTGACCGCTCAGCTTTAGAAACGTAAGTACGCAAATCCCAACCGAGTTGCCCAAAGCGTTGAGGAGAGCGTTTGACTTTCCCAAAGCGCTTTGCTCGGCGCTGGGCTGCTGCGGCGACTCCTCGGGGGAGCCCGTGTTCCTGAAGGCCTTTAATTAAGTGAATTTTGAGAGGTCGTGTGTGTTTTCGGGCTCTTTACCTCCCTCCTCGTGAATCTGCCTGTGCTATTATCAGCAAAGATCCACAGTGAAGATCTCGTCTCGTCTCCCTGTGCGCTCAGGTGCTTTTGTTCGAATCAAGCACCAGCCTGGCACCCAGCCCTGTTGTCTCTGCGTTTTGAAAGCGCTAACACCTTTCCTTTCCTTTTGCAGCTTCTGGGCCTGGAAATTTCTTTTTCCAGTTTGGCTAAAAACAACCAACCAACCCCAACCCAACAAATACCTGATGTGCTTGTTTTAACCTCAAATACGGACACACTTAGACTCCCTCCTTCATCATGTCTCGTCGTACTTAGAGCAGTTTCGATCCTCTCGGTTGGAGACCTCTGCTTTGTGTGCTGTTGTGTGTGAAGAGGAAACCAGCTCGGGGAGGGGAAGGCTCGGGACTTTTTTGTTTTATTGTTAAATTTATTAAAGAAAAGAAAAAGGAAATAAAGCTTTGAATCTGTTGGTCCTCTCTGCTGGCCCGTGCTTTGCAGGCTGCTGCCGCTCCGGAGCAGCGGGGACTTGCCGATGTCCTCCTGGAATGTGGACTCCTAAGAGGGTGAAATCATCTCCCGTTTGGTTTGGTTGGCTCCGAAGTGCAGCATGTTTAGGGTTTTAGTAACTCGGAGTTTATCTTAATCTTCTGAAGATGTTGCCAAGATTCAATCAAGTTTCAAACAATCACATTTTACCTGCCAGTTGTATTTCTTTCTTCTGTTTTTTTACCAGAATGGTACCCGTGGGCATTAACTTCAATGGTAACGTGTGAGCTTTGAACGATTTTGTATTGGAGAAATGCTTGTTCGGTTTTACAAGAGCAGCTTATGTGAGAATTACCTGTGATACAACTAGAATCAAGGGCTCTGTGTTTCCACCCCATGAACTCTCCTGTTAAGGGAATATGGAACCTGCTCTGTGCTGAATTGCATCGCCATTGTTTGGTTGGTTTTTTTAATTAATC
This sequence comes from Columba livia, assembly GCF_036013475.1. NCBI lineage: Eukaryota > Metazoa > Chordata > Aves > Columbiformes > Columbidae > Columba > Columba livia. Next base: position 1,476,215 of record NC_088624.1, read on the forward strand.
CACTTGAACATTTGTGCTAAAACTTGATTTTGTTGAGCTTGATGTTTGATTTCGTGTTACTGCTCCGTGACGTGGACGAGCTCTGAAGAAATGCAGAGTCATATTCAGGTTGATAACTGGAAGCGGTTGCGCCGTTTGCTCTCCTCGTGTTTACAGGAACCCTACGGATAAACCAGTCAAGTAGTTTTCAACCAGTAGGAAGCAAGAGCATGCAAAGTCCCAGCTGTCGCTTCTCTCGCACGATGTGGGGACAGGAGGAGCTGAGCCGCACCGTCCGCATCGCCAGACGGCGCTGGGAGCGGCTGTGGCGCGGTGGGTTCTGCCCGTAACGCGAGCGCTGCTTCGCTTTGCACCGCGCGGTCGTTACGGCCACGAGGACTCCGCTGCCGAATTCTGCCCCTTTTTAACGCTGGGAAGCAGCTTTTTGAGCAGGCGCCTTGTTGGCGACGCTTGTTTGGAGCAGCGCGCGGCGTCAGGAGCGGGGTTTGAGAGGAACAACGCGGTGGCACCGGGTGGAATCGTCTCGTAGCGCAGCGACCTCGGCTGCAAAACCCCAACCGCACAACACCCGGCGCTCGCTTGTATGTAACACCCGATTTAACCTCTTACCGCAGGAACGGAGATCGCAGTGAGTTCATTGCACCAAACGTATTTCAAACGCCGACGTCCTCGTCTTCCTTCCTCTGTGCGCAGAGCCCCCGGAACCCGGCGCGCGCCGAGTCGATGCCCAACGTCGGCAATGGTGTCGCGGTGCTGCCGCCGTCCCCTGGTTGTGTTCTTGTCAGGAGCTTTGACAACCTGCTTTGGTAGAGGGAAGATTTAAGGGCTTCAATTCTAGTACTGCAGAATAAAGGAAGCATTTTATAACTCGCTCAAAAGTCGGCTTGTCAGACGAGTGATATTTCCAAACTATAGACTCTACGATGTTTATTCTTCGTGCCAGTGTAACGTGATGGACTCATTCGGATTGCACTGAGAGCAAAATAAGGTCCTGACGTCTTTCAGACTCTGAGACGGTAACTACCTGGGCAATGGAAATACTGGTCTATGCATATTGATACTTCTCCAGTTCTCACAGTACTTGTAAATCAGAGTTTACAGGACTTGTTCTGGTGTGGCGTTCGGGTTCATAACGTCTTGTGTGTCTGTTGATATTCCTGTACAGTTTGGACTTTCCTCGGTCTTTAGCCCCGTGCAGCGGCATGTCCTGCGTTGGGCAGTGGCTTTTAGTATTGGTCCTATTATTATTTCCCCTCCGTTAAGTACAACAGGCTTCCTTCTCTCCAAGCTTGCAAGGAGACCGTTCCTTGGAGGACAGAGAAAATACATACCGCAGGTATTTATAAAGCTGTACATGAATGCATGTCTTAACGTAGTTCAATATTAATACGGTGAGTGCCAAGACTTGCGGGGCGCTGCTCCGTGACTCGAAGGAGAACACGCGTTCCCTTCTGGGTTTGAGCGCGTCCCGGTCCCCCAGGACGGCGGCACCGCGGGTGAAGCTGCGGTGGCTTCGTCACCTCCTTTAGGGACATGGGACTCTCGTTTCTGCCCGACAAATCCGCTTGGTGTGCGGTGAAGGAGCGTTGCCGTTCACGTGGCTTCATTCAGCCATTTGTTGGTGTCTGGAAGGAACCGATGGCAAAGCCCTTCGAACAAGCGGAGTTTCTGGGAGTCGGTGTTTGTGATTGTGGAAAGGTTTATTTCTCGGTGTAAGAGCCTTTGGAAGGAGAACGGTTGGTGCTCCGGCCGATGGGCCGTACGGAGTCAGCAGAGCCCGGGGGCTGGGATCACACAGGGTGGTTGTGCGGGGGGTCTGTCAGCAGATGGGACGGACTCGATTGCTGTTGGGCAGCTCGGTAGCTGCTCAACAGTTGTTGGTTTCATCTGTGAAATCTGTGAAATCCAGGGAAAATGTGGAGCGGGTGACGTGGGGCTCTGGTGTCGTGAGAGATGAGGAACCATCGGACCACACGCTGTCCCTCCAATGGCGGGTTTTTCACCCAACGATGACACCGGCGGTGCCGTAGGGATAGTTCGAGTGAAATGCAGCTGTATTCAAATGAAAATGGACACAATTTCATACATTAAAAACAAAAAGGCCCCATAGGGTCGGTGCGGGGGGATAACTGCACGTGCAGTGGTGTGACCGCTGGACCACAACGCCTGTGGTGGTTTTTTCCTTGTGTAGATTCACTTTACCAATCGGATGCTGTGTCAGCTCCACCGGTTGTGCGGGAGCAGCGAGAGGGTCCTTTCCTGAAACACCGAACCCGAAATCGGCCATGAAGCCCACGAAGGTGCTTCTGGCCGCTCACTTTGATGGGCTCCTCGTTGTTTGGGCTCTTTGTTTGGGCTCCTCGTGCTGCCCAGGAGAGGACGTGGGTTGGTTTGTGAGCTTGGGAATGTTGCTGCAGAGCTGGATCCTTAGCGCTACAGGCTCCTGACTGTTGTGTAAATACATTAATGCGAATTGGGGGAGGAGAAAGGAGAATGTCTCGGGACAGCAGTGTTATTGTCCGTGGAATATTGCACGTGTCTCAGCTTTCCGTGTGTGAGGGGATCCGGAGGGAAAGCTGCTGGGCTGGTGTGTTGTTTCCATAGGGAAACTGGGCTCCGCGTCCCTCGTCAGCCCATCGAATGACCAAAGTGTTTGGACCACGCGGTGGTTTGCTCTTGTTTTTTCTTTCGAAATGGCTTCCTCGGTGTCAGAAAGAACTGGAGACGCTCACTCGCCTTCGAGTGGATGCTTTTCATCCCGTCGCAATCCGTGCCTTGTACCCTCCCCTCTCCTCGAGCGAAAGGGCGGCTCGCGTGTCCCCCGGCTCGGTGTGGGCTGGTCGTGGTGCCGCGGGGCTGGCGGGGGCTCCGGCACCCCCCGTTCTGTGTGTTCTGGAGACGTCCCCGTTGTCCCCTCGTCCCAGGGCAGCAGGACCCGCGCGTGGCTTTGAAAGACGTGGGTAACGCTTCGCTTTCCTGCGCCCGGGCTTTCCCAGCGCCGCGGCGCCGGGTGGGACTGTCCCTGCGTGGGGTTGGGCGGCTTTGCGCTCTAGCACAGACCCTGCAAGGTTCTGCGGTGAAACGCGAGCGGGTGCTGAGCCGCAGCATCATCTGCACCGCGGTGTTAGCTAAGCGGAGCTTTGGGAAGCCGGAGTTTGGTGGGAGAGCTGCCTCTGGTCCCCCGGCTCCCTCCCAACAGCTCCGGCTTTAAAGACACAAGTTGCATGAAGCAACGCTGGAGGGGCTGAGCGCGAAGCGGCAACCCGAGCGCCTTCCCCGCATGCTCGTCCGCTTTGCTGTAACACCGCGGCGGAGCCGTCGCGGCAAAACCGGGTGCCGACGTGAAGCCAACTTGGAGAGGATGTATAGCCCGCGCTGCAGCGTTTATCTGAATGGAGTTCGGCACGGTTACCTCAGTGTAAATATCTTGACCCTTTCCCGCGGGAGGAAAGGGGTCCTGCATGGAGCAATCGCTGTCCCCATCGCTTTGCCAAACGTCATCCTCTCCAGACGGGCTTCGCATCGCTGTGAGCACCGTCCCCCGCGCACCCTGACCTTTCTAGGATGTGAATGGTAAAACAAATGTGAATACCTGTTGTTTACTTCATTAGGCATAATTCATAATGATGTGTTTATATGAAGAATATCACAGACTGAAGCAGAACCATATGCAATTGGTTTACTTTATTATAAACTGTATATGATGTACAAACTAATAAAAATGTAAAACGACGACAGTCTCCCTGTTGTTCTTGAACAGGCAACTAAAGATATTCCAGCGGTGCGTGTCAGTGCTGGATGTGACCCGGAGGGAGAGGGGCTGGCCTGGGCAGCCGAGCTCTGATGGAACAAACCCGCGTGAGCTTTAGCAAAGGCCCGAGCTGAACATGGGGAGCTACCAAGGCTTTGTCTGTTGAACGAATACAAGTGTGGGGGCGTATATATGATTTTTTTGTTATAATTTGTCATTGTAACAGCAGGAATTACTCTGTTCGTCACCTTGCAGAGCGTTTGCCCCATCGGCCCCCGCGCTGGTTCCGGTGCAGACACGAGCCCAGCACACGCTTGGCAAACACAGTGAGTATTTACAGACGTTAACACGGGGTTAATTCACTATCCGGTTCAAACACTGAGCTGTAGCGTGAGTTTTGTCCTGACCTGGATGCGTTAGCTTTGTGTTACGGTAAATAGTGACCACACACACACGGAGCAATGGGAAACGGGCTGGCTAAGAGAAAAAAACATAAGTTTCGCTAAAACAGTTTTAATAACAGAAGTGCTCGATCATTAACTGCTGTCCAGCCACCGGTTTAGGTTTGAGTTACGCGGTTATATCTCCACTTCCTACATTACAAGGTTACAGCCGTCCTACCTTAACATTCAAGTGCATTAGAGAAAAGTAGTAAAATCTTGCATGAAGTACGGCTCTGTACTTCAGACATGATTTTAGTTCCTATAGAATCAGATGGAAAAGACGTTAGTCCATCTCTTCCACCCCCTGCCAAGGCAGGTTGTTCCCTACGGGCCGGGGACGCCGGTGCAGCCCTCCCTGGTGTGATGGATGCGGGAACCGAATGTCCCCCCCGTGTGTCGCTGCTTTCCCTTTTCTGGGTGGTTTCGTTGGTTTTGCTTTGCTTCTGGCCGCCGTGCAGCGCGCACATGCAAGCATGAACCAGCTGCAGAACCGACCTCTGTGGGTGCTGAACCGCTCGACAGAAACGATGCACAGTTGAGGTCTCGCTCATCTTTAACCCGGTGATTCAGCCACGGTGGCCGATGTTGGGGAGAAGGGGAGAGACGGTCACGGTTCCCTCGGCGTCGGAGCAGTTCTGCGCAGGCTCTGGTCTGCGACTGCTCGTGGTGCCGACAGGTAAAGACCTAACGATTGTGGTTCAGAGGGAGGTTATAAAAGACCTGGGAGATCTTCCTCCAAGGAAGAAAACAAGCAGAAGACCGGGGTTAGTTCTTGCCACAACTCTTCCCTTAGAATACGCTCAGCAGCGCTTCAGTGACCTGCGTTTGCTTGTTTTCTTCCTCGTCCTGAGGCCGGTAAACTCCCTCCCCAGAGGCTTCACGCTGGGGTTGGCAAAGGGTTTACTTTAGTACAGGTAGAATTATTTCTCTTTACACTTTAACAGGTTACAGGAGTTACTCGCCTTTTAAAACCCAACCAACAAGCCAGCTGCTGCTCCTAGATGATGGTGCAGGAGCTAAAAGCAGAGCCCCGTTTGTTGGTGCTCTGCGTTGGCACAAGTTTCCCCTTCCCGTAGTAACCTGAGAATATCGCCTTCACATCGATCTTTTTCGACAGGACGAGCATCCACATACCGTTATTGAAATACAGCAGCTTCCCCCCTCCGATTTCCCCCACTTCATCCCCTTTGTTCCCGGCCTTTTCCAGCTTCACGAACTCCAGCAGATCCAGCCCGGTCTGAACGGCCTCGACGCCGCTGGCGCAGCCCAGGGTGACGTGGGCCCGGCTGCCCCGCGGGAGGTTGTCGGCGGGCGCGGTTTTATCGGCGTCCGCGGGCCAGAGCAGCAGCTGCTGATCGCTCAGCTCCACGCGGGCGCCGACAGTTTTTGTGGTGACGAACAGGGCGGAGATGGACAGCGTGAAGCCTTTGCCGTAAGCAGCTTTCACAGCCTGGGCGGAGAGGGAGACAAAGCCAGAGCTCAGCTCTAAGTCCCCGCACACAGGTGGGGTTTGCTGTGCGTGGCTTTACTGTCCCTAAGCTCGGGGTCTTGGCTGATCATGGCACCTCTTGCTTGGACATATAACCATGCTCAACTAGCGAATCATGGCCTGAAGTTCCCGCTCCGTGAATTCAGAGCTGGTTACACCTTTGCCCTTCACAAACTCCAATATCTAACTTGGGCTCATCCCTTTTGAAATAATTGAGCTGAAGCGCAAATACCTTATTGGAGAATGACAGAATAGTTTGGGTTGCAAGGGACCTTTAAAGGTCATCTAGTCCAAGCCCTGCAGGGACATCATCAACAAGATCTTAATTAATCATTCAAATCAAGCTCCTGGAGCTGATGCTGGAAGTCGGGGGGACAGGAGAGGAGCGTTTTGTGTGGAAACCAACAGGGAAGATTCACCATCTCTCCCACAGTTCTGACTCTGTCCCTGTAGTCGCCCTCTTGGCTCAAAGCAAAACCACGTCCCCACCCCCCGAGGGGCCTGGGTGTCCCCTGTTGGGACAGGGGTTAGAACTGGTTTTATGGGGAGCAGCCGGAGCCCCGCACCCACCTCTTGCTGTGCGTATTCCTCGGCTCCCGCTGCCTTCCCGAAGTCGGTGTATTTTGCGGTGCAGTGCAGGACCCCGGGCGGCCTCTTCACAAAGTAGCTGGTGAGATCTATCTTTATTTTGGGATCTTCGATAGCAGAAGCAACTGCAAACACAGGTAAAGAACATTACAATCCCCCCGGTGTCACCCCATGTGCCTGAAGTCCCATCTCAGCTTCCTGCACCAACCCGTCCCTTGTGTTTTATCTTACTGCTGGATGGGTAAATAAAACTGCCCAGGGTAACAGAGGATGTAACCAGAAAGCAGAAGCTTCTGTGCATTGTTGTACCAACCCCCAAAGGGACAGGGGGGTTCGGTCCTTCCCTTTTCTGTCCAACCTGAATGTCCCGGCCCCAGCTCCCCCAGCTCCATAAACCTCTTAGGGAAAACTTCATTTTACAACAGCAACTTTATCACTATGGGAAATGCATTTGGAGCTTTGAACAGCTTTTCTCGTTGCTAACTTTAACTAGAAATTCTCTTTAGAAGCCAACCGAGCTTGTTCAGTTTGCTGAGTGTTAACATTTCATCACCCCAGTAAGAACTTGGCAAGATGCTTCTATACATACAGTATTTACTCTCCTTTTTGAAGGCTTTGAGACTCCCAAGCTCATCCAAGAAGGCCTGGCCAGCCTTCCTCAGGATCTCTGAACTTCTTTTGCTCAAAAACCACCCGAAATACATGGGCAGGAATTCCTTCTCCAAGCTGGGCTTCATCTTCTTCAGCTCTTCCACCGACAGTTTCCATTGATTCTTGTCCTTCAGCTGCAAACAATCCATTCGCCACTGGGTTTTGGGCTCGGCAAAGATGACTTTGTAGCGGTATTTGTCAGCGATATCGAAGAGCTGGTCCAGCCGTTCCCTCTCGTGGTGAGTGTCGTCCAAAACGATAACGCTGATATCTCGTTTGCAATAGTCAACTAGATCCTCATCCACCTTGGAATATTCTTCAGGAATGGTGCTTCTTATCGAAGGTGTGATTTTGTAGTTATCGACCGAGATGACCTTGCAGGCATCTTTATACCTCTCCTGGATAGCCTGGGCCAGGGTGGACTTGCCGCTGCCGGGCAGCCCTCGTAAAATGAAGAAGGTTTTAGATTCTTTGACCGTGGAGACGGTGTCTTCATCGTCGAGGAAGGGGAAGTGCAAGCTCTCGGGTCTTTCTTTGGCTGATTGAGTAGACATTTTCCTAAATATCTTAGGCAGGAACGTGTGACTCTTCTTTGAGAAGCCTCTGTTCTGAAACGCAAGAAGAAAGTGTTTTGCAGGCTGGTGACCCGGCAGGGGCCACCTCGACCCCCCCAGCGCCACGTTCTGTGTGTCCCCGTCTCACCGGGAGCTCAACACGCGGCTCCAGCCCGACCAGGAAGGGGAAGTTTTACCCATCACGTGGCAGCTGCTGCGGTTTCACGGGCACCACGAGCTGCTGGTACAAGTGTCCAATTTATCTCTGAGCTATTTAAATGAACACGGGTGGGTGGTGGATAATGAGGGTGCAGCGTGGGGAACTCCACCCGAAAACCAGCACCCCGAGCGCCTCACAGGGGAATTCGGGCTCCTCTAGTGATTAAGAGCAACTGAAATCGCTTCCGGTCAAGGCAAAACCTCCCAGCAGCTGCTGAGCTGAACACGAAAGTGAAACCAGCGTTCCCGGCAGCACAGAAATGTGTTTGGCAGCAGGAAAGAAACCAGCTGTGCGAGTTTCTAATAGAACCAACTGGGTTTTGGGTCAATATGTGACCTCTCCGGGTCCCCTCGCCCACAACCTGCACCTGCTCGCGTGCCGGCAGCCGCGGGGTGATGCTGAAGGAGCAGGTTTTGCCTTTGATGCAAAAAATCAAGGGGTTTTATGTATTACATACACACTCCGCCCACGGTAGAAAAATACGGCTTTCCTGTTTGTGGGGTGAAAACATCATTTCCAAAACAGCTGTTCAGTTGGTAAACTCTTCTATCGCTATTCCAGAATGTGGAGGTGGCTTTTGGTTCCAAAGCGCCCTGGTGCCAGAACCTCATTGTTTTTGATGGTCGTGTTGGGCTGCCCGGGGTCAGCTATGGCACGGTGGGACGGTTGTGCCCGCTCCCAAAATGGGGTTGGAAGAGCGAAGACCACACAGCTCTCCTGGGACCCCCACATCGTTTTCCCCATGAATTCGAGGCGCCCAAGTCACCGTACAAGAGGCAGGTGATGGCATGAGCCACCTGCCAGAGCTGCAAGTGTCCTGTTTGCCAATGGGGACAAGCAGGACAGGCCCCGGGTGCGAGGGAAGGTTTGGGCTGGGGTTGGTCTTTGGCTGAAGGCAGCTGCTGGCCATCGCAATAACTGAGGCCGCTTTTCAACGGCGCAAACAAAAGAACAATAATAGAAAACACCCTTCAGCCCCATTGTTCAGCGGCCAGCTTGGAGGATAATAGTGGCCTTCACGGGTTGGGGACACGGACAATGGTCCCACACAGACCCGCCTCGGCGGAGCGGGGGCTCCCCGGGCGGACAATCCCCCATTCAGCCCGCGCCCCGTCCCGGCCCTCCCCGCTGTCCCCACAAAGCTCCCGCTTGTCCCCACGGGCTCTCCTGGAGGGAGCGACGCTCCGGGATGGCTCCGGGCAGCCCGGTACGCCCGGGATGGAGCCGCTGCGCCCCCGGCTTTACCGCTGGGACCCCCAAACACTGTTCCCAGGGTCCGGCTGTATCCCGTACCCCCCCTCCCCGCACCCAGCACCCACGTGTGGGCGATGCCGCCGGGCGCTTCTTCCCGTCCGGGACACGAACCCCGCGGCCCCCACTTACCATGGTGAGGGCAGCGGCTCCGGGGCGGCCGCCGGTGCGGAGCGGGGAAGCGGCTCTGGGGCGGGCGCTGCCGCGGTCCCTTTCATAGCACCGGATCCCCCCCCGAACCCCCGTCCCGGCCCCGCCCGCGGCTGCGCAGGCGCTGGAAGAGCCGGGGGACGGACCCGGGAACGGGGGGCAGGACCGGGACCTCCCCCGGGGGTGGCGGAGCTGGGATCCCGCCGCGGTTGTGCCCGTTGCGGGACAGCGTGGGGAGCGGCGGTGCCGGGGGGCGCGGCGGAGGAAGCGGCGGGTACCGGGTTCGCAGATACGAGGGAGTCGGGGTTACCGGGAGAGCTCGTGTTTTCAAGGCGGGGGGTACAGCACAACGCGCCCCCGCAGCGCCGCAGGACGGGCTGCGCTACCCCGGTGCCGGGTCCGGCTGATTCCCGTCACCTCACGGTTCTTCCTGCCTCTCCTTTTCCCCTTCGTTCTCCTCCTTTTCCCCTTCGTTCTCCTCCTTTTCCCCTTCGTTCTCCTCCTTTTCCCCTTCGTTCTCCTCCTTTTCCCCTCTGCTCTCCTCCTCCCCTCCCCTCTCCTTCTTCTCCTCTTCGCTCCCCATCTCCTCCTCTTTGCTCTCCTCTTTAATTTCTGGTTCGTTTCCTCCTTCTTGGCTGTCTCCGGGTTCTTCTTTATAATTCCCGGCTGCTTCTTTTTGCTTTTTATCACCTTTGCTCTTTATGCTTAGTTCACTTTCCCGTCTGTATTTCTCGAGGCTCTTTTTTGAGGTTTCAGGGCTGAAATCGCGCTCTGGGAAGGAAAAAAAGGCAATTTTAAACCAAGTTCCAGCACCGAGCCAGCGGTAGGGGACGAGAAAGCCCGATTCCCGCCCTCCATCACCACCATTAGAAAGCTCCCTTCTATTTTCTGTCTCCCAGGACGCAGTTTGTGGGGATTTAAGGGGCTGAGCTGCAGGGTCGGAGGTGCCGGACACCCGGGTGGTGGCCACGGGGACACCGGGGGACACCGGGGAGGTGCCGCCACCTCCTGCCCGGGCCGGGAATAGCCCCGAGGCGGCCACGAATTCGGTGCTTTCGCCGAGATTTTCATTCAATACTTGTAAGGAAATCAGTATTTATATACAATGTGGATTCTAAAGCGCAGCTGATGTTTTTGAAGATCTCAGCGCTGCGGGTCTCGTTTATTCACAGCCACGTTTTGAAACGATTTTGCTTCTGACAGCACCCACAGTTCTGTGTTCTGGGCGCTGGAGCTGCTTTCGGTGTAATTAAAAGCAGTTTTCTAAATGGGTGGCACTGAAGGGTGAAACCAGGCTCCTTCACTGTTACCAAGGCTGCGTTGATATTACTGACTTTGGTTTATACCAGCTCAAGGTTATCGTTCCAGAAAAGGCAAGTGGGGAGTTGGTATATTTATGGGGTGCTGAGATCTAAGTGACAACTACCTTTAGCAGAGTAAGCTTCCTTTGCTTTCCTTTTTCCTCTCAGCTCTTTGATGAAGCTTTTACTCACATCGTCTAAGGCCTGCAAGTGATACAGGTTATTAATAAAAGCTCTAGAAACGCAGTTACACACCTAAGCTTTTCCTGTTTTGACCTCTGCTATCACTACCATGAGCTTTGTTTCTCCCAGCAGTGGTTACTACCCATTAATATCCCTTATCAAATATCTCCTGCCTTGAAGATTCCATCTCTCGCGCTATAATTTTTCTTCTGGCAGGAGAACAGGCTCTGCTGGAGCTCTGGAGCCCCAGGAGGGATCACCAAAAGGCAACTGTCTGTGTCAGGTGAGCTCAACCTGGTGAGCCAGGTGTGGTCCCATCACCCCCAACCCGCAGTTGGGTCAGTGAACACAGGCTCACAGAACACGCAGACTGTCGGTTCACAGGACACCGGACGATAGTTCCATCTGACTTCCTGGTGCTGCCCCGAGCTTCTCTCCTCTTTGCAACAACCCACTTACAATAACGATGGCGTCCTGAGCAGCTTCGTTGCGAATAAATGTCGCCTTCTCAAGCGCTTTTTCAAAGGTGATGATCGCAGACCAGTAATTCTTCAAGTTTACTGTCACAGGCAAATGAAAACATCTATGTTAACCCAAGATCAAGAGAACAACACCAGTTAAGCAACTCTGCAATAGGTCTTGATCTGAGTGGTTACTTTAGCTGTTAAATCTGAGGTGTTTTCACTAAGATCTCAACAGACAGGCTGTATCCATCCCTAGAACAAAATCGGTACTGATGCCTTTACCTTGTGCTTGTGCTATGAGCACATAAGCGTGGAGCTGCCACTCGACGTTTCCCTCCTCATCTGCCGACTGCAGGGACATCTGTCCATACGTTTGGGCTGCTTCAGCTTTATTCAGCTCGAGGTAACACTGGCCAATTTCATGGAACAGCCAGGTCTTCTCCAGGCTGGATTTTGCCAGCGGAATCTTCTCCTCCCAGCTTCACGCAGAGAGCAAGAAAGGCAAGAAACGACTCTCAGTGTGTGCAGTTATCATTGCAACTACTGATTCTATAAACAAAGCGTTGCAGGTACGGTGGGTGTGAAAAATGTCACAGCCCCCCTTGCTTTGCTAGCGGTGTGAATAAACGGAGAAGGCAGCATCTGTTAAATCCAAAACACAACCTTACGCCTCTTTTGGTTTAGTGTTCATACCTTTCAATAGCTTGCTCGAATTTGCCGATTCTGGCGTAAACTCTGCCAACGTTATCAAGGGCTCTGGACAAGGCATCCGGCAGTTTGCTGTGTGGAGAAGAAGGAGAAATCATAGTGGCTGAAGTCTTGTTCCTGATCCAGTCTGCGCTTTCTTCAGCCTTATCTGTTTCCTTCGGTGCTCAACAGGCTAAGTGTTGAGAGTTAAAGGCCTCATGGCAGGCTGGAAGTCTTAAAATCAAGATAGAGTTTTGGTTTTGTCTGCAGCTGTTGCAGCTGACTCCCCGTAAGACACAGGGGAAACGGTTTAGCAGGAGAGAGGCAGAAATTTCTTAAATCAATATTAAGAAATGAATTAATGAACTGAATTAATGAAAATGATAAGCAATAAATCACTTACACTTTAAAAGCCCTATGGCAAAAAGTAAAACTAAAACAACTTCAATTCAAGCAGCTGTTCAGTGTGTTCTCCTGTGCTTTGCAAAACCTTTATTAAATCTTAAGGCTAGATTTAGTTTCATTCTGTTTTAGCTGAAAGAGCTGCAGAATGTGTTCTGTATGGGCAGGTAACTGTACCTCTTTGGCAAATATTTTACGCCTGCTATCGTGGTTTGAAGGCGAATTATTTGAAAGGAAAATGTAACAGAAAACTTGTGTATTTGGGAGCTTTCCTGAGAAGGAAGCGCATCCTAGAGGCCAAAGTGCCGAGACCGGGACTTGTGTTCTTTGCTTTGCTCCAGCAGAGACTGAGCTGTGCCACGTGCTCTAGGTCCTTTAAAGATAAGAAGTCACTGGAGACCACAACGCTTGGGCAGAGTCTGAATGTGTTGCCCTGTTAAATCTCCAGGTGATAATCACAACATTACCTGATGCTAAAACACCTTAACAGGGGGGTTTTCCTTCTCTTTCCTCCTCATCCATCTGAACCCCTCAGCACTTACTTCTGCCTGGCCAGTGCCAGGTCCACTTTGTGGCTTCGCAGAGCCGCCTCCATCTGGCCCATCTCGAACCGCGCGTTCCCCATGCAGCTGTGGAGGTTTCCAATGATCTCGTTCTTGTTGGGAACTTCATCATCTGACCACCCCTGGATTGTTTTGAGCACACGCTCGGCTTTCCTGCAGCTTTCTTCAGGGCAATCGCCGCTCAGCACTAGAGACAAAGAGGAAAGTTTAATGCTAATGTGTGGACACAGTGATTTTGGGAAGTGAGACTAAGCGCAGTTCTATAAGCCTCAGACTAAGCTTGGGGAAGGTTAGAACTCCAAACTCTTCATGCATCTCCTCCTCCGATCTCCAAGAAACCTGTCCCTGGGAGATGGTGCTTCTGATGAAGTTCTAGCTCTAGTACTTGGGGTTTTGTCTCCTAAATCAGCCCCTTGCGCTTCGCTGGTGAGCTCTGCTCTTTTTAACCAGGAATTGGACCGCAGGGTGTTTCTGACACAACCCTCACCAAGCTGGTGTAGTTTAAAAGAACTGAATTGCAGTAACAACTAAATTGTTTTCCCTGAGTTGTAAATATGTAGCACGGGACAGAAAAAGAGACAAAAGTGGCTGAATTACTCCTTCCAAACCACTGGTTTTCAGCTTCTTCATCTCTCTACAATGGTGGTTTTGAACTATAGAAATTATTAACTTTAGCGGCCGGCATTGTCTCAATAAAACAACTTCTGCTTACCAGAGCAGGGGCATTTGCTGGCTTCGGTATCTAAGTGATGTCCTGAAAACCAATCAGCAAGACCTCAAGTACAGGAAAAGCTGAGAAAAAAACGTGTTGGATTCTGTGTCTAAGAAAGTGTTGGGAAGGGTGAAGAATACAAAAGCAAATATTCCCCCAAAACTACCTATTAGTGTTTGTTAGTACTCGCACCGCTTCTGTTGTTCTGAACTGTAACTAATAATTACATGTGCCAATCATCATTCTCTTACTGCTTCCAGCCAGGACACCTACACATGTCGATGTCCTCCATGTTCTTCACGATGTATCTGCTGATTTCAGCCGGTGTTTGTTTCTTGTCCCGGATCCACATTTGCTGCCTGAGCTTGCGCTCCCTCACACGGGCATAAATCGGCTTCTGCTGCTGCCAGAATTTGCTGCACGTGTCCAGGTAGGAAATACCGTCCGAAACCAGGTCCGCGACTTTGATCCCCTGCCTTGTGCTGCTCTCCATCAAACCTGAACATAAGAAGGTAAGACCCAGGGCAGTGTTAATGTATCTGCGAAGCTGCAGTTCGGTGGGGACTGTGTGTGGTTTTCTGCTCTGATAGTGCACCTGAGAACTGATGTGATTACAGTATCACAGTATGTTTGGGATCGGAAGGGACCTCAAAAGATCATCTAGTCCAATCCCCCCATGGAGCAGGAACACCCAGATGAGGTTACACAGGAAGGTGTCCAGGCGGGTTGGAATGTCTGCAGAGAAGGAGACTCCACAACCCCCCTGGGCAGCCTGGGCCAGGCTCTGCCACCCTCACCAGGAACAAGTTTCTTCTCAAATTTAAGTGGAACCTCCTGTGTTCCAGTTTGAACCCATTATCCTTTGTCCTATCACTCGTTGTCACCCAGAAGAGCCTGGCTCCATCCTCATGGCACTCACCCTTTAGATATTTATAAACATTAATAAGGTCCCTCCTTAGTCTTCTCTTCTCCCAGCTCCCTCAGCCTTTCCTCACACAGGAGATGCTCCACTCCCTTCAGCATCTTTGTTGCCCTGCGCTGGACTCTCTGCAGCAGTTCCCTGTCCTGCTGGAACTGAGGGGCCACAGCTGGACACAAGATTCCAGGTGTGGTCTCCCCAGGGCAGAGCAGAGGGGCAGGAGAACCTCTCTGACCTACTGACCACCCCCTTCTAACCCACCCCAGGTACCATTGGCTTCCTGGCCACAAGGGCCCAGTGCTGGCTCATGGTCACCCTGCTGTCCCCAGGAACCCCAGGTCCCTTTCCCCTACACCGCTCTCTAATATGTAATTTCCCAACCTATACTGGAACCTGGGGTTGTTCCTGCCCAGATGCAGGACTCTACACTTTCCCTTGTTAAATTTCATCAGGTTATTCCCCGCCCAACTCTCCAGCCTGTCCAGGTCCCGATTAGGAGGGAAGTTACGGAAAACTCATTGCTGTGGCGTATTCTGTGTGTTTTAGTGAGCGGGAGGGGCTGTTCCCAGCCCCTGTAGTCACTGATAAGAGCCAAGAAGGGGCCCAATTAACGGGAGGCAGCAGTGATGGGCGACGATGAGCTGGACAGAACGGTCGTATGGGGCATTTGTACTGAAATGGCACTTTGGAAAGTGTTGTGGATTAGAGCACAAGATGGAAATGGAGGCTTTTACATGCCTGGAAAGCAGGGAGCCCGCATGTATTATTAATGTTAGTAACAGCATAAAACCTGCGAGAAGACTATCTCTGTAATCACTTCTCCATCACTGGGTAAAGAGTTCCCTAGAAACATGACTGAAGGGGAATCACCTCTCTGCCTCGATCTAAAATAAGATACTTCTTGAAACCCCACATCTGGATCTGAACAGCATTTATAATGAAACCACAAATGAGTTACAGTTTATAAGCAACGCTTTGCACTTAATGCAAGCGTCAGTGGAATTCATCGTCGTGACAGAAGTTAATTTGTGACGATGCTGTTTCTGCTTTTTTTCATCAGTATAGATTGCTTGGAGTTTATTTATTGATACAAAAACCTGCCAGTTAATAGGGAAGGAAATGGAGGCAAACGTAGTTATGAATATTGGATCTGGCTCCAAAATACCTGTGCTCTCCAGACACCTGCCTCTCCCATGACCGCTGCAAGCACCATGTGCTGCGTGAGTGCTGATACAAATAAGAGTGGTCGTGGAGGTATAAAATAAGGGAAAAAAGAACCTTTTTAGAAGGAATATTTAGTTTAAAACAATGGAAAAATACCTTTATCCTTGAGCAACTTTTCTAGATAGGCCTTGTCAGCATAGAGCTCTCCGAGAAGCTGTCGCTCTACTTTTTGATTCCTCACTGGCTCCTTTTTCTTTGTCTGTTTTTGATCCGGAGTCAGTTTGACTTGGAGCTTCTGATTTGCTTGTCTGCTCTACAGCAAGAGAAAATGAGGACAGTTGGGGGAGATGAGTGGGGAACGTTAGAATTAGCAGAAATCTGTTCACACTCCATATAAGCAAAAAGGTCTCACCAATAGCTTTGGTCATGAGCAACTGAAATTTGGAACCTTATAGTGCTCCCTCGCCTCTAGGAACAGAAGAGGGGATTATAGGAAGAGCAAGCATTCTTGTATTGCTCTGGAGGGTTTCCTTCAGGGGACCACCCCGACATTAAGCAATCGAGAAAGCGTCCATTAGCAAAAATGGGAAGCTTAAACATCAGGTGAAAGCAAAGTAAATATTGTAGATAAATGGACCGTGGCTCTGACCTCAGTGCGGTTACTTATTAACCTGTGACAGGTGATCAGCGACACCCCACAGGAACAGGCTGGTACAGACATTTCAAGCCAGGCTTTGTTTCCCTGTGGTTCCTCTTCCCCATCTCTTTAACTTTTGTGTAGCTGGAGCCAGAACTGCATTAAAACAGGTGCATAAATGCTCTTGGAAGGCATCGGTGTGGTTCCTGCACTTGGAAGACGCTTCACTAGACCAGCCGTGTCTGCATCCGTGTTGCTGCAGAAATATTAATCCTCTAATGCCTATTTCAGAAAGTATTAGCATTATAATAAATCAAGTTAGTTGATAAAGCAAGAGCACTTCAGCCTGTACCTCTGCCTGCCTGCTTATAAAGCACAAATCCGCTTTATTCTCCAGTTTAACTGAGGATGGACCTGCAAATAGAGAGAAAACACTCGTTAGCGTTCAAGAACAGCAGCGCAGAAGCTTTAGAAATTAAAATGACCATAAATGCGCCAAGTCTATAACGTCCCGTTTGAAATGAAGCTTTCTACAAATTATTTCAAATGAAATAGGTGGATGTTGGTGCGTTCTGTAAGCAGGGAATACAGCGCTCAGATGCAGCTCCTCTGGGGATTGTAATGGCTGATTTCACGTGGCACCAGGGGGCTCCCGTCACACTGAATTTTCCTACAGACACAATCTGTGTGGAAAGCGGGGAAGGAAAAGGACGGCAGGTTCTCCTGAGGGATCACGGCTGAAAACAGAAAGATCATAAGCACAGGGATCTCCAGCAATGCGGAGAGTTGTTTTAAAGTGCGCTGGCATAAGGGCAAAACTCCCGTTTCATTTGCACTCTGCCATCCAGCTCTGCTATTCACATTGCACGCTGGAAGTGGAATAGAAGTGACAAACTGCTCTTTTTAGGCCTGGTCGGAAGGGAGGAAAGAGCTTCGCATGCTGTTGTAGGAGATTTCCTTCAGCAAGGCAACGAGGCCACGACCGTGATGTGAGTACATGTGGTATCATGGAAGGCAGGTGCTTCTGAATCTAAAGCGCACTCAGTAACACAGTTTTGGGGATGTGTGTGTGTTTCTCAACTATTTAAACATCTAGATCAACCGCTGATGTGTTGTCTTGCTGCTTTTCCCCTGCATCTAGGAATTATAGGTTGATTTAAAATACATCTTGGTTTTAAATCTGTTCATCTGCCTACAGCGCTGATGCTTGAAGGCATTTCAAGCCCTTATATCAAGCATGGGAACCATCTCAGCTGAGAGCTGCAAAGATATCTGGGCATTTCTACTAGGCTAAGGAAGCAGCAGAAATGGAGGAAAGCAAGATCTGGAAATTTTCCCTGTTTTATTTATAAAAATATATCATGTATGGAAGAGTTTTGGGCTTTTCACAGCTGGGGCATGAAGTTGATCCGGGGCGCTGGAGGTGGGCTGAAATGTTGATATATTTGAATGATTGTTTTGGGTGTCGGGGCGCGCGAGGCGGTTGAAAGGCTGGGCCGGGGGGGGGTTGGCCCCGGGGATGCGCCTGGGCAGATCCCAACCAGCCCAGCGGGTTCTCCCGCGCGCCGGCTGCTCCGCGCAGGTCACAGGCGTGGCCGTGCGCCCGAGAGCGGCTGCACGTCCGTCCTGCCTTCGTTAAAAACAAGTTTCTCTTTTAGTGAATTTTCCTGTCAGGTAAAGCTTTGGTATTAGCTGCGTTTTCCTGGAGAACCAGATGCATGTTTTGGTAAACGTAGCAATGGAATGCGAGGTTATTGATAACCATGGATGTACCTCTTGCGAGAGGGGCAATGAGAAACAGGTGACCAAGGAACTGACCAACTGAGTATAACATCCCATTCATGTGATAATTCATATAAAAGTGGGAGATCATGAGGATCTTGCCCTTTTCCTTCCTTCCCTTTTCCTTACGGCCAACATTAGGACCTTGTGAGTCGTCCCTGAAAGCTGAGGCCTAGTGGGAGACTGAATCCAGCTCCGGTTGGCTGCAGAGTCCAGTCCAGGACTTCGGGTG
Source organism: Columba livia (assembly GCF_036013475.1). NCBI lineage: Eukaryota > Metazoa > Chordata > Aves > Columbiformes > Columbidae > Columba > Columba livia. The sequence continues at coordinate 1,494,358 of NC_088624.1, forward strand.
CCAGTTCTGCAGTTGCTGGGACTTTCAAGGTTGGTTTTGTATATTTTGTATTGTTTTCTCTATTCTTATTAGCAGCATCAGTAAAACACTTTTAATTTTTCCAACTCTCTTCTCTCTGTCCTCCTTTCCCTCCCAATTGTCTGTCAGTGTGAAGGGGCAGAGAGAGGGGAAGGAGGGGCATAGGGGGTTAACAATGCATCTGCCACGGTTTTGTCACTCTGCAATCAAAACCTTCGACAACGTCCCGTCCCTGCTTGTCTGCGTATAAGGACATTGCTAAGAGAAAAACTAAGGGGAAAGGGACAAGTTTTGCGTTTGAACATCACTGGGTCCTTGGCCTTTCCTGTCTCCCCCAGGACTCCGTTCTGTGATTTAAGCCAGAAATGATGAAAGCTCCATTGCAAAAGTCAGCGGTTTCACTGGGCTTGTGCAACGTAAGCTGGAGGAAAGTCAGGATCCCGGGAAGGCCGGGCTCGGGCAGCAAGGCAAATTCCACAATAAACCTTGAATATTAGGATACAGAACCCAGAATGGATTCTGTAATCAGCAGGGCTGTAAGTAGACGAGCTGCTCTGTTCTGTATCACCTACATCATCTCATGGTGACTTTGGAAATTTAAGTTAGTGTTAATTTACTTACATAACCAAAGTTATTAGATACTGTGTACAAACAGGCATTCAGCATAGAAAAAAAAGAACAGGGCTGTGCTCTTTTTGGTGATTCCTGGTTTCATTTGAGAGTGACCACTGAGCACACAAATCCAGAAGCAGAGAGATTGCTGTTTCAGGGGCCTTTGTGTGGCAATTTCGCCATCAGCTGCGCACCAAACAGCTTCTGGCTGTGCTTGCCGGGGCCATAAAATAAACCATCTTACTTCCGATGCAGTTGACAATTGCCTCCTGGGATTTCTCAATACCCAGCCGGAACTTCTGCAGTTCGGGACGTAGTCTGTAGCCTCGATGATAGAACACTAACGCAAACTCAAAATCACCCATGGTGTATAATGTCTCGGCTTTTTGGTAAAGACCCTAAAATGACATTTGGGAAAAAAAGAAAAAGCATGTAAAAGAGAAAAACAAACTTCAGATATCTCAGTTAACTCCCCGCTAGGAAGGAGTGAGATCCCTGTGAGATCCCTGTGCTATTGCAATCTGCATACAAGAAATCAGATCCTAAAACTCTTTCTCAGTTGTTGTCCAAGCACCTCCACTTCTCTGGAAGCAAGAAAAACCTCAAGAGTGTGTTTAGAGTTGTCTGTTTCTACACAAAACTGCCTCTCAGACCCTCCAGACTTTCACAGACCGGTCCTTGGCTACCCCAGCCATTGTCACTTCCCGCTATTTACCTTGGAGAACGTTTTGTCGTTTTGGAGAGAAGCTTCAGCATCTTTCAGGGAGTTTTGTGTGTCCCCAAGCCTCAGGTAACACTCTGAGCGGGCAACGAGAGCGTACCTGTCTCCTGGTCGCAGCTTCAGCGCCTGGAACGCGGCAGATGTGGATACGGCGTCAGCGCTGGCTCAGCAGCACAAATACACACAAGCACATTTATTTGATGCAGCATGCTGCGTCCCTACGTTCCTACGAGGATGGAGCCAGGCTCTTTGCATCACAACTAATGATAAGACAAGAGGCAATGGGAGGTTCCATTTAAATTTGAGAAGAAACTTCTTCCTGGTGAGGGTGGCAGAGCCTGGCCCAGGCTGCCCAGGGGGGTTGTGGAGTCTCCTTCTGTGCAGACATTCCAACCCGCCTGGACACCTTCCTGTGTAACCTCATCTGGGTGTTCCTGCTCCATGGGGGGATTGCACTGGATGAGCTTTCCTGGGCCCTTCCAACCCCTCACATTCTGGGATTCTGTGAGGCCACCACCTCCGAGTGCCACCTCCTGCCCCCCCGGTGGCCCTGGGTGCCCTCCTGCCGTCCCCACCCCCCCGCTCCGCCACGCCTCACGTTGTTGAGGTAGATCAGGGCCTTCTCGTACTCGCCGCGCTGGTACAGCAGCGTCCCCTCGGCCATGAAGCTCAGGAAGGTGCCGCCCTGCACGGCGTGCGCCTCCATGGCCGCTCCGACGCCGTCGCTTGGCAACCGCTGCCTGGCAACAGCCGGCTCCCGGCGCAGCGCGAAGCCCCGCCCAGGGTGTGACGTCAGGGTAGCGCGCCCGCCTAGGTTTCCCGCGCCCCGGTAAGGAGTTCCCGCACTCCCGCGGTGCCTCCGAGCGCGGCCCCGGGAGCGGCTTCCCGGGCTGTACCCCCGGCGAGGCGGCACGGCAGGGCACGGCAGGGCACGGCAGCTCGCTGCTTCGGAGCGGGCGCGTTGCTCCGGCCGTGGGGCCTCCGCCAGCCGCGGGCCGGGTGTCTCCGGTAACCGCAGCCGAGCGTTGGGGCGGCCCGGCTGTGCCGTTAAGGGCGAGTCCGCGCAAGCACGGCGGTGCGGGGGCGCGCCGCGCGGGCCGGTCAGGGGTGCGGTGTAAGTAGGACACGCGTGGGTGGTGACAGGTGCGTGGAGAGGGGTTGCGCTGCTTGGGAGGGAAGGAAATACAAAATGCACGTTTTCCACCCAAATGTGCGCAGGCTCTGAAGCACCAGGCGCTCGCGGGGTCTCGCACGTCTCTCCTGACCCAACCTGCCCAACCGCCAGAGGATCTGGCGCCCGTTGGGGTTTTGTCCTTACACCCACGTTTCCAAAGCCCTGCGCTGGAAGCACAGCCAGAAAAAGGGGTGTGGGAGCTCCCACGCTTGGTAAAGCTGCGTTGCAGAACGATCGTGCGAGTCCTTCTGCTGAACAGGTTCCTCTGCTCGACCAGGTCACAAGCCGGTGCCTGCTACGGGGGTTTTGCCAGGGCAGCCCACCGCCTCTCTCTGGAATAGGCATATCTGGTAATTTTTGGTGTTTGCTGGTAGCTTGTGGTACCGGTTTCATCACTGCAGTGTCCAATCTTGGACGAGCAAATCACAGTATCACAGTATCACAGCATGTTTGGGATTGGAAGGGCCCTGGAAAGCTCATCCAGTCCAGTCCCCCCATGGAGCAGGAACACCCAGATGAGGTTACACAGGAAGGTGTCCAGGCGGGTTGGAATGTCTGCAGAGAAGGAGACTCCACAACCCCCTGGGCAGCCTGGGCCAGGCTCTGCCACCCTCACCGGGAACAAGTTTCTTCTCAAATTTAAGCGGAACCTCTTGTGTTCCAGCTTGATCCCATTACCCCTTGTCCTATCATTGTTTGCCACCGAGAAGAGCCTGGCTCCATCCTCATGGCACTCACCCTTTATATATTTATAAACATTAATGAGGTCCCCCCTTAGTCTCCTCTTCTCCAAACTAAAGAGCCCCAGCTCCCTCAGCCTTTCTTCATAAGGGAGATGCTCCACTCCCTTCAGCATCTTGGCGGCTGCGCTGGACCCCCTCCAGCAGTTCCCTGTCCTTATTGAACTGAGGGGCCACAACTGGACACAAGATTCCAGATGTGGTCTCACCAGGGCGGAGTAGAGGGGCAGGAGAACCTCTCTCGATCTACTGACCACCCCCCTTGATGAATGATGAATGGGAGATGCTGCTGTTTTTCTCCTCCTATCAGCGACTGTAGTCTTGACTTCATTTTGGCCTTGGGTGAGACCCTGCCAAGATGAATGTTTGAAGCGATTTGTTCTTGCCAAATGACTCAGAGCGGGTGTGGTGTGTCTGTCCTGTTGGGAGCCTGTGAGATTTCACTTCGCCATGGGGAATTTCAGCGCTGGTGCTGGATTCTGGATGCGGCTCAGGAATGACGTGCCTGTCCTCGCTCCGTGGCTGCTGGGACGGGGCTGGGTGCTGCAGTGGGGGGGAGGCTGGGTGTCGCACTCGGGCGGTGAGATAAATGCCGGTTGAGTGGGAGGCCAGTGTCACACAGCCCTGTCCCCAGGGGTCACGTTGCTGATGCGTGCTTCAGTCACAGGAAATACGAGGGGAAAAAATCAACGTGCAATGGATATTTCTGGCAAGCAGATGAGATGTCTGCCGTTAGAGGCTTCTTACAAAACAAGCGGGGCAGTCAGGAGCGGGAAGGTGGGATGGCTGTGTCCTGCCCAAGGCCTCGCAATGCCTCAGAAGTGTCTTCTTGCCCTGTTTGGTGTCTCTGATCTGTACGCCCGCTGTCCTGCGTGGGTGAGAGGCACCTGCTGGCTGTGTCCCTGAGGATCGCGCTCCGGGCTGCTGGTGATGTACGCAGGTGATGCTCCGTGCCAAGCAGGGCCGCTCTGCCGCTCCCCACCGTGGGCACCACCGCAGTTACGCCACCCCCGTGGGAGGTTTCACAGCTGCCCCAGTGCTGAGGAAGGAACGCCCGGCTCTGCCCCGCTGCCAGGACCGCAGCCCGGTGGGTGCGGGTGTGGGCACGCAGGGAGGCCGTGCTGCCCGGGGGCAGGCGGGGGGTGTGGGGCCGCTCCGGCGCTGGGAGCCCCAACCGGGCCTGCAGCCAGGCGGGCGGCGCAGAGCGTGACGGCGGCGTGGCCGCGGCCCTTTGCTCCGGCCCGACGTCAGCGCCGCTTGGCCCGCGGCCCCGGCCCGGGGGTTCACGGCCGGGGGGCGGGAGTGGGAATGGGCGGAACTACGACTCCCACAAGGCCGCGCGGCCGCACCCCACTATGGACAACCAATGAGAGCGCGGCCTCCGCTCAGGCAAGGTACACGTGACGGTGACCGCAGCCAATGGGAGGCGGCGGCGCCCGTAGGCCGATGGGCTGGGGAGGCCCCGCCGCGCCGCAGCGAACAAAAGGCGGCGGCGCCGGGCAGGGTGCGGGGCAGCGCGGTCGAGCGGGCGTCCGGGTGAGTGTGGCGGGTGGTTGGGCTGCGGCGGGACCCGTTAGCTCGCTCTGGAGGGCGGTTGCGGGGCCTCGCGGGGCGCTGCTCCTGCCGGGGGTCCCGCGGGCCGGGTGGGAACGGAGCGGGGACACGCTTTCGGCGGGTAGCGCCTCTCCCGCCCCGGGGGACGCTTCCGCGCCCTCGCTGGAGCCTGTGGGAAGGCTCGGTGGGCCCAGCCGGTCTGCGGGAAGCGCTGGGGTTTTGCTCCAGTAGCAGCAGGGAGCGGAGAACCGAGCGTCCCGGTGCGGGACGGAGCCGGAGCCCCGAGCTCCCCCCGGGCTCCGCCGGCCCTGACCTTGCGGCCCCCCCGCTGAAAACACTCGTGTTCGGGGCGGTCTCGGCGGAACGGGACGTTCCTGAGGGCTGGTCTGTTTGCGATGGGCACAGCACAAATCTTGAAGGAGGGGCTGGGAGAAAGGGCGCCTGTCTGTGCCACAGCGGACCCGGTGTTGGCGTTTTCCTTCCCTTCATCCCTCATGCAGGATCCTTGGCCAGGACGAACGTCTCTCTGTGGCGGCTGTGGAGGCGGCAGCCCCTGTTCGGGGATCTCTGTGTATCAGCAGGAGGCTGAATAACAGCCTGTGTCCCTTTCAGGGAAGGGATGTGACAGTTCCAGGAGCTGTGAAATGGCTGTTTTCCAGCTCTTTTATATGCTACCTGCAAACACCTGCTGTTTATCTTGCTCCTTCTGTACACCCTGCTCTTTTCTCTCTGTTAAACTGCGTTTGTTGCCTGCAATAGTGTCTAAAGACTGAAAACTCAAGTGCATCCTGAGTATATTGCTTTGTAGATACCTGTATTTGCTTTGTTTCCTTGATTGGGTTTGGAGCACGGAATATCGGCTCTGCTTTCTAATGTTGTTATTTAAGCCCTGTAGAGTTTTCCACGTGTGAGATTCTGTATGAACACGCAGGGCTCTTCCTACCGTTAGCAGCTCCGCTCAAAGTGGGACCCAACACAAAGCACAGCCAGAGCTGGGAATCCTGCGGACCAGAGTACACACTGCTGCTCTTTGCTTTGCACATGATGTAGAGAAGGATTTAAGGAATAAACTTGTCAAAAGACCTTCCCCAAAGCCGCAGAATAAGACGGTGTTTAAAGACGGGGTTCTAAATACCCCACTTGTGGCACTAGATGCTCACCAGGGGGTTCAGAGCCAGCCCGCTGCTCTTGGGTTGACATCCACTCCCTGTCCTGGTTGCTGTTTTGTTCTCAAAGGTTCATCTGCAGGGAACCTTCTCCAGAGCTGAGTGCTTGATGTGCTCGCTGCCTCGGTGATTGCACCTGCTCGCATCGTACCGCAACGGTGCCAGGTTTCCTAACACGCAACGTTGAGGTGCGTGGACCCGTGAAGCTGGCGGACTCCCCAGGGCCTCTTCTCCAGCCCTCTCTGCTCTGAGAAACACGCCCGTTTGCCAGCTGGATGCTGATGTAGCTTTTCACGCTGCTGGGGGCTGAAAATACTGGCTGGTCTTGAACCGTGTTAATAAATCACCTGGGATGGAGGGGGGAGGCGGCTTTACAGTGTGGTTTTGTTGACATAACTCTTGAGAGAGAGGGCATGAAACATTCACCGGAGAGGGAGTCTTTCTCCCAGCAAAAGCATCACTCTGGTCTGACCGGATTGGAGAATGGTCCTGATCTGAATCGAGGAGAACTCTGTGTGTGAGCGCTGTGTCCCGTGCGAACACAAACGGGTGAAGATCGTAGTTATACGCTGATTTTCTGTATTGCATATTCCCCTCGGCTAGTCGCCAGTGTATTGGGGCAGATGGATAAGCCGTGTCACAGCAAACACGACGTTTAGCTCTTCAATCCTTGTCTTTTTTTTTGATTTCTTTTATTTTTTAGATTTGGTGTGTGATGTTTTGAGGGAATCGGTGCTTCCGAGCCCTTGAAAATGTCACCTAGTCCATTTCTCTTACTTGCTCTGGACTTGCTAGTGGAGGCTGGAAACCTGCACTTCTTAAATCACTGGCTATGGACGATGATACAAAGGTCTCTGTGTTGTAGGAAAGCTTTTTTAATCATTCATGGAAATCAGTAATAAGTCCAGAAATAAGTTATTTTTACTCCGGTAGCCCACTTGTCAAACCAGAGCTGGGTGTGTGGCATCTGTTCACCAGAGCTCTTTGCTCCTGCTGGAGGAGGAAAGGCCAGCACGGTTCAGGACACAAGAACGGTCCTTGTAACTCAGGCTGAACCCAGAACTGACCCGGCTTTGAGCTTGAGTCTGGGGTAGCTGACCTCCTGAGGCCCCTTCTAACCCAAACTGCTTTGTGATTGTGTGATCTGTTGCATTTTAACCGAAAAGTTCCTGGCACGTGCTGTAGAAAATGCTTTAAAGTGGCAGGAGATCGTCCTTCGCTCGGCAGGTTTGGCCACGAAGCAGCTGTGTGTCCGTCGTGGTCCTTCAAGAGAAGGCAAAGCAGCCTAGAATAACCAGATCTGCAGGGTTGTGATGGCGCAGGTACAGTACAGAACGACCAGCAAAACGTCCCGGGCAGCCGGAGAGGGATTATAGGTTTAAAAACTATTAATTCTATCTGCCCCTCTCCTAAATCTTGTGCGGCAGAGAACGCGCACTGAGAGCAGGCTGGAAAAGGCGTTTTGTGCTGCTGACAGGACTCTTTGTGTGTGGTGGCTGCAAGATCTGGGGCCTAAAGTCATAAGAAAATAGTATTATTTTGGTTTTACCTAATGAATCACGAACAGAGCAGTGTCTGGGAGGGACTCGGTACAGAAGAACGTTATCGTATAGCTTGTATTTGGTACAGAGAAAGGCATGATTTTATTTTCCCTGCACCCCCCCTGTTTTTCATCAGAGATGCATCCATTACTCACATCAGCGTTGGCTGGAACTGCAGGTGCTAAGAATGACTGAAAATCTGATTATCTGTGGCAGATGAGAGTCCAAAACTGCAAAGCTCCTGCTCCTCGAGTTCTGTGCTGACCTGCAGTCCGTGCTGCTGCTCGGTGTTGCAGAACAGATGGAAATGGTTAATGGAGCCCGCTCTGGTTATGTCTCCCTGGTTGATAAGGGACCTGCACGAGCACATACACTGAAGAATTGCTGATGCCTTATGGATTTTTTTTCCCCTGCTGATCTTCTAGCTTAACAATTCAGCAGACTGAAGCAATTGTGTTGTGCTGTCCATCCCGTGAGAAAGGCAGGGCTGGAGCTGCGGAAAAACTAAGCGAGGGGCATGATTAAAGACTTGCTAATGATTAGGAAACGTCTGGATGAACTATGGGCAGAGGAGGGTAACGCCGCCTCACGCCTGCTGGGCTGTTGCCATGGCACAAGGATTTTGTCATTTTTAATCTACTGCTACTGTAATGATCCTCTAGGTTTTTCTCTCTTTACCCCAGTAGTGTTATTGCAAAAATGAGGTGGTGAAATCGGGTGAGAAACGAGGGGAGCAGCAGAATGTAGTGGCGTAAAGACGGCCCATAACGTTTGAGATGAGCAGCTTCCCAGTGCTGCGACCTGTGGGGACGTCCCTCAGGTTTAAGCAATTCCAACCATGTCACTGTTGCTCCCGCTGACTTTTTGTTTTAGACTCTTTTTAATGCGACCTGAGCGATGTCCTGCGTCCAGTTTCTTGCAGTTGCAGATGACTGCATCTTGGTCGTGGCCTTAAGTAGCATCGGCTTGATTGTTTTCATTTGTAAATGCAGACTGAAGGTCTGCAATGTTGTTCAGGGGCTGTGTCACCCTGGAGAAATGGAAAATACTCAGGGTTTTTTTAAGATTAAGAAATATTTGCTGTTTTCTTTCATCCATCTGCTTCTACTGCACTGAAACGTGATGCTTTTTCTCTAGGACTGGCCCTGAGCATATTGTAGAGGAGGCAGATGATGGATTTCTAAGGGTTTGGAAAGCAAGGGTATTCCAGCTCCCTCCCAGGCAAAATGAATAGCTGCAGGTAACTCGGGAGCAGGATGTGCTCTCAGAAATAGCACCGCTTTAAAGCAACAATCGTAATGGGAAGTTTTCAACGCTACAACACAGGTGACTTACTGTATGTAGCGTGTGTGCGGCTGTGAGGACGAGGCAGCAGCGCCTGTTGGCGGGTGCTCAACGTGGCCGTGTGTGCCTGCAGAATGAGGTGTGGTGGGGCTCTTTTCCTGATGTTCTTTCCTCTTACAGCTCTGCCAACTACTAGCCCAGCGTACAGTCTTCGTAGCTACCCGGTGGCTGACTGATGATATGATAAAGCTCTGAGCTTTTGGTCAGAGAAGCTGGCGGATTCTTTCTGACAATGCTTTTATCTGGTGCACGGACAGTGCGTCACAATTGAGAAGAAAGCTGACTCGGAGTGATAGCGTGAAGCTGATCCACAAGCAGCAGGGGATAGATGCAAACCACTTCTGCAAACCGGTTCTGCAAACCCACTTGAGATTCTTAGTCTGATGCAGCAAACTCTGGTTTCTAGTGGTTAAACTTTCCTGTCTCTTGCAGCTTCTTTGCTAATAAAGATTAAGCAGTCAAAGCAACTCTGTTAATCTTTGAGTTTTTAATGCAGATTACAACACAGTTTACGCTCCTGCCGTTTTGTGGCAGACTAAGTTGGAAGCTGCACTGAAATCACGTTGGGGTTTTACATAACAATTCGCTGGGTTTTAACATCTCCTGCCCTTTCTGTAGCTTCTCCTGTTCTGTTAACACTCGAATTGCATTTGAAAAGCTGTTGCCAGCAAATTTGACTGTCTGCTCTTAAGCCTCACTAACAGCTTTAATAACTTGGTCCAAGCTGTCTCATTCTAGCGGCTACAGAGAATGCACCTTGCCTCCTACTACTTTTTTTCTGCAGAAGAAGTATTTAATATGTTTAGGAGGGAGGGACAGAGGATGATACCAAACCTCCTCCTTCCTGCTCTAGGGAAAAAGGTCTTTATTTCTAATGATGACTAATTATTCCCTGGAATATTCTGTGCTTGCTTAGAGGATGAACAACCCAGTTGATTACTAGTGGTTATTACCCAGAAGGCAACAAGAGAAGTAACTGGAATTTAAAACTGTTTCCCTCTGTGGGTCTTAAGTGGGGCATCTACTTTGTGTCGGCATGTGCAGTTAGTCCTACTGAGCCATTCAAATACTTCACTGTCCAGATACTTGGATGGAATCTGAGCTCTTTGTGTTGATGCCTTTCTGCTGTGCGTTTCTCCCAGAAACCATCCTACGCAAGCTTTTGTGTTCCGTGCCACGCTGGCTGTGCCTGGGGAGCAGGGATGTGACCTCCGGTCACTCGGGATGCGGCACGAGCTCCTGCTCGAGCTTCCCTGCCAGCGCTCTGACCCCTCGGAGACATCAAAACCACTCGGTGACTTCTGGCTGATCACAGGACTCGGTTCTGATGGCTGACACGTGCAGACAGGTTCACTGGGATGAAGTATTTTAAATAAATGTTTACTGCAGCTACGACATTTCTTACCTTAATTTCTTTGTTTCGAGCATCTTGTTCTGTAGGATGTGAACCTGCTTCCAAGACATATAGATTCTGAAACAAACAAACAAAATTATGTAAATGCGTTCTGGTCTTGATAATACTGGCAATGCTGGTTTTCTTTTAGCAAAAGGTGCGGGGGGTTGCTCATTTGTGTGCAGCCAAGCTCACCCGAGGTGTGGGAAGCCATCAGAAAACAGGTGGGAGGAAGGGTGAGTTTCTCCTGTTGCTTTGCCACTCCCTGCTGCTGACCTAGAAGAAATTGGTAGATTCTATGTTACGTAGATCCCACAACAAACCTGTGTGTTTTATAACCGTATTTATAGTGCAGAGATGCAGCCCCAGCTCCGTGTTTGCTTTGGTTTTGCACTGAGTTAAGTGATTGGGAGTTTTCTGGGGGAACTGGGCTCTGTTTCTGATCACCTTCTTTTTGTGTTCCTATTCAGACTAGGCAGCCATGTCAGCCAAAGCCATCTCCGAGCAGACGGGGAAGGAATTCTTGTATAAGTACATCTGCACGTCCTCCGCCATCCAGAACCGCTTCAAGTATGCGCGAGTCACCCCGGACACTGACTGGGCACGGCTCACCCAGGACCACCCTTGGCTGCTGAGCGAGGTAAGGACAGCGCTTTGCCTTCTCTTCTCGCCGTGCTGCTCCCGCCGTGCTGCGGAACTGCGCTCCAGCTCGCTCCCGAAGGCCTGGTTGGTGCTGCTGCTCCGCGACATTTGCGTGCAACACCGATGAAGAAACAAGGCCGTAGTTTCACCTTCTGGGCAGCCTGATTATAAAATCCTGTGAAATACAGGAGCAGAGAAATCTGCAGACAAGAAACCTCTAAAGAAACCTCTAATAACGCCAAAGTAAACGAGGCTAATTCAGCAAGAGCCTCTTGAAATGTCAGTCCCTGTTCTCAAACCCTTCCTTTCTGAAGTCATGGAGCGCTTTCTCCACAGCTGCCTTTAACCTTCTGTTAAACCTCTTGTTCAGGTTTCCTCCACCCAAGCAAAATGTCAGGGAACACTTCAAGATCTTTTATATCACACTGTGTTTCATAGCCACGCACTTTCTGTAGAGCACACATACCCAGAGCTCTTTTCATTAGTTGTCCAACCTGGCCCCTTTCCAGTGGTTAATTACATTAAGTCATTGGTTGGTAGAACATGAATGTTCATGGTCATTTCTGGACTTGACTGATAGCCCTGCAGTAAGTAATTAAATGTTCTGTAGTCGAGTGCCTGAGTGAATTGCTGGAAGATAGCGGCAGCGCTTCTAAAAAGCCTTGCAGAGAGGCAGAAGGGGGCGAGGATGCTGTCTGTCCCTAAGGCGGAGCTCTGTAGCGCTAGAAGGGGCTGCAGGGTCCAAGAGACTGAAGAAATCCTGCGGGGACTCGTGCTGTCCAGAATGTCCTGAAGTTTTTGTTTTGCCGTGTACGGAGAATCACTTGATCCAAATCGCTTTCTGATGCTTCCTTCTTTTAATCCCTCTCATACGATGTTGTAGCGTTTAGTGGTGAAGCCAGATCAGCTAATCAAGCGACGTGGGAAGCTTGGGCTGGTTGGAATTAACCTCACTCTGGACCAGGTGAAGGTTTGGCTCAAACAACGTCTGGGCCGAGAAACCACGGTGAGTGCCGCCCTAGCAACAAGAAAATGACATTTTTGTTGTCTTTTCTCTCTACTTACATGACAGGAGCTGGTGCAGAGGTATTTCTCTTGCTTACGGTGGTTTAAAATGCACATTACGCTGATGCCAAAGCAAGTGAGAAGCTGTCCCATGTGTGAACTTCCTGCTGGTCCATGAGCACTGATAAATGGCACAGCCCGGTGCTCCCTGTTACCGTCGCTGGGTCGGGTCTGTGTGGTGGGAGCTCGGCAGGAACTGGTACCATGTTGAAAATCCCTTCCACAGCTGGTAGCTCAGATGCTGTGTGTTGCTGGCACAGCTGCTTCACTGTGAAACCCCAGGCAGATTTAACAAGACAAGTATAAAAGCTGTCATAAAATTGTCCTCTTATTGTAGCCAGCCAGTGTGTTTTGGCTGATGACTGAGTGTTACTTCAAGTCCTTATTTTAACTCAGTGCTGGCTTGTAATATTTCTTCTCCTGGGAATGGCGCTGCAATGCTAATGATAACGAAACGCCTGCCACCCCAGCTGCTGTGTTTTGGGAGCTGATAAAGTTCCGCTGCCTTGGTCCTGTTGAGACTGATTTGCTGCTGGCTCCAGCACCACGTCGTGCCAGGGAGGAGCAGCAGGGACCTGCATCTCATGTGCCTGCCCGTCAAAGCCAGGGATGCTGAAATCGCTCCTCTAGCACAATACAAAGCAGGACTGTGCCAAGGACTTGGGGCCAATGATGTCTGCTCATAAATGTGGATATTGGACAAGCATTTATTGGTGTTTGTCTTGTTTTCTGCCTGCAGATCGCTAATGCTAAGGGCATCCTAAAGAATTTTCTGATTGAACCCTTCGTCCCTCACAAACAGGTTAGTAGAACAAATAAAGCATTAAAAAGTGCTTTTAAATCTCTTGCATGTGGCTTGGATGGATTGATACAGTGGAGAAAGCAGAAGTGTGACCTGCTAGTGTTTGTTCCTGGGTCTCTGCAGGAGGAAGAATTCTATGTGTGCGTATATGCTGCTCGGGAGGGAGATTACGTGCTGTTCCACCATGAAGGGGGTGTGGATGTGGGAGACGTTGATGCCAAAGCTCAGAAGCTGCTTGTGGCGGTGGATGAGAAGCTCAGTGAATCGGATGTAAAGAAACATCTCCTGCAGCATGCACCAGCAAACAAAAAGGAGTAAGTAGAGATGCCCAGTGCTGAGTACAGCCGGACAGACAGAAGCCGCTCTCCTTTATTTCAGTGCAGCATCCCTTTGCTCCGGTCCACCCCAAAGCTTGCACTCCTGCCCTTCTTGCTGCTCTCAAGAATATGCTGTGCATCCTAAATCCAAGTCCTTTGACCTTCTCCAAACCTCTTGTAAAACTCAAAATAAGTGTTCATAGTGTTTTGAGCCTCCACTTGACAGGAGCACTGACTCAGTCTGCTGACGTCTCGACCTCTGAGATGTTGGAGACGTACTGAATTTTGATCCTCTGTGCCAGCATAGAAGAGTTTTGGTTGTTTTTATTTAGTAGAGACGGTGATAAGATGTGACTCCGATTGCTAATTCAGAGAACTGTAGTCTCAGAAGGAATTCTCTTGCTATTCCTATGCTTGCTGCCAGCTTGTCTCCAGATCTCAAAGCTGCTCTAGATCTCAAAGCTGCTCCTGCATCTCCTTTAATTAGATGCTTGTAGCTAGTTATCTTAATATGAGTCATGATCTCTCCAAACATAACGTAATCACTGCTGGCATTGTTTGGCACTGAGGGGCTGAAGGCGCCTGTCACTAATATAATTGACTGTAGTCTCTTTCCCCATCCTAGCTAACGAACCTTAGTTCTCACAAAGATGTGTATCTGACGTCTATTTCTGCCTCTCAGTGAGACTGAACAGCCCAAGTGTCTGTATGACAGTTGTGAGCAACTGTGCTCTCAGCAGAGTTTGGTGGAGTGTAATTAAGATGAGTCATCAAGGTCTCCTTTCCTTGAGTCATCAGCTTAAGCTTCTTCCAGAGAAGATGAATGAGAAGGAAAGAACTTGATACCGAGGAGATTTGCAGATCGCTGCTAATATAAATGAAGCAGAGCAGGCTGTGCTTTATATTTGGCTGCTCTAACGAACTTGTGTTGAATTTTTTTCCAGCGTCTTGGCGAGCTTCATCTGTGGCCTGTTCAACCTTTATGAAGATCTATATTTCACATACCTTGAGATCAATCCATTAGGTAACAGATATTTTTGGGAGCAGGACTTTCTGTTCTAGAATACTGAAACGTGTACTTTATCCTTCTCTGATTTATGTGATTCACAACAATATTAAGTGGCATATGCAAAAAAAAAGGTCCAAAAGTGGGTATGATGTGTCCTGGAGCCATTAGTTGAATGAATCCAAAGTGAAGGCTGCTGGCAGCTGTTCTGTTATCGAATTTCTTGGTGGAAATGAGAAAATCTCATTGAATGGGATGTTAAGTCAGGACTAAAGAACATAAAATTGCTCTGTTGGACCAGAACAAAACAAGGACCTGAGCCAGGGCCTGGAGCCATGGTCACTACTTAGTTCTTAAGAGAACTCGCTGGGTTTGGTACATACAATTAAATGACTGATGTGGAAGAAGGGGGACAAAGGTGACCTCGCTTTTGTAATGAGCTCTGCACGGAATCAAATTTGGAGTGAATCTGTAATGCACGTCTCTGTGTACAACCAAGATAATTCTGATGTGTTTTCTTTTTTTCCCAAATGCAGTGGTGACTAATGACGGCGTCTACATCCTCGATTTGGCCGCGAAGATCGATGCCACTGCTGACTATATCTGTAAAGTGAAGTGGGGGGACGTGGAGTTCCCCCCTCCCTTTGGCAGGGAAGCTTATCCCGAGGCAAGTACCAGCCCACCCTGGCCCCAATCCCTCCGCTGTGGGCTACAAGATTAATTCCTCGTTGCTTGGACGTCCATGGCATTGAGGTTTTCCTCTCTTGTGGGTGGTGTTGCTGTGTTTCAGGTACTCCGGCACTGAGCTGTGCAAACCCGTGTACAGGCTGCTGTAGCACTAGGACTTCAAACAGCCTCTGAACTGCAGTTGCTTTTAGCATCCCTGCTTAAATGTTGGTTCAGTTCTTTAATTCAGAATTGACTTTTGAAATGGAGGCTTATATTTAACTTCATCCAGCGATGTGCCAGAGCTCTGTACTCGCGGTGCCTCCCTGACGGGGTTTGTCCGCACCATTTCTTGTTGGAGCGCTGGTTTCTGACAGTGTCGCGACAGCCGATGCTCCCGCCGCGTTTCAGTCACGGTGTCTGAGAGCAGAGCAGCAGTTGTGTGCAAAATCTGCACGCGGGGATGAATCCAGAGCACGTTAACGTCTCTCAAACTTCAAAGTAAAAAGTTAAGGTGTTAAGATACCTGTTTTCCTGAAAAGAGGCCCGCAGGCAAACTTCTTGTTTTTACGTTAGAAATGTCCATTCCTTCTCAAAATTCCCTGCTGGTTGCACAAATGCTGCTTCATCCCAAGCCCCCCAGCAGCTTCAAAAACTGTTGGAAGAAGAGCTCTCCTTAATTGCTCTGTGACTTATTTCAGGTGACCGACTGTCCTGCTGTCCCCAAAGGGATTTCTGCCCTGACTTTTTCATTTTAATAATTAGAATTACGCTTTTATCGTGGCAGGTTTTTGTAACACAGCCAGGAAGTCCATTTAGCCGTTTCTCTCAATGTAGCTTGCTGGATGCCAACACTTAACACAATTTGCTCTTAAAACAATTAGTTTGTTTTTTGTCCCTCTGAATCATCCCCCTGCAATCACCATGAAGGTTATTATGGTGGTGTCTTTGCTGGGAATCTTAATGAACTGCCAGTGAAGTGCTTCACAACAGGCGAGCACGACTGCGCTACAGGACCAGCACGTTGAGCCCAGTTCCAGCACTCTCAGTGGTGATATTGTTGGCGGCAGCACAGCCAGAGTGCGCAGCAATGGCTGGGGGGGGTTTATATTCCCTCTGGTCTCAGCCTGCAGACAAGGTCAGAAGGAAGATATTTCTTAGTTCAGATTCTGTGACTGTCGTATGCGGAACCGTGAAACCTGGGAGCTTCCTGGGCTGGGCGGTGGAGCAAAACACGGCTGTTCATGGAGAGGCTGGTGTAGTTCAGCTGAGTGAGAAATAACCAACAGTTGGCTGCGTTTCCACAGGGTTTCATGTGCAAACAGGAGAAATCTGCTTTTGAATCTGTGCTCTACACATTAAGCAATATCAAAGTTATTTATAGCGATCACTTGTGGCTTCACCTGGGACAAGCAAGAGACAAGCCAGCAGGCCTTAAAAAGACAAAATGTTCTTTGGAGGATATAATGTGGTTCTTTTCCAATAAAGAATCAAAATTTGAGCGTATGCTCAGGTTGATCCCCTTTGAATTTGTTACAGGAAGAGTGGCGCAAGCTGTCTCTATGCAATTTCAGTGTTCTGTCGTGGAGAACACCTTACACCAGTCGGTCCTGAGCCTGAGAGATGAAGCAGCGTCTCTGTCCCTTACGAAACTGGTGTTTGTAGTTGTGCTTTCCCTTCAGCTGGAGTCGAGATTTGGGGGCTCTGAGTGTTCAAACAGGCCCGGCACTATGAACGCTCTGCTTTGGAAAAGGAGGATGCGGAAGGAAGCTGAATCTGTGTGCTGCTCTGTGTGCAGGAAGCCTACATCGCTGACCTGGATGCCAAGAGCGGAGCCAGCTTGAAGCTCACGATTCTCAACCCCAAAGGCAGGATCTGGACCATGGTGGCCGGCGGCGGTGCCTCTGTGGTTTACAGGTAACGGGAATGAGGTTTCCAGAAACGGGGGTGGATTTACAGAGCTGGAGGAAGATAATCGGTGCGGCCTCTGGAAAGGAGACTCTCCTAAAGTGATCTTTCCCACACCGGGACTGCTTGGGACCTCTTTGGAATGAAGATGCTGTGCAGAGTTGTTACCAGTTTGTGGAACATAGTGTCCCTTAGGGGTGATAACGTAATTCTGGGAGGTTGAGATGTGGTTTCCTTTTGACTTGGAAAGAAACAAGCTGGCTGAAGGCTGTTTGTGGTAATACTGTTGCTGTGGTAGCCACAGAGTTCCCATCATATCTCAGAAGCAGAACAAGATTAATCATGACTGGCACCAAGAGGGGAACAGCTTTGTTTTCAGCAGACAGCACCATTTTTGTTGCAAGTTCCACTTTCCCAAGAATTCGGAATGCTTTATTAAGACCTTTACAGTGACTCAAATTATAACTGCTCTCTTAAATAAGTTGTTTTTTTTTCTTTACAGTGACACCATTTGTGACCTGGGGGGTGTGAATGAACTGGCGAACTATGGGGAATACTCAGGAGCCCCAAGTGAGCAGCAGACCTATGACTACGCTAAGACTATTCTCTCCCTCATGACACGAGAGAAGCATCCTGAAGGTAAGAGCTGCTGCGGTTTCAAAGCTGTGGGCTGCATGTGGGGAAAAAACCTGAATAAATCCAGCTATTGCTATGCTGAGACCTCCCCAGCAGGGCTGTTATTGTACCGCTGCCTCGCAAGTGAAACAGGGATGGATTTCTGTCAGCTCTCTCTTCAGAGAGAGGAGCAAGTGTGGCTCGAGATATTCTTGCTCGATACAGTGGTCTTATCTTCCAGGCTTTGCTAAACACAACTTACTGCCAACTGCTGGCTGCTCTGAACGGCAGCGTTGTTTCACTTTGTCCTAAACTGCTTCATGATCTTACACATTCTTTGATGTTTCTTCTCCCAGGTAAAATCCTGATCATTGGAGGCAGCATCGCTAACTTCACCAATGTAGCTGCCACTTTTAAAGTAAGTGACGATTCAGAATTATCAGCAAATGCCCACAGTCATCACAACCCCAGACCATTCTCCCCAGTTCGGAGTTGTGCTGGGCTGACAGTTCATCTCTGCCAGGAGTTGTGGAGATGATGGGACAGGGCAAAAATATCAGGCAGCCCAGCTCACCTGTCCTGTTTGTTTTAGGGCATTGTGCGAGCGATTAAGGATTACCAAAGCCCCCTGAAGGAGCACGAGGTGAGGATCTTTGTGCGAAGAGGAGGCCCGAACTACCAGGAAGGTTTACGTGTCATGGGAGAAGTTGGTAAGGACCTTCCATAAGTTTTGGTTTTGCATCTTGTTTTTTTCCACCTTCTTTCTCCTGAGCCTTCTCAAGCTGAAGTGCTTCATTTTCGCGCAAAGCTCCTCTTTTTCTCCCCAAAAGGCTGAATGTTCTTGTATGCACATGCAGGGAAGACCACTGGGATCCCCATCCATGTCTTTGGCACGGAGACGCACATGACGGCGATCGTGGGCATGGCGCTCGGCCACCGGCCCATCCCCAACCAGCCGCCGGCCGCGGCTCACACCGCCAACTTCCTCCTCAACGCCAGCGGCAGCCCCTCGGTGGGCCCCTTCCCCTTCCCCTTCCCCTTCCCCTTCCCCTTCCCCTTCCCCTTCCCCTTCCCCTTCCCCTTCCCCTTCCCCTTCCCCTTCCCCTTCCCCTTCCCCTTCCCCTTCCCCTTCCCCTTCCCCTTCCCCTTCCCCTTCCCCTTCCCCTTCCCCTTCCCCTTCCCCTTCCCCTTCCCCTTCCCCTTCCCCTTCCCCTTCCCCTTCCCCTTCCCCTTCCCCTTCCCCTTCCCCTTCCCCTTCCCCTTCCCCTTCCCCTGGCTCCAGGCCTCACCTGCCGCGCTGGCCCGTTCTGACTTGGCCTCTGACTCTTTCAGACTCCAGCGCCGAGCAGAACAGCCTCCTTCTCCGAGTCCAAATCGGATGATATTGCTCCAGCCAAGAAGGCAAAACCGACAGCACCTCTTGGTAAGTCCAGCGTTGGAAATGACTGCTGGCGCTTCCGCTTCAAAAGCCAGAATGCGGACTAGACCAGTGCTTTTTCTGGATATCAAGGGAAGCGATTTTGTGGTACCCATCCATCTTTTTGAATTGCATACAAGCCAATAGCACAAAAAGTGACAAAATTCTCTGACTCACCTTGAGTACTTTTAGTTGCCTTGATCTGGGTTGTTCCTGTGAAGGCAACAGCTCGAAGCTTTGAAGGCAGCTCTTTGGTTGTATTTATTGGAAGCTTCACTGGGTAAGAGCTGTGTGGGGATGAAACAACAGCATAATTGGGCAGGTACAGAATGTGACAACGTCCTGGTCCTTCTCCCTTGGATGTGAGGAGATAGTGGCCTCGTTTACAACAGTATGACATGATGACAGCAAAATTCAGATCAGTGAAATGCACCACAAAACCCACTACTGCTCTCTTAATCATTGCGTGCAGAATTCTGCATGAGAAACGCTTCAAAAGTACATTGCAAATCCGAGCTGTGCAACGAACTGTCAGCTGAGCCCGAAATGTGTTTGTGCTGGGATAAGCAAAAGGTTTTTAGACGGCAAAATGCCAAAGGTTACTTCCAGCTATTTGGAGGGGAAGAACAGGGGAGGGTGTCCCTGTCCCCTTGTTGTTTGACAAAAGCAAACCCAAAAGGCCTGAGCGCCGGGGGAGGAGGGAAGCGGCCGTACCCCGCGGCCTTCAGCTTGTTGCATGAGTGATTCTCTCTCCAACAGATTCAGTCCCGGCTCCCAGCCCTGGCTCAGGTAGGCCCCGTGTGACTAGCTGAGTGTTTGCTCTTGCTGGCAGCCGACGTTTTTAGTTCTTGGTTTTGTTGCTGGTTTTTCTCTCCAAAGGTTTGCAGTGTTGTTTGGTCCTTCCTTCCTGCCCAGCATATTTAGCTGTCACCATATGAACTTGACCTGGTGTTTTTCAGATCACATATTCCTTTGCACAAAATAGTTGTTATTTCTGGGGGAAAGAGGGACAGGTCTCAAATTTTTTCTTTCCTTTTCCCCACAGTCATTAGGGAGAAAACCAGATGCAGGCATATTGTGAGAAGCTCTGTTCTCTTTGCTTTCCAAAGAAGGGATCGCTAACCATGCCTGATAACTGGCGTCTTGTTTCAGAGGGAAACGCAATAGTGCAGGTGCCGTGCTCAGGAGCCCTGAAGGGCACAGAAGAGTCACTGCAGGACCCAAATGTTCTTCTTGCATTGTCAGTTCAGCAAACCATTAGAGCTTGTGCTCAGCGGAGTTGCAGGGACTTTAAGCACTCTCTTGAGCTCAGTGCTGGATGAGAATAAACTGCAGAATTAGGGTCAGAGTAGAGATTTCCGAAGGCCAGAAGAACAGTACCCTGGTTAATCCCCAGTGCTGTTTACCTTTTGATTCAAAGCCAAAAAGAAATGAGCTGTAGACTGAGTGGGGATCAGCAGCTGGATCAGCTCTGAGTTCTTAGAGTTTTTAAATGAACTGTGCCTGGAGTCCCAGGGGGGAGCTCAGCGTTTTGCTGTGACAAGTGGTGCGAATATACTTTAAGCAAACAGCCCATCCTCGCTAGCTGGACTATTGCCTTTTCTTTGACTCTGTCCCCCAAAGCCATGTTTTGGGCCATGTATAAACTCTTGGAGCCGTCAGGCTTGTGTTAGATTCTGATCATTAAAAACAACTGAAAACGAAAGCTGAGCATGTAGAGCTCCTTTGCTTTCTCCATCCCCCCGTTTCCTGCTTTTATTTCCTATCATCCTACTGTGGTGTTCTGACAAGCGTAAGAGGCAAACTTGTGGTTCTTGCAGACTGCAGGCCATGTGCAAATAAACAAAGTTCAAAGTTCCCTTCCTCTTCAGCTTTGCAGAATAAAACTACCTGTGAGGAACGTGAATGGCCCGTGTGAGAAGAGGCGGTTTGCACTTCTGGGCTCTGCACTGCCCCTCTGCGATGAAGCACGTGCCCATTGGGTGAAACCCCAAACCTGGCTCTTGTGTTCCGAATCTGAGGGTGCTGCTTCATTGCAGCTTCTTCCTGAGTTTGGACAGTGTGGCCACTGCATCCTGCAGCTCACCGGCTGGGTTCTGTTTGGAGGGAGGGGAATATGCTTGTCTGGGAGATTTTCGGCAGCCGTTTGGCAAAGCTGTAGCTTCCGTCTTGCACAGATGTACACTTTAAATGTGTTTTGGTGTGTTTTCCCCCCGCCACCTCTCTGAGCAGGTAAAGCTACAACCCTGTTCAGCCGTCACACCAAAGCTATCATTTGGGGGATGCAGACGCGGGCTGTGCAAGGAATGCTGGATTTTGATTACGTTTGCTCACGGGATGAACCTTCAGTAGCTGCCATGGTTTATCCATTCACGTAAGTAGCCTGTGCTGACTGCGGTATTTTTGTTTCCCTCAAAGCCTTCTGTGAGCTTCCTCCTCGTCCAGTCTCCGCTGTTCTCTAGCGTAGCTCTGCCCTGGTCTGCATCTCTGCTTTAACACCTTCTCCTGTGCTCCCTCCCACCTTCAGGCTGGCTCTGTAGGCTGCTTCTTGTTCCCCCCAACCATTGATTTTTGGGCTGCTCTGTTGAAACAGCTTAATGTTAGCCACAGAATTTAAGTCCTGCTTAATGCTCTTTCTAAGGGTGTCCAAATTCTGTTCCTTCACTCCGCAAGCGAGGAGGTTGGGCTTTCCTTAACAGACCACTGGCTTAGCAGAGGCAGCAAGGCTAGGTCAGGTTTCTTCCCCTGCAAACATCAGCCAGATTGGAGCAGCTCTGCGAACCGACTAAAGCAGTCTGTCACGTAGCCAAACAACATTTAAAAATAATAAAATCCTCTTTGTGTTGTTCATACTCTTCCCTATAGTGGCAGTTTCGTAGCAGACAGGCGGTGTGCAGATCCTTCAGTGGGACAGGGTTCTCTTGTGGTATTTGCCCTCTTTTCCCTTATCCCACAGCTCATGGGGATGAGAGGGGCTGTTGGGCATTTCAAATTGCCCTCAGGAGAAACCTCCAGAGCACAGAAGCTGTTTTGTTAATGTACCTTATGAGTGTGGGGGGCTCTGCCTGTGGAACAGGGCAGGTAGCGAGGAAAGGAGAGGCTGGCTGGCCTGCCGCTGAGACTGCGAGAGGGGAGCCCATAAAGGCAGGATGTTCATTTGATTTCTGTGGTATTTACAGACACCCAGGATAGCTGATGTCTAATCAGCCTCTGTCCCGCAGAGGCTCTTGACGATTAAGTACCTTGCGCTGTTAGTCTGCGGCTCTGATGATAATCGCAGCTCTGTAATACCCTTCTCAGCATGTGCAAACCTCAGGGGACTAAAACAGAGTGCAGGCGTAGGTGAGTGGCAGCCCCTTGCAGTGTCGCAGTTGTTTAATGAAGAAAAAGCAACGGGGATTAAAAGTTTCAGGCTACCTCTAATTATCTGATTCTGCTTGAGCTTTTAGAGCAAGCCAAGCCGGCAAAACCTGGAATGTTCTGTTAAATATATGGGAACGCAGCAAATATCGCTACACCTCTAATAGCTGAGCAATACAGACTTGGATGAAGTTCCAGTCAAAGCGTCTAGCGTGTAAAAAAGCCAACAGCTGGAGTGGAAGTCTCCTTTGTGCATCTCCCGCCGGGCAGGGCAGGGCGGGCAGGGGCTCGCTGTAGCAGGACTGGAAAGCCCTCCTATTGCTCTCCTGGCTGTTCACTGCAGATCCTGGTTTCCTCTTCCCCCAGACTTGTTCCAGTCCAGTAATGCTGCTTCGCATGCACCTCATTCATGACTCTTTCTGTGCCTCATTCTGTCTTCCAGCTTGGAGTAGAATTGAGGCTCTGGTAACTTCACTGTGGGAGAGCTAATTCATCTTGCTGGATGCCTCTGTCCCCATTAGCCCGTCTCCTTCCATATGCTGCTCTGTTCTATACTCTGAAGAACCTTCTGCTGTTAGTATGGTCCCTCCCCATGTACGCTCACTCGCTAGTGAGTGTCTCCCAGTCAGTTTTGATGTCTGAGATGTGGGGTGTGTAAACCCCTCTGTGTGCATGCACTGTAGCCCTTTGTCTTGCCAGTAGCCCCAAGAGTCAGGGCTCTTTCACCTTCTCCTCCATAGTGGTGACCACAGGCAGAAGTTCTACTGGGGCCACAAAGAAATCCTGATCCCGGTCTACAAGAACATGGCAGATGCCATGAGGAAGCACCCGGAGGTGGATGTCCTCATCAACTTCGCGTCTCTGCGCTCTGCTTATGACAGCACGGTTGAAACCATGAATTACCCACAGGTGAGCGAGGGATCTGGAGGACGCCCAGGAAACAAAGACCCTGTCAGCAGGGCACCAGCGTTGCTTAAACCGCGATGGCATTGAGTCTTCAACTTGGTAGATAAATACCTCAATTCTAACTCTAAGGAGGATACCGGAGTTGCGTAGCAAATTCTAATGACAGACTAAAAATTCATGCAAGAGGAAGCTGGCGTTTTATTGTAGTAGTAGCGTAGGGTATTAACGGTTTGATTTATCTCGATGCAGATCCGCACCATTGCCATTATTGCCGAGGGCATTCCAGAGGCCTTGACCCGCAAGCTGATCAAGACAGCTGATAGAAAAGGAGTCACTATCATCGGGCCTGCAACTGTAAGAACTGGAGATCTTTTTCTCCTCTTGTCCATCTTAATCTTCAGATCGGCCTTCTCTGAAGGATAAAGTATATCCCACAATCCATTTTGTCTTTAGTCGCACCAAATGCACATTAGTTCCTCGTTTTAAAGTCATGTTACTGTCTTTTTTTTGTTTGCATGAAGGCTGTCTAACAGAAACCTTGCTAAGTTTCATGTATGTTTATATCTTTCTCGTTTTCTTGTAGGTTGGTGGGATCAAACCAGGTTGCTTTAAAATAGGCAACACAGGAGGCATGCTGGACAATATTTTAGCATCCAAACTGTACCGTCCTGGCAGCGTGGCTTACGTTTCGAGGTCCGGAGGAATGTCCAACGAGCTCAACAACATCATTTCCCGAACCACCGATGGGGTCTATGAAGGGGTGGCCATTGGAGGAGACAGGTAGGAGCCTCCGTCTTCAAAAGACACATTTTTTAAGTCAGTCAACAAAAGAATCGTTAGTAATTTGGAGGAAGAAGGGCAGGTTGGCTGTTATTTTTTTTCTTCTTTCAGAAAAGTTTGAAATAGATTCAATTTCTACCATTTTCCCCTGTATTCCACCCAGATATCCTGGTTCGACTTTTATGGATCACGTCTTGCGTTATCAGGATACTCCGGGAGTGAAAATGATTGTAGTGCTTGGAGAGGTGAGACCAGTTCATTCCTATCTGAGCAATACCCAAGTGTTTTGTTTTGGGAGCATCAGACCTGTCTGCAAGGATGTTAAATAGCAGCTACTCCTGCTGTTCTTGAATGCCTGAATTCCTATTTCATGCTTCTTTAATGAAAAGAAATAGAGTGTATTCCACAGATAAGCATAGTCCCTCCTACTTAAATAAAAAATATCAAATAAGGAGGATTTGTTCTGAGAATTCAGCTGTCACTCAATGGAAAAGGAGAAGAACAAATCCAAGTTGTGCTTCCACGTGCATCTCGGAGCTGGTTTCGGCAAAAGTGCAAAGTTTTGAATCAGCTCAGCTCTTTCTTTCTGCAGATTGGAGGCACAGAGGAGTACAAGATCTGCAGGGGTGTTAAAGAAGGTCGTATCACCAAGCCAGTGGTGTGCTGGTGTATTGGTACTTGTGCCACTATGTTCACTTCAGAGGTATGTGCAAAAATGGGGGCAAACGCATAAAATAAGTATATATCCATGGCAAGGAGAAAAAAGCCAACTTCTTTTGCTGTGCCTAGACCTTCTGGAATTGCCAGTAGCAACTTAACATGGAGAAGTCAATAAATATAAATGATAAAAGGGTTTTGTGCTTCTGTGGCCTGGCAGTGGAGATTTCCCAGGGATTCTGTGTGCTCGGAAAGGGAGCCCAAATATCCCAGGGAACACCACAGGTTCTAAAAGCCACCTGGAGTGGGAATGGGAAGGATCCATGTGAAGAATGGGGGGGATTTAGGGAGGCAGAAAATTGATGGAAGAGCCTGGAGTGATTCCAGATCAGAAAATGCCCCGTGTATTGCAGTACTGACCGCAGTTGGAACCGAGAGTTCTGTTAGCCCAAAGTGGAGGCAGACGTGCAGTCACTGGTATTCATTCCTCTGTCACCGCTTTCCTAGTCAGGTCTTCGTTCTGTTTTACTCTCTGCAGGCAAACAACTCGTATTCCTCACTGCTGTCTCTTCTCCCGTTTGTAGGTGCAGTTTGGCCACGCAGGAGCTTGTGCCAACCAGGCTTCTGAAACTGCTGTTGCAAAGAATCAAGCCTTGAAAGAAGCTGGTGTGTTTGTTCCACGGAGCTTTGATGAGCTGGGAGAGGTCATTCAGTGAGTCACCCTACCAGGGCACCTTCAGCAGCGGGCAAAAACTGCTCGGGGCACTGCTTCTAGCCTGATAAACGAGTATA
This sequence comes from Columba livia, assembly GCF_036013475.1. NCBI lineage: Eukaryota > Metazoa > Chordata > Aves > Columbiformes > Columbidae > Columba > Columba livia. Next base: position 1,519,554 of record NC_088624.1, read on the forward strand.
TTCCTGCTTCAGGAAAGCAACTCCTAATCATTCTGGGGTTTTAAGGTCTAGATTAAGACCACCTCACTTGTAGCTCTTAAAAGGGCTTAAATTAATAAATGGTTTCTCTCCCTAGGTCTGTCTACCAGGACCTTGTGGCCAAAAGAGTGATTGAACCAGCTGAGGAGGTGCCTCCTCCAACTGTGCCGATGGATTACTCCTGGGCAAGGGTGAGCTGTGCTGCTTTACCTGCTTTTTGATTCCTTACAAACCAGACGGGATGTTTGCTGTGATTCTGGATGCTTATGGCAATAAGGGTGTTGCCTTGAGGTTGTATCTCGCACTTTATGTGTGAGCTCGCTGGCCTTGCTGGTTCTAGGCTGTGGAAGCTGCTCTGAGGACAAGTTTAAGGCGTTGTTTGACCACTCTGCTTCCTTTGCTTCTAATGTGGATTGTTTAAAATAGCATCTTTATACTGCAATTTCAGGAGCTGGGTCTGATCCGCAAACCGGCTTCTTTTATGACGAGCATCTGTGATGAGAGGGGTCAGGAACTGATTTACGCTGGGATGCCCATCACCGAGGTCTTCAAAGAAGAGATGGGAATTGGAGGGGTTCTGGGCCTGCTCTGGTTTCAAAGGAGGTGAGGCAGTTTTGTGAAAGCTCCCAGAGTCTTCACCTTGAAGTTTTGCTTATTAATAGACTTTAAAGTGGGAAAGTAACTCCACAATTCCCTTGTGAGTGTGGATTCCTTGGAAATGCCATCACTAAATCCCCTTCTCTGAGAACACAACAGCATTTCTAGCTTTCAGTGACGTGTTTTAGTCTTGGGATGAAGTTTTCCACACATTTGGTAGTGCATTGAGGAAATTTCTCTCTTCTAGGCCTGTTATAATTGTCACCTCAACCCTGGAGAGATTGGGGAGTTCAGAAATATTTGCTAACCAGCCCACAGGGAACCTTCTGAATGGCAGAAGTTTGCTGCCTTCATCTGATGGTGCTTTCACACATACACCCAAAACTAAAGTCACTGTCTGGTATAACACCAAGGGCCTTTTATTCTGTTTTCTTTACAATAAATGACTTTGCTCTCTTCGTTGCTCAGGTTACCAAAGTATGCCTGCCAGTTCATCGAGATGTGTTTGATGGTAACAGCGGATCACGGGCCTGCTGTATCTGGAGCCCACAACACCATTGTCTGTGCAAGAGCTGGGAAGGATCTTGTCTCGAGTCTCACTTCAGGCCTCCTTACTATCGTAAGTACTTAATATCCAGAAGATTTAGCTTTGCAACTCATTACTCTGTCCAGGTTTTATTACTCTAAAGACTTAGAATGGCTGCTGAGCCATGGACAGGTTGTGTCTGTTCACTCACGCTTGAATTCCTGTTGAATTCAATTCTAATAGCTTGATGCTCTAGGTTTGAAACCTAGTCCACTGGAAAGTAGGACTATTTTGTCTCATTTGCGTCTAGAAATATTTTTACAGATGTCAGCATCGTCCCTATATGGTTGCCTAGTGCCTTCCAACACTGACAAGGAAAAACGTGAATAAAACAGACTTTAGATTCCATTTCCCCCCCAGTGTCTCTAGCAGAGATGTGTGTTTGCTACTCATTGACACCTGTGTTGAGTTAGAAACAGATGCTTTATCCCAGGAGCCTGCCTGACTTTAATTTCATGAACGCCACATGGATAGGGCAGGCAGACAGTGAAGATAACAATGTGCTTGTTTTGTGCCTTAACTGGAGTCCTTTGCTGTAATTCCCTTTGGTTTGCACCCAGGGAGACCGGTTTGGTGGAGCACTGGATGCTGCGGCTAAAATGTTCAGCAAAGCCTTCGACAGTGGGATTATCCCCATGGAGTTTGTGAATAAGATGAAGAAAGAAGGAAAACTGATCATGGGCATTGGACACCGAGTCAAATCGGTAAGAAAACTGCATTAGTACAAAGGGAAGAAAATGAGCGACTTTCAGAGGCAGTTATTGACCAAATACTGATGTTTTATGAATCCTAAACCTACAAATAGTAAAGCCTGTGCTAAGTACCTGCAAAAGAGGCAAGAGCAGTGACTGTAATGTGTTCTTAACTTGCAGATAAATAACCCCGACATGAGAGTTCAGATTCTCAAGGACTACGTGAAGCAGCATTTCCCGGCCACCCCACTGCTGGACTATGCACTCGAAGTAGAAAAAATTACAACTTCCAAGGTGAAATGTGCCAGTATTTATCTCCCCTTGAGCACTTCTTACTGGGGGACAAGTGACTGGGGTTAATGGTGTGAACATCATTTGCCACTGTTAACATCTTTATTTTGGGGTGTGTCTTCATTTCCTGCAGAAACCAAATCTTATCCTGAATGTAGACGGCTTTATTGGAGTTGCCTTTGTTGACGTACTCAGGAATTGTGGCTCTTTCACACGGTGAGGATGCAGTGGGCTCCTATAGAATGGATGGGATCCATACTGCCAGCTCTTGTGGGGCCAGGATTTCAAAAGGACACCGGGAAGGAAATGTAGCCTGGACTTGGGGGGAAAGAAGCTTCCACATGAATTCGGTGTTGCTACTGGTATTAGAGATGATTCTTAGGCTAAGATTGATTCTATTGCTGTTTCTTTTGCAGGGAAGAAGCAGATGAATATATTGATATAGGAGCTCTTAATGGCATCTTTGTCCTAGGCAGGAGTATGGGATTCATTGGTAAGTGACCCGTGTTTCTGTCCCTGCCACCCTGAATATGGGACAAACGTGAACCTCTGGGCCTCAGTCTAAAATGACAGTTTTAAGAGTCCAAAAATCCAAGTGGATTCAAGGCAAAGTAAGATTGGGAACACAAATTTTGTAACAATGACTGCTTTTTGGTTTAGGACACTACCTGGATCAGAAGAGACTGAAGCAAGGTCTGTACCGTCACCCGTGGGACGACATATCCTACGTGTTACCAGAGCACATGACCATGTGAGAGCCAATATTGCCTCCGAATGCCACTTCACAAGGAGAGGGAAGCCTTCAGAGGACAGCCACGAATGGGACTTGGATGTATAAAGGCCATTAGTACAGAGACAGGGAGCTGCCTGGTCAAGCTGTGCAAAGCAACGGTTTTATAAGACTAGAAACTTAATAAAAACCAAAACTTGTGATATTCCATATGTTACCTCCTCTATTTAATACTGTCATCATTTTACTTCTTTTCTACTCATTTCATTTTTTTTTCCAGTAAAGATTTTAAGGATGTGAGTGTGGAGTTTTGCTCATAGGTGTGTGCAGTCTTACTGAACTTATGGAACAATCCATTAATCTGTTAACAAGCTCCAACTTTTCCTGAGGAAGGGGAAAGTTGCCATCATTCCCATTTCTGGTTTTGGTTGTTTTTCAGTTTGTTTTCTGTGTTCTCATCTTCAGTCCGATTGTATCCTGAATAGTGGGACCACTGCTGATGTATAACCGATGTTACTCAAACTCTGGTGTAGTAATTTAAAGTGTAAAGTTGTAACATACTGCTGTTAAAACTGTGAAACTACATGTATTCTGGTGTCTGTATTTATGCAAACAGCTTCTCATTTACTAGTAGATTGCTGATATATGGAATGTCACTCTCAAGTTAGCTGCAGATGCAAAAATAATCTTAGTTGTAACTTGTGTCCTACTTGTCTGTGTATTGTAACCTAACTCAAATAAATACTGCACTACTACTTTATTTTTCCACTTCTGGCTTCTAAAAGTTGGTCCTAAACAGCAAAATACCAAACTGTTCCTCTCATGGTGTGTGTTTTAGTTGATTTAAAAGAAGTAGAGGGGGGAAAATCAAACCAATGTACAGGTTTACCATACCATGTCTCAGTGTGGGTCAAAGAGATGAAGTTTAGCAAAGTTGACAAGAAACAGGAGGGAAAAAACTAAATGTTTGATATAGCATTACACAAGAGTTAGGGAACTGTAGTATGTTGTACAGTAAACATGAAGTAATCAACTACAGCTCATTCTAATTAACAAAAAAGAGTGTAGCTTAGTTGGGAGTGAGTGAATTCCCCATGCAAAGTCCCTTCCCTGCAGGCTTGCCTGAGAGCAATGTTGAGGAAAAAAAAAGATCAAAAGGATAGCTCAAGGCTCTGAAAAGAACTATACATGTATTTCTGGTCTACGGTATCTATGCAGTTTGGCAAAGATAACAAATTCCCTTGCAACTTGAATAGTTTTAGCTACTTTTGTGCTGAATCTCAAGGAAACCAGTGTCCTCACCAACCAGCTCCCCTGTCACCTACAGCCCTAGGGGGGGTCTTGTCAGGCTCCCACCCTGCGGGGACAGGCCATTCGTGAGGGGTTTTTTGCACTTGGCGGGCAGCAGCACCCCGGGGGCTGAGGGGAGGACGAACCCCCTGCCCGTCCCGCCTGAGGCGGGCGGGCCGGTCCCCTGCGGCGGTACTGGCTTAAACACCCCCTCTGCTCACCTCCCTGCTCCCCTCAGGGCAGCCGGCGCTGAGGGGACTGGACGCCCCGGGCGCTGCGTTTGTACCAACTCCGCTCACAGATGCCCCGGCCGCCATTTTACCTGCGGCGGCGCCGCCACTTGGCCGCCAGGGGGCAGCGCCGCGCAGGCGCTGTTGCGCCGCAACCCGCCATGTCGGACAAGATGGCGGCGGCCGCGGCCTCCCCTCAGCAGCAACCGGGTCCCGGCCCGCCGGCGGCGGACGCGGAGGGAGGAGGTTCCCGCGGCGGTGGGGTGGATGGGGAGGCCGAAGCGGAGGAGTTCGGGTGCCCCGCTCATTGCTCCGACTTGGCGTGGCGGCAGAACGAGCAGCGCCGCCACGGCCTGTACTGCGACATCACCCTGGCGTTCGGCGGCGGGCGGCCCGGGCCGGCCCGCGAGTACCGGGCGCACCGCTCCGTCCTGGCCGCCGCCACCGAGTACTTCACGCCGCTGCTCTCGGGGGGATTCGCGGAGTCGCGCTCGGGCCGTGTGGAGCTGCAGAAGTGGAGCTCGGAGGGCGGCCCCGACCCCGACACGGTGGAGGCCGTTATCGGCTTCATGTACACGGGCACCATCCGCGTCAGCCCCGGGAACGTCCATGAGGTGCTGGAGATGGCGGACAGGTGAGGGGGCCCGCGGCGTGGGGGACGTTTAACGAAGGAATGTGGTTTTTACAACTGATCTGGCACCTGACCCCGGCAGGGGGGAGGGCCTGACAGACATCAGGCTGTGGATCCTGAATGTAAAACAAAGTCTCTTCGAACTAATCCCAGAATGCAAAATGATGCCTGTATTTAAAAAGTTAAGCTAGGGGGATGGGTAGCCTAAGAGCCAGGAATCTGTATTTTAAGTAAATCAATGAGGAGAGAGGGTTGTTAGAATTAAATGAATGAGACAGGTGAACCGAGGCACCTGGTGTCTCTGAGCCCTGCGGTACCAACCACTGGGGAACAGGGGAGGGAATTTGCGGCCGGGATTTGGCTTTTTGCCCTGTTCTGTGTGCCGACCTTTTGGTAGAACGCCCTGTCTTGCAAAATTGTTAATAAAATACGCTTGGGCCTATTGGCAACAGGATTGTTTCCTGTGGGGGGGCTGCCCGCGAGGGGCCCCGCGGTGCCCGGCACGCAGCGTCACCCCTGTTCGTTTGTTCCGCAGGTTTCTGCTGACCCGGTTGAAAGAGTTCTGTGGGGAGTTTCTGAAGAAGAAGCTCAACCTCTCCAACTGTGTCGCGGTTCACAGCTTAGCCCACATGTACTCCTTGAATCAGCTGGCGCTCAAAGCTCAGGACATGATCAGGAGGAACTTCCACAAAGTTATCCAAGATGAGGAGTTCTACACTTTACCTTTTCACCTCATCAGGGACTGGCTCTCGGACTCGGAGATCACAGTGGACTCTGAAGAAATCCTCTTTGAGACCGTTTTGAAGTGGGTTCAGAAAAACCCTGAGGAAAGAGAGAGGTACTTTGAAGATCTCTTTAAACTGCTTAGATTGTCTCAAATGAAACCCACTTACCTTACTCGCCACGTCAAATCTGAGAGGCTGGTGTCGAGCAACGAAGCCTGTGTTAAATTAGTGTCTGAAGCCGTGGAGAGTCACGCCTTGCGGTCTGAGAACTTGCAGTCTGGTAATCTACAACATTCCGCTTGTCCTGTAGCGTTGCTGCCGCGTTTCGGACAAAACATGGATGTCATTATGGTGATCGGTGGCGTGTCGGAGGGAGGAGATTACTTGAGTGAGTGCGTAGGGTATTTCATCGATGAGGATAGGTGGGTAAACTTGCCGCACATACACAATCATCTTGACGGACATGCTGTTGCTGTGACGGAATCTTATGTTTATGTGGCTGGCTCCATGGAACCAGGATTTGCCAAGACTGTCGAAAGGTACAATCCAAACAGAAACATTTGGGAGCAAGTCTCAAATCTAATAACTAGAAAACATTCTTTTGGCCTTACTGAAGTGAAAGGAAACTTGTACAGTATTGGCGGACATGGCAATTTCAGTCCTGGCTTTAAAGATGTGGCCATTTATAATCCCGAACAAGACAAATGGCTGAACCTGGAGTCAGCACCAAAGATCCTTCGTGATGTCAAAGCTGTTTCTGTAGAAGACCGGTTCGTTTACGTCGCTGCTCGTACCCCAGTTGACAGTGATAGTGAAGACGGATTGAGGGCGGTTATTATCAGATACGATGCTGAAACAAGGCAGTGGCAGGATGTGGAGTCTCTGCCGCTCATTGATAATTATTGCTCTTTTCAGATGTCGGTTGCTAACACAAATTTTTACCATACGGCATCGTGCTGCCCCAAGAGTTACCCTATAGATAATGAGGAAGCCAAGGTAAAGATCTCTGGCAGGGCCTCAGACGAAATCCTGGAGAGCTTACCCCCAGAGGTTCTTAGCATTGAAGGAGCAGCTATTTGCTATTATAAAGATGATGTTTTCATCATTGGGGGGTGGAAAAACAGCGACGATATTGACAAACAGTACAGGAAGGAGGCTTATCGTTACTGCGCGGAGAGAAAGCGCTGGATGCTTTTGCCTCCTATGCCCCAGCCTCGCTGTAGAGCAACAGCCTGCCACGTGAGAATCCCCTTCAGGTGCTTGCAGGGGACACAGAGATACCCTATGCCACAAAACTTAATGTGGCAAAAAGACAGAATAAGGCAAATGCAGGAAAGGCAGATGCAGGAAATACACCGGCACTCCCTGAGCTTACGGCGACTGCCGCGCTCGCAGATTGAGTGCTAGTTTCTGGAATATCACTCCTCCTGATGAGGCTAGGAAATACCGTGCTAAACCGTTTTGTTAGGCTTCATATGTCTTTATAAGATGCATAAAACCAGCATCTTCTGTGTATTGAAAACTAAGAAGCTCAGAAATTGAGGGTGGATGGGAATTGAGAAGCTAATGTGAATCCAACGGTGTTACTAAATGGTGCCCAGGGTGAAAGTGTGGCCTGTAGTGGGCTGTGAAATATCTCCAGGAACATAAAGTCTGTTACTTGTCTCTTCAGATCTTTGTTTTCAAGGATTTCTGTAGAGTCAGTCTCCAGCAGTTCTATTTTGAAAATCAAAGATCTCAATCATTTAGCGGTTACATTTGTGTGTGCTTGAAAGCACGGTTTTTATTTGCACTTACATATTGACATTCCTTTCATTCTCTCCTCAGTGACTAAACTTAACATATATTTGGTGTTAGTGTACTCAGCTTTCCCGAGTTGGAGGCAAGTTCAATAGTTACAACTGTGTATGAAAACAAAAGCACAATCTTCCTTTATAAAATTACTTCGGGCTGTTTCTGTGTATTCTGCATGTTTTGTACCTGGGTGTTCTAGCAAGGTTGCAGAGTTTGTTTATGAGCGGATGGCTGGTAGAACATCACACTTGCTGAAACAGAGAACTCGAGGGCAGTGGATTTTTTTCATGCGTATCTGCGGATGCTTTGGGTTTGTTTGACAGCTTCACCAGAAACCTGGGTGAACAATCAGCTTGCTAAAAGGACTGAAAACCAACGAAGTAGCCACCTGCCGACATTGACAATTCATTTCTGTCGGTGTGGGTTAGTACGAATGAGATTATTTCCCAGTAAGGGGTTGAAACCTGAGCTACTTGTAGATCCTTTCTCAAACGTTGCGTGCATTTTAACTCTAGTGAAAAAGTGATGAGAAGAGCCCCAGCCTGTCTTTGACAATCAGTACCCTTTGCCTTTAGTGGTCTTTCCCCAGAGACTCACAGTAGCTGTGCCGCAGCGCTCCTTAACAAATAGGCACTTGGTGTTCCTCTCGAAGCCAGATAGTTGAGCTCTCATAGTCTCTAAATATGTTACTTCCCCGCTGGCTGTGGCGGTGAGATCTAAGCTGACTTCGATATCTCCTCCCGTGGAACAGAATGTGGAATATTTCCTTTAGAGTCTCAGCGGCTCGCGGTTCACTGTCCCACTGAACACTGCTCCTCCATGGCCTGAAGAGCTCCAGGACGCTTTAGGTTACTAGCGGATCCTTCCTACCTCCTTTTCTTCCCCATCCTTCCCTTCATTTGAATGTTCCAGGTTTTCACATGCAGCCTAACTCAGGATCATAGGGGAGTAACCAGGGTGTTCCTAAAATCGCGTAGACAAACATTGGAGAATCTGTTTACTGTCTCCGGCTCGTATGATGATTTGCTGATGGTTTTGATATGGACAACTTCCTTGCAAAAGAACTTCTAAACAGTTTGGTGTTTTGTTTTGTTTTTTAATTGTTTAGCTTTCTGAGCTGATACTTCTCATTTTCCAGTTCAGCAGGCACCCTAGATCATATCTGAAACACTGGGTAAGTCTTTCAACCACGTGGCGTGTAAAGGTTTCTCTTACGCGTATGTCCATTAATGCTCCACTTTGCAGTTCACTTGCCACTTTTGATATCAATAACTTGCCTTTTTGTAATAGAATAATCCTGGTTTAAAAAAAATATGGTAACAGTTTAGTCCCAGTTTACTCATCTATGGTAACTGTTGTATTTCATTTGCGTGTTGAATGGGCAGATTAACCTGTACGATACAAGCGAGGAAGTAGGCTAAGCTTGTTCAGGTTTAAGGCTGATGTTCAGAAGTGACTGTTAGAAATGAGCTCACGCAGGCCTGTAAGCGAGGGCTTCATCAGCGGAGCTCGGCCGTGAACTCCCAGTTTTGGCTGGAGTGGTTCAAGAATCACTGCCCCTGCAGCGGAGTTTGTCAATACGAGTGCTGAAAATGTCCCCCAGCTTTTGTACTAGACCCATGGATTTAACTTAAATTTCTAGGAGCTGATTTTAAGATATTTTACCAGACTTTGCACTGAAGCAACTGAGAAGGGTGTACGTACCCCATCCCGCTGACAGGCAGCTGAAGGATGGAGTGTGACACCACGACTCTGCCAAAGCCCTTTTGTCTGTCAACAAATACAGATAATTCGTAGGCAGAAATACAAGATTTAGTATTTCAGCTGGAATATGAACTAAACAGTTTAATGTGTGGCAGCATGCAACAAAGTCAGATGCAAGAACAAGCTTCTCGCAGGCTTTCAAAGTCCATATTGCACATAGTTTACTGAAAACATTCCACTCGCAGACAATGTCAAAACAGCTGAGTGTCTGGCCAGCTTGTCTCGTGAATGCCAGCGCTGACTGTATGTGATGCACTGTATCTCCATATGTTCTGTTTGCATGGTGAGTGATGGGCACTGTGAACTTGCTCTAACCTTTGCTATGCCGATTCTGTGGAATTTTCAAGTAGTTGGGGTTTGTTTTTTTAGCCTTGACTTCAAGTGGACCAACTGCATTGCACATGGTTTTTAACTGACAAGTCTTAACTATCCGTTGTACCACATGTAGGTGTTTGGAACAATTGCGTTATTGAGTCTGGCTGTAAGTTTAGCCCACTAACCTGTGAATCGCATCACAGATTCCTCGTGGCCCTTGGCTGCCGTGGCTTGCTGGGTGTGCATAAACTGGCCCTATAAAGGAAAGACTGGGAATTCTTTCCGTGGGGTTGGAGTGGCGAGTTAAACGTCAGTAAATCCTGGTGTGTATTCAGTATTAGGAGGCTGACTTTGGCCTTCCTAATGTAAAAGAACATCGGGTGGAGTTTTTCCTCCTCCTTACGACAATCATACGTCTCTACCTGTACTGAATACGTGCCACAAAATGCATGTTCCATGTCCTGTCTCTCTGCTCAAAATATTAGTGGGGTAGGTAGGACACATCCTCCCAAGCACTCAGCAGTCATCGTAGTAACTTCTAGGTGCCATATGTGTACATAATATTTTATAACTACGTGAATACTCTGTTAGTATGCTGGGTTTGTATGTATTTTTAATAAGACTCTCTTGCACATAGTAGGGTACCACTCCAGAAATGAAGAAAACATGCCAGCTTTTTAGCATGCATTGGGAATAACTATGCCAAGTATTCTGCTGTGCTATTTCAGTATCGTTTTTCTTCATTACAGTAAGTGTTAAAATCGGAGCTATTGGCTCAACTTGTTTGTCACCAAATAGTCTTATTGCTACTGACAAACTTGAGTCATGGAGAGTTGCAACTCTTTAGGTTATTTTTAACACAGCCTTGTAATAGTATGTTGTAACATTCAATGGGCTTTCAAAAAAGCAAGCTTAAAATAAGTGGTTTATGGCTTAGATTTACTTTCAGCTGTGTCCACATTCCATGAGGGTATAAATGATATCTCTAATTCGACAGTCCTGAGGGGAAGGCTGATAAAACAAGTGCTCCTGAGGATCTATTCCTGTTACTAATATGAATGTGAAGTGTGGAACTAAGGAGATGTTTGAAGACCATTAATAGCCAGATGCTCCCCGTAGGTGCGAGTCGCTGTGGATCACGGCAGCTCTGGTCTCCTGGCGCTGTTAATGTAACTTCAGCAGCTTTGCTTGGGGAAGCAGCATCCTGTACTTACTTCCAGTAAGGTAAAGTAGTGTGTGTGTATAGGCTGTTCGGAACAAATCCTACTGTAATGTTCTTTATCTTAAATACACTGTACTAAAGTTTATTGTAATAAGTGAATTAAATAAAATAAACCTTTTATTTCTCTAGCATTCTGTTGTACCTTTTCTTTTTGAAGTCGCTCTGGAGGCTGTGGCCGATTCATTCTGTGGCACCACAAAGTGTAAGTTTTAAATACTCATTATTCTTTTGGCCCGTATAAGTTGTTTTTATTTTAGAATAAGTGAATACATATACTTGCTGCTTGGAAGACTTTATTAGCTAAGCGGAGCTGTTTATGCGGGCAGGCTACTTGTTGAAGAAGTGAACCTCACTTCCTTTGAAGCTTCATCCACGTAAGTGTCTCGTCTGGCAACATAATCCCCGACGTTCGACAGACCCGGCACGACGCAGCAGCTCAGGGCGCTGCGGTAAATGCCCATGTCGTGAACGTCGTACCACTCGTTACTGTTTTCATCGTAACACTCCACGTTGAAAGTAGTGGTAAAACCGTTAAAGCCGCCAACCACAAACAGGAGATCGTCCACCACCTCGATGCCAAAGTTGCTGCGGGGATTGAACATGTTGGGGACCACGCGCCACGTGTTGGCCACGGGGTTGTAAGCTTCCACGCTCTTGAGCCGGTTGACTCCGTCGAATCCTCCCACCTGCGAATGCCAGACGTGCAGAGTTGAGATCGGCCTTTGCTCACCCGCTAATTTGGTTGGATTATTTTATGCACAAGTGAGATGGTGCCTCGCTGAGTTCAGTTTGAGCGCTGCTGAGGGCACATGAGCTCAAAACATGATGCTGGCTGATTGCGGACCGCTCCCTTGTTCTTTCTGGAGCTTCCAGAAGTTTTGTGCAACTGCCAGATTTTACACTTCTACGGAGTTTAAATGCAGTGCATGGATAAGATAAACAGGACCAAGCAAATGTTGTGTGCTGCTCATGCTCTTAGCAGCAGGAAACACTTTCTTCGCAGCAGCTGCTTAAAACAGCCCGTACATTTTTCATTACAAAAAGTGTGCAGGTGCTAATGTTCTCAACCATCCTGGCTCCAACTTTTCCTCCCTAAATCTCACATAACAAGCAAATAACCAGCCTGAAGATGTGGGAAATGCGGGTTAAGTACTCGAGTGCTGGGTGCTGGGGCAGAGGTGCCGCCTCTCCCTTACCGCATACACTTCGTTCCCATACGCGATCACACCTACTCCGCTTCTTCTGCTTCGCATGGGCGCTATGAAGGTCCATTGATTTTTCATGGCATCGTACACCTCAGCTGTGATCAGGCATTCGTTGCCGTTGAACCCACCGCATATATACACCTGATTACAGGAGAGAAAACAAAGTGTGAACGGAGCAGTTATTTTTTTGGTGGGAGAACACACTGAAGAGAAAATGAGCCGTGTGGCTGGATTGTTCAGGTTCTATTGTTTTTAATGGGAATGGTTCTGTCATCCCGGGTTTGAAGCGGTAAAAGTGCAGCGAGTTATCCAGGCTGCAGGATTTAGACTGTTTATGTCCTGAGCTGCGTGGGTATTCCACTTGTGGCCAGGAAAAGTCCCTCCGGCACCAAGTGGGAAACAGCTCTGCAAGAGTTTTGGCCCTCCCGTCATATCTCTGCCACACCACTCAGTTGCCGCCTCTTCGAGAGCTTTTTATCTGTAGCTCCAGGATTTAATACACAAGGTTTACATGAGCTTTCTCCCTCTTTGTTTTAAATGATTCATACTTCAGCTGCTTTAAATAACCCCACGGTCCGTTTACCTTCTCGTGCAGCGTGGTCGCGCTGGCGTCGCTTCTCTGCTCGTGCATGGGGGCGATGAGCGTCCACTGGTTCGTCTCCGGCTCGTACCGTTCTGCCGTGTTGAGGCGCATGTACCCGTCGAACCCTCCCATGGCGTAGATGTATTCGTTGAGGACGGTGACGCTGACGTAGCAGCGCCGCGAGTGCATGGGCGCGACCTGCTGCCACGTTTTCTGCAGCGGGTCAAACCGCTTGACGCTGTTGAAATAATCCACACTGTCGAACCCCCCGATAACGTAGACAAAGCCTTTCAGGTAAGCCGTGCCGTGGTAGGCGAGGGGGCTTTCTTGCTCGCACGTGACGTTCACCCAGTTGTCTGCGCGGGTGTCGTACGTCTCGATGGCGTTGGTTGGGCTCCCCCCGCTCCAGCCTCCGATGGCGAACAAGACGGCGTAAGGCAGGCGAGGCCGGGTGAGCGGGTTGCTGAAGTTGGTGAAAGATGGGCCGTGCATGTTGAGGTTGTACATTTCTGTCAGCGCGTTGATGATGAGAAACTTGCACTCCTCGTTGTCCTTCACGTAATCGTGTCCTTTGACGTTGTTCATGAAGTAATCTGCTTGCATCAGTGCCAGGCGAACCTGGAAGATGCAAAAAGGAGGTTAGAACGTTAACACAGATGGTTTACGCCTTGGTGTCCTCTGTGGGCTGATCCAATGCTAGATGGCTTTGCTTTCAGGTTAGTGTTGTCTAACGCTTATTAGAGGACCAGGGAATGAAATGTGTAGTTTTAACTGGTCCAGAAGGGTATAAATCGTTTGATTTTGCAGCAGGGAGTCTGCCAGTGCCCCGGCACGGTGCTTTTATTTGCATAGTATAGCTTGTCTAGGCAAATGCTCGTAAACTTTGTGTATGCAGAGATAACATCGTCCCATGTGAACTTGGGCCCTTCCTGGATGTGAGGGACAGTTAAGCTCTAAACATAAGGAAACCTACACTTAACAGCTCTGCCCCAACCCCAGCGCGGGATCTTTGCAACAACCTAACGCCCTGAAAACTCGTTTATTTGCGAGCAGCGTTAGGAGGCTGCGCTGTCCGGTCCTCCACCCGTGCCCAGGTGGTGACGGCGCTAACCCTGCTCAGCAGGTCTGCAGTGTGCTTCCTCCTCTTCTCCGGCTCGTGACCGATCCATTTCAGAATGGCCTCGAACACGGCGTCTTCTTGTTTCACGTTGAGCTCGTCCTTCTCGATGATGTGCTTCAGTTCGTCGGCGGAGAGGTCTAGGAACTCGGTGGACACCTTGTAGATGTCCTCGAAGTGGTGGAGGATGAATACATAGGCTGCTTCTCGTAGGTCGGGACAGTGGTAATAATCTGTGAGTCTACAGATGCCGATGCAGTTTTCCAAGCATAGCTGGGATTTTAAGAACTCGCAGCACAGTCTGATGATGCCCATGATGTTGAACTGGTCTGCTGCAGTTAACAAACTCTCCACGTTGTCGACCGTGATCGGTACGATCCTGGTGTAGGCGTACTCGATAATGAGCCTCATCATTTCAGGTGTAGTTCCAGGGATTTTATATAGTATTTTATCTGCATTGTTCCAGCTGCTGGTGAACAAAGCCCTGAAAAAAACAACACAGCACTGGGAGAAAAAACACCTTTACTGTGTCAAACCCTGATCCATTATTCCCTGTGCCTTCTTGCCTGGGCACCAGTTTGGGCAGTAGCCAGGTGGGGAGGCCATGTAGTTTATTAATTAATGTTTTACTAGCAGGTTGTTTCAAAAAGGAGCCACAACCTGTGGCTGTGGGCAGAGAGCAACAGGGTGAGCGGTCACCTTGCTTCAACAAGATTACCAGAGAATAACGGTGTGTGGGGAAGGAAAACCTCCCGCCCGATGGCAGGTAAGCCAGGCTGGCCACGCTCCCCGTCCCGCACCGCATCCTGGGCTCATCAGACACCGCTTAGGTGTTGGGTACTGGGTTCTGGATTAATTCTGGTGTCCAGCCAGATACCAGGACTATGGGAAGCTGCTGGATGAGAGTTTTAGAGCTGATGCAAGCACTGGAGATGCACTAAGGTGTGTGACACAGACTAGGACGTCCTGTTTGGAGCACTGACCTGAAATAGTGACTGCAGCTACAGAGGATGTTCTTGTGAGCGTTGAATTCGGTGCCACCCACGCTGATGATCACATCACAGAGCTTCCCTTCCAGGCGAAGCTCGTTGAAGATGGTGCAAGCCATGGCACTCATCTTCCGCTCCATGTATGAGGATGAATAGCCGGTGGCAGCCAAGTGATCGCCCATGTTGAAGCGTGAGACAGTGGAAGGTGCTTCTCCCTGAGGTGCTACGGGCGTTTGGCTTTGCCCTCCTTCTCTGAAAACCCAGTCTGTCTGGTGGTTCTGGAATATGCCCCATAATGAGATCACAGACGGGGGGGGGACGCCGGATGGGCTGCACGCCCCTCTGCATGGAATGGGGTGCTGGTCCCCTGGCTCCCTCGCTCCTCAGCCTTCGCTTAACCACAGCACACACCTAACTGCGCCCTGTCTGGCCGCCCTGAGCAAAACCAGCCCTGTGATCCCCCTGCAACTTCTAAATATTACTTAGCCTGGGTATCAAGCTTAGATTTTGGCACCGACTGCTTCTGCAGTGCCCTTGTAGTATAGCAGCTCACACAGGAGGAAGCTGAGACATGGGCTGGCTAAAATCAGTGATGAAGCTGCAAACGCTGTCCCTGCCATGTCTGCTGCTGGTTTGGAGGGGTGGAAGGTGGGGACAAGGAGAGCAGAGCAGGGCGAGAGGGCCCCATCCTGACTGCTCTGCCTTCACTCATGGCCAACCGCTTTTCGTTTGTGCTCTGTCACGTCTGTAGGTAACGCGGGTGCAGCACCCCTGCGATTGTCCCACCACAGCGTGGAAAACAGTTCGGACTTTTCATGTTACTGTCGGTGTGGGCTTTTTTTTTCTTTTCCAAATTAAATTGAGTTTTGCCGTAACTACTTATTTGGTTGTTTTAATCCTTTCTCTTTCGCCTTCCTGGCTCGGAGCGCGTTGCAGAAGAAACGCGACCGCAAGTCTCGGTACCAGGAGGCGCTCGGGGCGGACCCGGGACAGCCCCCGGTCCCGCCCCCGCTCCTCCCGCGGCTGCGCGGCCCCGCCGCCTCTCGGCCCTTCCCGGAGCGGAGCGCGATGGTGAGACCGGGGGCTCCGGGACCCGCGACCGGGGTTATAAGGAGCGTGGACCGGGCTGGGGAGCGGGAACCCGGGATGGGGAAGCGGCCGGTGATGGGGGAGCAAAGGCTGATTCCGAGCGAGCAAGGTTTGGGGAGCACAGCCCTGGGGAGCAATGTCCTTGTGGAGCAAGGTTTGGGAAGCACAGCCCCGGGGCAGGAGGAGACAGGGAGCACAACCAGCATGGAGAGCAGAACCGCATCGGTCCCCCAGGAGCTGTGTGGGAACCCAGGGGCATCACTTAACAAGGGGGGGGGTCTCTACCTGCAGGTGCCCGAGCTGGAGAAAGCCACGGTGCGCATCCGGCAGCTGGAGCGCGTGATGGGGATAATCCGCTCCATCAAGGCGCAGGGGAGGAACAAGCTGCAGGTACGGGCCCGGTTTGGCTCTGGTTGTGGTGGGGCTGGCGCAGCTGAGAGCAGGTGATGCATCGGTCCTTGTCTTCAGCTGCCCCCCCTTCCTCAGCCTCCTCGGCTGTGGGTGGCTCTTCCAACCCAAGGAAGCACCTTCTGCACGATTTGCAGAGGGAGAAGCCCCAGATGAGAGGGAGGATGGGGCTGTTTTTCTTGTCGAGGTCCAGGCTGGTGATTCTCCCTGGATGGACTTTTTTCTTCCCTGTTATGCAAGCTATAAACATAAGCCAATCCCCAAGCCCCCCCGCTCCACCCACAGCAATAAGTCAGCAGGATTAAGCCATTTGGTGCTGATAAGAGTGCCGGGCTGGGAGGAGTGCTGGCTGTCTCAGATGAGGACATTTGCTTCACGGCTGACAGGAGTGTCCCTGTCCCTTGCTGTCCTGTGTCTGCACCCTCACATGAGATGCACCAGCGCTGGGTTTGCATCCTTGCTGGCAGCAGCACCCTTGGCTACATAAGGCAAAGGCAGAGTGCGCTGGGTCATGCACAGATTTGCTCTTCTTTCACCTTCCAGGTCATTTCAGACTTTGACATGACGCTGAGCAGGTTCGGGTGCAACGGCAGGCGCTGCCCCACTTCGCACAGTGAGTTGCAGCCCTTGTTTTTACTGCGGCTCATTCTGTTTTCAGTGTTTGTGTTCTCAGTCCCTGTGGCTCCTGTTATCCTCTCCTCCCTCCTTTGCCAAGCCTGACCGCTCCATCTCATTCTTTCTCGGTGCAGCTCTGGGCTCCAGCTGCTTGTGGCTTTTTTGGGAAGAGCTGGCACTGAAGATGCAGGATAGCAGCTTTTTAAAAGCCTTTCTATGCTTCTGGGCTACAACGTTAGCATTTTATTGTCTTTACAGATATCCTGGATAACAGTCGTGTTATCAGTGAGGATGGCAAGAAGAAGGTAGGTGCTGCTTTGCAAGGCTCTGCTTCTTCGCCCTGGTTTTTGTCCCTGTCACCCATCACCAGGCGGTTGTAGTGGCCCATGTCACAGCTCTCCAAGCTGCAGGTGTCCAGCCTGCGTTTCAGGCAACGGTGATGGAAGGGGAAGTTAAAAAGGGAAATTTAATTTGCATGCTCAGCCGTGGGCATTTTTGGTCAGATACGAAGAGGAAGGGTGTATGTGTGTGCAGCCCTGCGTGCACTGTTTGAAGCAAGGTGAGACAGCCAGGCTGCTGGAGGGTTAATGCTTCCGAGAGCTCCAGGTTTGCTCGGAGTAAAGTTGCTTAATGCAACAGGTTTGGTGCATTTTTCATTAGGAAATGAGATGCTTTAGAGGAATTTAGAAGTGCTTTTTTTGTTGTTCATAGTCTCTTTAGCTGCGATGTTCACTCAGTTCTTTTTCCATCTTTACGACGCTCCAGCTGAAAGATCTGCTGCACTATTACTATCCCATTGAAATCGATCCCAACCGGACGCTGGAGGAGAAGCGGCCCCTCATGGTGGAGTGGTGAGTGCTCCTGTGTGATGGGCTTGACCTTGAGATGGCAACTTCTTGCCCCTGAGGGCTACAAGACCCAAGGCTTGAACTATCTCTAGGCTTGACAGCAATACCAGGAAGTTTTAGTTGTTGCTTTTCTGGCTGCCCTAAGGCTGCTGCCCAGGGAGCTCACTCTGCTGCCTTCCCTTAGGTGGACCAGGGCCCACGAGCTGCTGTCACAGCAGAAGATCCAGAAGGGTGACATCGCCCAGATCGTCAGAGAATCGGACGTGATGCTGAGGTACGAGCTCGGGGTTCGGCTGCTTGCGATCACCGTGCAAGCTCCTTGTTTTCATGCACAGTGCGCACAGCGTGGCACATGCAAATCCCCCTTCCTTCCTGGGGCTGAGTGCTGGTCGTGAACGAGCCCAAAGTCAGCGCCACAAGCAGCAGCCTGAGCTCGTTCCCTGACCACAGGCTGCTCCTTCCTGCTCACAAACCGCTTCCAGCTCCCTCGAGTCTTGGCGAGGAGCGGCCGAGGGGCCGGGCGATGGGCAGAGCTCCCTGTCTGCAGGGGAGGGGGCGGCGCGCAGCTCCCCTCTTCCAGGAGAGGTTTGTTTCTCCATGCACTGTAACTACTGGGTCTTATCCAGCCCCTTCGCTCAGCATCACATTTCACCCGTAGCACAAAAATGTTGTGCTAAGCTTGCTGTTAAAGCTGGCCTTGGCAGCAGTGGTCCTAAAACTGGCTCGGGGAGCCTTGGTTTGAAGGAGCTGCCTGTCTCGGGGAGGAGGTGGTACCGTAAGTCCAGGTTTTCACAAGCTCCAGTTCCCCTTCTGCACAGGAATCGTGTCCTGGCAGACTGAGGCTGTTACACATTGATCTAATCGTCCTCACAGCCATTCTGACCAGTCACACATCTCTAACATACGGCTGGCAGCTCCGCTCCCGGGGGCTGTGCAGACACCTCGCGCCCCCACTGACGAGCTGGATGCGATCAGGAGATGCTGAGCAAATTATTCCTGTGCTGGGTCGCTGCTCCCAGGAGGGACCTGGGCTCTGCTGCACGCCCCTTGAACACACCGCGAACGCCACAGAAATGCTGGTGCCACAAAAACCTCGTGCTTTTTGCGCAGAGCTCACGCGTGTGTTTGTCTTTGGGAGGTCCTGGGTAGAAATAATGAGCCTTGCAGCCCACAGGACACCAGGCACCTCGCTGGTAACGCAATATGTGTAACGGGCACTTCTGCTCTAGGGATGGATTCCATGAATTATTTGATCAGCTGCATAAGTACAACATCCCCCTGTTTATCTTCTCTGCTGGTGTCGGTGACATCCTCGAAGAGATTATCCGCCAGGCCAATGTCTTCTATTCAAACGTCAACGTGGTGTCCAACTACATGGACTTTGATGATAACGTGAGTTGCTGCGTGGTGTTCGTGTGGTGTGCTTGCAGAGAGGAGGGTTGTTGGGCTGGAACTGAGGGCTGCAATATGTTTCATAGAGACACAGCTGGGTTAATAGCTGCCTGTTAACATTTCTAAGGGATTGCGACCTGTTGCCACTGTAGCAGCCCCCTGAACATCACTACTGGGGGTGTTAAAGGTTCCCCTGTCCTCCCCAAGGGCTGGATCAGCGGTGAGAGGGAGCAGAGAAGAGACAAGGCAAGCAAGCAGGGCGCAGGAATAGCTGAGCATTGTGATCTCGGGGACTCCTCACCTTTCAAACTTGCTTTTTGGTGGCACAAAGGACGCTGCCGGCTCCGCATCCAGCGCTGGGGGCTCCATCCTGACGCAGGGTGAGGATGGAGTTAACTGAGCACAGCAGTCTCTCCCGATCTGAAGGCCAGATGTCCTTTGAAACAGCCTGGAAGGCTTTTGTTGATGTACTAAAGGCTGAGAAGTCCCAGCGCACATCAGAAAATGGCACGTCTCTCACAATGCAGCCCTCTGTTCCCGCGGGCGGTGCGCTGGGACAGGCAGTCCTGGGGAAGCGTGGGACAGCGTGACAATCCCGCCTTCCGCGAGGGCTCCGCAGCTTTCCGGGGCAGGACAGAGCCCCGACCGAGGTCTCCAGGATCCCCATCCTTTGTGTTTGTTCTCGCCATCTGGGAAGGGCTCTCTCTGCCAAAGGGGACTTTTGGGGACTGTCTCCGGGTGTTTCTTGGCTGCTGGGTTTCCAGACTCCCTGGGGGTGTCTCTGGGATGAGAGCTGCTGCCCTGTGAGCATCATCCCCGTTTGCCCATTCCAGACAGGGTCCCGAGGCTGCGGCACAGCGGAGGGATTGCTGTGGGATCACTTTGTCTGTCCTGTTTGCACAGGGAGTCCTCACACATTTCAAGGGACCTCTCATCCACACCTACAACAAGAACAACAGCGTTCTGCAGGGCACGGAGTATTTCCAGCAGCTGAGCACTAGGACGAGCATCATCTTACTGGGGGACTCCATGGGTGACCTGACGATGGCAGACGGCGTTCCCAGTGTAGAGAACATCCTCAAGATCGGCTTTCTCAATGACAAGGTGGGTGCGAGAAGCAGTTTTCTTGCTTCCCTGCCAGCCTTCCCCAGGTGTTGAGGGGCAACAGAAAGGGGCAGACAGCTGCCCAAGTCATTTGGGGGCTGCAAGAGATTCATATGAGCTGCCATGGGGTGTGTGGGGGGAACTGGGGGGTGTCTGCAGAGCTCCCAGTGCACCCAGGCCATTGTCAGGGTGGTTGTTGACCCCTCTTTTTGGTAGCACTGAGAGATGTGAGGGTTGTGGGTGCAGCATCTCCATTTTCAGCGGCTGGTGTTGACGATCTCCTCTCTGTCCCGGTGGCCGCTCTGCAGGTGGAGGAGCAGAGGGGGAAATATCTGGATGCCTACGACATCGTCCTGGAGAGCGACGAGACGCTGGATGTGGTCAACGGGATTCTGCGGTACATCCTGACCGAGACGTGAGCTGGGGAGGCAGCGTCCCACCTCCAGCCGCCCAGCGAGGCGCTTGGGCAGCGAATGTCCTTCCCTTGACAAAGCTGGAGTAGGTCTTGTGGTGCCTGCTGGGCTCCATCCTGACGCCGGGCAGGCTCCCTGCCCTGGTTCTCATGTGTTGTGCACATCCCGACCTCATTTAACCCCCTTTGTCAGCCCTGGGGCAGGAGGGGTGAGATGGAGGAAGGTTCCCCACTCCCTTTACCCCACCTGTGCCCGGCTCTTCCTCATCCTATGTGGACTTTATCCCACTCGGATTTCATCCCTGCCACCGCTGGAGGCCACAACAAACCATTTCACGTCTCAGGACAAGATGTTCTGTGTTTGCTTCAGCATTTGAGCACAGAAATGGAGGTGGTTTGCTGTGGATTGAGGACAGATTTGTTTTATGGAAGCTGTTGAGTTTTACCGTGTTCCTGTCTAAGAAACGTCTTGTCCTGTTTTCTGTGGGCTTCCAAGTGCCTGGGCTGGGTGGCCCTGCCAGACATAGCATCGCCCACCCTGTGTCCCCGCAGCTCCCCAGCCCTGCTGTCCCTCTTGCTCCATTACAGCTCTTGCTATTAAAAACAAAGGCTTTTCCAGTCACCCCTGCATCCCGTGGAGCTCATCTGCTGCTGCTGCACAACGCAAGAAGTAAGTTTGTCTGCTGGGGGTTTGGGTGGCAGCGAGCTGGGTGCTCGGAGCAGCGCGTTTGTAGCCGCGGGTGTGGGTGGGGAGAGGCCGATGGCAGCAGTTTGCTTTTTAACGAATATTTTAACTAACTGCCCTAAACGTCTGGGCCGATCCTGGGTTTGGCCATCACTGCCTTCCACGTTGTGGATGAGTAAATGAGACTCGTGAAGGTATCTCCCTGTTGAAATAAAACGGTTGGCTGGAGCTGGGCCACGGGTGCTTTGTACCCGGGGCCGCGGAGCTGCGCCTGGAATCGCTGTTCTCCCTGGGGCTGATGCTGCCGTCCCCATCCCTGCCGGTGCCCAGCGGGGCTGAACCACAACCCGTCTTTGCTGGAGGGTCCCAGGAGATGAATTGTGGTTTTTCTCTCTCCTGCCTGACCCAGCGTGTGCTGGATGGAGCCTGAAATACCCCCGGGCACCGCGTTCCCAGGCTCTGCACCGCTGCCCGGACACGCAGGAGCGTTCCACGGCAAAGTAACCTGACACGAAGGCAAACTCCTTGGAAACCAGTAGAAATTATTTATTTGGTGCAAGGTAGAGGTTGTCGTTTGAGGGCTTCGCCCTGACCCTTGGCGCTGTTCTGTTCTTGCGTTTCTTTTCTCTCTGTCTGCGAGACGCTGTGCAAAAGCTTTTATGGCTGGTGGAGGTGTTGGAGCCGTGCTGGGCACAACTGGAAGACCTGAGGGCGCTGAGTTAACGAGCTGCATTTAGGCATCAAAATAAAATCGGGCTGATTTTTCTCAGTCACTGAGGGTGGGGAGGATGCGGATGGGGACGATGCTGCTTCCTGAGGGCCTGGGTGGGAGAGGTTTTCTGTTTGCCTTCTCCCAGCTGCCAAGGGGTTTGGTGGGTCCCATCCCTGCTGTTTAATGGGAGCCCAGACCTTCTGGAACAGCAGATGCCTGTGGGGTATCGGGGCTTCACCCCGATAACCTGAGCCCCCTCCAGCCTCTTGTCCCAGGGAGGGTGGCAGCAGAGACCATCCCAAAAGCTTTCTCTTGATTTCTAAAGAATTTTATACGTGTATATAAAAATACTCACATTAAAAAATCCCAACCCTAAACTACAAAATGCTGTGGTAGGAGTGGACGTGCAGTCGCTGGCTGGGGACAAAGGGGTCCGGAGAGGGGACATCGCTGCCCCAGCCTTTCCGTGGGGAGTGAGAGCAGGGAGGCCAAGCGGGTTTTGGTGGCGGGGGACACAGGACAGGGCTCTGGGGTCTGCCCCAGCATCCTTGGTCCTGTTCCATGGCAGAGGTGTCGCCTGCAGAGCCGGGGAGCACAGCGGGATGGGGAGGGAGTGGGAACACGGGCACTGCCATCCCCATGGGGTATCAGGGCTCCCAAGAGCGTGGGTGTTTCCTACCTTCTTGCCTGGGTTTATTAGCTGGGGGTTGGCGAGTTTTCCTGCCCAGGAGGAACACATCAAAAACCCTCAGTTAAATAATAAGGGGGGGAAAAGGAATCAAAATATGACACCCCCCCAGAGCTGGGGAGAGCCAGGGCAGGTTCCCGGGGAGCCGGTGGGGAGATCAGCCATGGCACGGCCGGGACAAGTCCTGTCTCCAGGGGACAGTGGGGTCTGCTCCTCAGAGCTCCTCGTGGATCTTCTCCTGGTCCTCGTCTGACTTCAGCTTCAGCTCCTCCGAGGTGATCTTCCCATCCTGGTTGCGGTCCTGGTTCTTGAACATGTCAGCGATGACTTTCTCCGGGTCGGAGCTGGGCATGAGACGGCCTTTCCCTTCCGCCACCTGGCTCTTGATGAAGGTGGAGAACTGCAGCGGGGAGAGGTGAGAGATGCAGCTTTGCTCCATGTGGCAGCGAGGACGGGGCAGGGACAAGAGCTGCCCTTGGTGTCCCTGCCCGGTCCCAGCCCTGCGCGCACCCAGCAGCGATGCTCTGGGCTGGAGGGTTTTCCTGCACAGCTCTCCAGGCTCCCAAGTGCCCAGGAAGCCCAGAGTGTCAGGGGTTGAAGGGCCCTGGAAAGCTCATCCAGTGCAATCCCCCCATGGAGCAGGAACACCCAGATGAGGTTACACAGGAAGGTGTCCAGGCGGGTTGGAATGTCTGCAGAGAAGGAGACTCCACAACCCCCTGGGCAGCCTGGGCCAGGCTCTGCCACCCTCACCAGGAACAAGTTTCTTCTCAAATTCAAGTGGAACCTCCTGTGTTCCAGTTTGAACCCATTGCTCCTTGTCCTGTCACTGGTTGTCACCGGGAAGAGCCTGGCTCCATCCTCCTGACACTGCCCCTTTCCATATTGATCCCCATGAATGAGTCCCCCCTCAGTCTCCTCTTGTCCAGCTCCAGAGCCCCAGCTCCCTCAGCCTTTCCTCACACGGGAGATGCTCCACTCCCTTCAGCATCTTGGTGGCTGCGCTGGACTCTCTCCAGCAGTTCCCTGTCCTGCTGGAACTGAGGAAAAGCAGAGCCCTCCAGGTGCTGCCCCCCAGGACGGGGTTCCCTGTACCCCCGCTTCCTCCTGCACCCCATAAACTCAGAGCCATCACTCACCTCATCGGCGGGGATCTCCCCATCCTTGTTCAGGTCCATTTGCTCATAGAGGTTTGCCGGTGGCTCCCCGTGCCAGATGAAGAGGTAGCCCTCGGGAACACCCTCCTCCATGGAGATCAGCTCCACCTCGAAGCGGAGCACAGCGCTGCCTGGCACCCCCCGGGCTGAAAGATACAAGCGAAGGTGGCTGCATCACAGGGGGAGCCCAGCAAAGTGATGCCACTGATGGGTAAAAGCCTCCCAGCCCCTCGATGGAGCAAAGGATGGGTTCAGGAAAGCAGACCCCCCCATTTGCAGTGCCCGGGCAGCCCCTACCTCCGCTCTCCCCGTGGCCCAGGTGCGGGGGGATGATGAGCACCCGCCTCTCTCCCACACACATGTTGAGGAGACCCCTGTTCAGGCCTTCGATCACCTTGTTGGTCCCCAGAGTCACCTCCTGGGGCTTCTCGTAGTCGTGGCTGCAGGAGGCACAGAGAAGACCACGCAGCTGAGAAAACTCCCCAGACCCAGCGGGCAGCCCCGCTGTGCCCCAAAATGCCATTCCTTCCATCCCGCTCTGCCCCAAAGCCCCACACCCTCCATCCTGCTGCACCCTGAGGTTCCACACCCTCACACCCCAAAACCCTGCACCAGCCATCCCGCGGTGCCCCCAAATCCTGCACAGTCCTGCTGCCCTGTGGCCGATGCTCCAGTGCCACCCGTTGCAAAGAGCTGATGATGCTCCCAGAGCTGCTCCGCTGTCCGTCCACCCCCCAGCTCAGCACCCCCCAGGATCCGGCCCTGCGAAGGAGAGGGGTGCTGGGGGGAGCACGCACGAGGAGAAGAGCTTGGTGCCGTCCAGCAAGGAGCAGTTGTAGTGGTAGCGGACGAAGTCTCTGTCGCGGGTGGTGACGTTGCAGCCCTCGGGTCGGTACACGGTCTCTATCTCCACCGGGTCCTCTGGGTTGTGGAAGTCGATGATGTGAACGTCAAAGATGAGCACGGCTGAGCCGGGAATTTTGTCCCCTGGAAGAGGAGCACAAGGAGAGCTGCTGGAACACCACGGGATGGTAAAAACCTTTACCTGTTTCTTCCCATGCCACATCCATCCCTCGGAGCCTTGGCGTCAGCCATTCCCCTGCCCACAATGCCCAGAGCCCTGGGGATGGTGGTGGCCCTCAGGGTGGGGAGCTGGCCCCACTTGGCCAGCACTTTCTTGATGTTAGACCCACATTGTGCTGGTACACGGGGCTGGAGGAGGGGATGCTGCAGCCCAGGGGTGCCGGACCCCCCAGGGCTGCCCTTTACCTGCTCCGTTCTCCCCGTAGGCCAGGTGTGGGGGAACAACCACCCGCCGCCTCTCTCCCACGCAGACCCCTTGCAGGCCCTGGTCCATGCCGGGGATGATGTAGCCCTTCCCGATGTAGGTGTTGTAGGTGTGATTGCGAGAGTAGCTGCAGAGAGAGAAGCCCCCGGTACCGTCATGCAGGAGACCCTGGCCCGTCAACCCTCAGCCCTGCACCCTAACCTGCACCCCTGTTCCCCCAGGGGCCAAACCTTGCTCCAACAAACAGGTTTTCTCTTTCTTAGCCTATTTCGTGCCCATTACCACCTTCTCCTCCAGCCTCTCCTTGCAGCCAGCATGGGGCAGGAGAAGACATGGGGGGGATCTCCCCACGCGGCCAGTTCCCTCCCCGCACCTGGAGTCGAAGAGCGTCCCGTCCATCAACGTGCCATTGTAGTGGTAGCGGACAAAGTCCCCGGTCACAGCCCTGCGCTTGCAGGACTCCGGCACCTCCAGGTGCTCCAGGAAGACGCCGTCCTTGGGGTTGTGGAAGTCCACCAGCAGCACGCTGAACACCAGCGATGCCTGTGGTGGGATCACGGTCCCTGGAGAGGGGACTCAGGTCAGTCTAGACAAGGGTCCTGATGCACCGTGAGGGGCTCTGTGCCCAGGGAAGGGGCCGGGCACGATGGGGCGATGCCCAACTCACCGTAGCCCTTCTCCCCGTAGGCCAGGAATGGGGGGATGATGATGCTCCTCTTCTCCCCAGCGCACATGCCCAGCAGCCCCTGGTCCATGCCCTTGATCAGCCAGCCCGTGCCCACATAGGTGTCGTAGGTGCCGTTCTTGCTGTAACTGGAGGGGTGGAATGAGGGGATTCAGCTTTGGGGCCATATCAGCTCCCCCTGGCTGGTTTGGGGGTCATGAAGCTGCCCCAGCCGGGGTGCAGAGTGGGGGAACGCAGGGAAGCTTCTCTGAATGGGGTGCAGCATGGGCTCCCGTGTCCTGCCCTAAGCCAGTGTCCCTTTGTCCCTGCCACCCTGGTGTCCCCAGCCCCACGGCAGAGGGTGCACCCGAGCTCCAGTGCCCCACATCCCGAGGCGAGGGTCCATCCCGGCGCCCCGTACCTGGAGTCGAAGGGGGTGCCATCCAGCAGCGTGCCATTGTAGTGGTACCGCACAAAGTCCGAGTTCTCCACCGTGCGGTTGCAGCGCTCCGGTTTGGACAGGGTGGTGATCTGCAGCTTGTCGTTCTTGTTCCAGATGTCCAGCATGACCACGTCGAAGTACAAGGTGGCATCCGGGGGGATCAGCCCCGCTAAAGGGCAGCAGCAAGGACAGGGCATCTTAGTGAGAGCAGCAGGGGCTCTGTCCCCCAAAGCCACGTGTGCCAGTCCCCAGGAAAGCAGCAGAGCCTGGGGGGGGGTAGGACCCCTCCTTCTCTTCTCAGGCACCGCTTGCCTTGGCTATTGAGTGCCCTGGCAATGGGGTTGCCCAACCTCCATCCCTGGGGGTTTGCTGCCTCTGTCCCCCCCCTCCATGCCGCAGCCCCTTACCCACACCGATGCTGCCGTAGCCCAGGTGGGGGGGCACGATGAGGTGTCGCCGCTCGTTCACGCACATGCCCTGCAGCCCCCGGTCCATGCCGGTGATCAGCCGCCCGACGCCCACCACGCCGGCCACCGTGGCCCCTCGGTCATAGCTGGGACAAAAGGACAGACCCCTCCGTGACACGGGGGCACAGGGCGAAGCCCCCAAAGCTGCTGGTGCTGGGGGGGCTCAATGCCAGCACCGAGGTGGATCCAGAGCCAGACCACCAGCCCTGCAAACATCAAGGGACGGTGCAGGGCTCTCGGGTGCTTGTGCACCCAGGTGCAAACAGCATTTCTGCTGCTTCCAAATCATTTTGCAGTTGGCACCTTTGGAGCTTTATGCTTCATTTTCAAACTGCACATTTGCTTTTATTTTTAAATATTAAAATACCCCAAAAAGCAACTGGGGAGGCTTCAGATATCTTGAAATCCTTCGTTTTAATGTGCAGCTCACACTTTCTCCTGGCAGCATGCGGCACAAGTCAGGACACGGAGTTATTTCAGCAGCGAATGTCCCCAGGCTCCCATTGCACCGGGGCTCGCAGCACTGGCAGCACACGGCTCAGCTACTTTCTCCCCCACACATGCTCACAAGAAATATAAGACACATTTAACCGGAGCAGAATCCCTTTGTTTTCTAGGGCTCTGAAAAATGCCGGTCCGGGAAGTTTTTGTTGGTGCACAGAGCCCCGGCACAGCCCAGTTTGTTCCTGTCCTTTCACCGTGTCCCTGATCCTTCCCTGCTCGCAGTGGTGCAAATCAGGGGCTGCACCGATGTAAACACCGATTTACAGCCAGCGTGAGCAAAGCAGGATCGGTGCACGGGCCGAGGAAAACTCAGACCAGCGGGAGTGAAGCCTCTTAGGTAATGAACGGGTTTAACCGCTGCCACGTTTCAAAGTGCTCGAAGTGTTTTCCCTGCCTGTGCAGCGCATGCAAATACATGTTTCTGAGGGAAAAATGTCTCACTTAGGGCCAAATCCTGCCCGTGCCTGAGATGGGTTTCCTTGGGGGTTCCCAGTGGGTAGGGGCTGCTGGAAGTGGGGTGCACAGGAGCTGCAGCCCTGGCTGCAGGGGGGACGGCTGCATGTGGTTCACTGGGGGACACACCAGGGACCCCCGGTCTGACACATGTCCAGGGCTCCCCGGGCTCACCCCAGCACCCACCAAAAGCCCTCCTTGGGGTCAGAGCCGCAGGACCCAGAGCTGGCCTGAGCGGGCAGCAAGCGGCTCCTTGGGGTGCAATGGGGTGACACCCGCGGGCTGGGGGGGGAAGGCATGCAGGGATCCCCTCCGCAGCGCAGGGCTGCCCGGGGCCGCATGCATTCGGTAAAGAGCCGAGGGCGATACCTGGAGTCAAACTTTTTGCCATCTTTAAAGGTCCCATTGTAGTGGTAGCGAATGAAATCCCCCATCTGGACTTCCCGCAGGCAGATTTTGGGGATATAGTATCTGTCTATCACCACGTCTTCCAAGGGGCCGGGGTCAGCCAGCCCTGGGGTCCCCAGGATGCTCAGCAGGAGGACGAGGCTGCCGGGGGCCATGGCGCTGGGACGCTGCTGCCGGCGGAAAGGCTCGGCGGGGGGAAGGCGGAGAGGTGGGGCCAGCCCCGCCGCCCCCTCCCGCGGGACGGGACGCCTGCCCAGCCCCGGCACGGCTGGAATTTCTGTACACGTGTACCCGGGGCCTGGCGCCGCGGCCTCGCCAGCCGCGCTCCCACCGGCATCGCCGCGACAATTCCCCCCAGCTGGCGGCAGCGGGACGGAAAAGTCGCAGCAACAAAGCTCCACGTCATGAGGCTTTCATTTTCTCTTTTTCTTCTTTTTTTTGGGGGGGCAGTTCCTTCTGCAAAGAAGAGCCGGAGATATTCGGAAGCAAGTTTGTGCAGCTGGAGTCCCATCCAGCCCGCTCGCTCCGGGTCCTAGCGCTGGCTGCGCTCCTCCCGTGGCCAAGATGCTGCTACTCAGTCCCTGGCAATCAGGCAGAGTAAATAGAAGCAATTAACTGTTTTAATAAGAGCTACCGCTCTTCGGTTTGGTGCCGACAGATCTTTTATTGAGTGGCAATGATGAAAAATGTGAAATTTCCCCTGTGACAGTCTTACACAAATAGGAACAGCACTAAATGCATGCACATCCCTGCTCCCCCAAGACCAGGAGATGGGCATCGTGGTGAGAACCCTTGGCGAGTCCCTGGCGGGAAATGTGACAGTCCATAAAGCCAAATCTGGCTTTTCTGGCTACTCCTGAGAGCAAAAGCTCAAGCAAAGTGATGTCGACTCCCTCAAGCCCAGCCCAGGGATGCTCTGCAGCTCCCCAGTAGCTTGGGGGGACTCGAGGCTCTTGCCATGGCACAGCAAGGTTGGGGTCTGACTCTGGGCAAGTGAGCACTTACTTAGGGGTGACAGCACCCCAGCCTGCATGCTATTGAGCTGCTTGTCCGCAGGGAGGTGCCGGGCACTGCTAACGGCCTCAGCAGCGTTCTGGCTCCTGCCAGCACCACTGTCCAGCCAGCAACAAAGCGCTGGGCTTGGGCTGGGGCCAGTGTGGCCATGCCAAGGCCTGGCGCAGTGTGGGCCTGGGATCTGGCACGGCACGTGTGGCCTCTGGCTTGGCACCAGCCAGCAGCAAACCCAGCTCTGGCACAGCCAGGCTGGGGGATCCTGCCAGCTGCCACACGCAGCGCAGTGTGACACCGGGTGCACCCTGGGGTGCCCCTGGGCTGCGGGACAGGGCGCACCCCAGCACACCCCACTCTGCAGTGGGGTGGGCCCCACTCTACATCCTGGGGACCCTGCAGCTCCCGGCACACCCACTGGAGCCCAGAGCACCCCGAGAGCGCGGGCACGGAGTGACTCCCCGCAACGTGAGGAACCGAGCCCGCTGTGGGGAGGGGGCAGCACTGGGCACACCCCCGGGAGCGCAGCACCGAGCCCCCCCTCCGTGCGCACCCCGCGGGCGCTGCGCCAGCCGCGCAGAGCCGCACTAAGACCCTGCGCGCACCGCCGCGCACCGCCCCCTTCCCCGCGCCGCCCGCCCCCCTGCGCGGAGCGCTGCGCGGCCAGTGCGCGGCGGCGGCGGGGATGGGCGGCGCGGCGCTGGCGCTGCTGCTGCTGCTGCTGGCGGCGGGGCCGTGCGCGGCGCAGTACGAGGAGTACAGCGTGCGCGGGTTCCCCGCGGCCGCGCTGGAGCCGCTGCAGCGCGCCTACGCGCGGGCGCTGGCGCATTACGCGGGTGCGGAGTGGGCGGAGAGCGCCCGGGAGCTGGAGGCCAGTCTGCGCCTTCACCGCCTGCTCCGCGACAGCGAGGCGCATTGTCACCGCCGCTGCGCCGCGCCCGCGGAAGGGGACCCCGCAGAGGAGCCCCCCGCGGAGGAGGAGCCCGCGGCGTGGGAGTGGGAGCGGGAGCTGCAGCTCTTCGGGCAGCTGCTGCGCCGGGCCGGCTGCCTGCGCGCCTGCAAGCGCGACCTGCCCGTTTTCCAGCTGCGCTACCCCCCCGCGCAAACGCTGCGCGACTTCCAGCGCCGCCAGCCCTACCAGTACCTGCACTACGCGCTCTTCAAGGTGAGGGGCCCCGCGGGCGTGCAAATGCCGCGCAACGTGGCAGGGGGTGGGAGTGAGGGGCTTCATGGGCTGGCGGTAGCGGGTGTCCGGTACCAGCGTCCTGTCCTGCACTGCTCTGACCTGCAGCTCCTCTTCTACCCGCTACCCTGTGCCCCTCTGCTCAGCCCAGCCATCGGTCACACCCCCATTTGTGCCTCATCCTGTACCCCTCATTCTGCACCCCTCATCCTGCACATCTGACACCCTCCTGGCTCCTCCATCCTGCCCCTGCGCCATGGCACGTCAGCATCATCTGGGATGCATCAAGCAGGACGTGAGGGGTGCGCCCGGGATTGGGGGCACCTGTGGTTTTGTCCCCACTGCCACCCTTGCGTTGCCCTTGTCCCCCAAGGTCCTCCTGCCCAGGCAGAGGGGAGGGGGACACAGGGGATGCCCCAGCCGAGGGGCCCAATCTGGTGGGTCTGATGCCACTGTGATTGCTGTGGGACACGTGTCTGGATGCTCCATCAGGGAGAGACACTTTTGTGGGCTCACAGTGCAGACGTGGAGGGAGGTTTTGTAAGGGATCAACCTGGGTTGACTGCTTTGGCCAGAGCAGCTCTGGTGGGGGACACTTCCCTCCCCAGGCACCGGTGCTGGTCGGGGTCCCAAGCTGCGCCACTGGCCGGCTGCCGGTGAAGATGCTGCTTTAGTGCTTTAGCACTGCTGACCCGCTCACCTGGCAGGGGCGAGGGACAGCGTGACCTAGATCCTTAATGCCTTTTCCTCTCGCTCGCTCTGGCCAAAATCCATTTCGTGGATGGTTTGTTCATCCCCCCATAATCTCACTCCACTGATGTTGCAACCCGAGGACTCAGAAAGCACCAGGGGAGTGGGGGCAGCTGACAGTGCCTGAGAGAGTGGATGGTGGATCAAACCCACAGCACGTGGATCACTCCTAGCTGGATGTGGGGGTCCATGAGGGAATGAGCTTTCCCCGCCCCCACCACAGGCACAGAGGGGCACATTGGTGTGGCTGGATTTATGTGTTGTCCACGGTCCCGGATTCTGTCTGTCCGTCTCTGCCAGTGGATGATTGTGCAGTCCAGGTCCGGCTGGGTGCTGAGCTCTCCGGTTGCCCCCCGGCAGCCTGCTGCACCAGCTCTCCCTCCCTCCCCAGTCAAATAAGATCGAGAAAGCGGTGTCTGCTGCCCACACCTTCCTGCAGAAGAACCCCAACCATGAGATGACTTTGAGGTACCTGAACTATTACAGGACAATGCTGGATGTGGATGAATACCTGGTCGACCTGGAGGCTCAGCCCTACGAGGTGACGGGGGGACAGGGATGGGGCAGGAGAGGGGTTCCTGGGGCTCAGTGTATGCTTAGTCCTGCTGAACCCCAGGGGAGCAGCTCTCCCTTGCTCAGCACCGCTTGCCCACCTCCTGCCCAAAAAGAGCATCTCTGGGGTCCTGTGCAGGGGACGGAGCCACCTTGAGGGGAGCTGGGCAGGTTGGTGCAGCTGGTGGGCAGAGCCGGGCTGCGGCACCTGGCAGAGAGGTGAGCACTGCCCACTTGATCCCCGGCAGCCGATATTCGTGCGGTCGGTGAAGCTGTACAACAACGGGGATTTCCGGAGCAGCGCGGCCGACATGGAGCAGGCGCTGGCCGAGTACTACAAGGCGTACGAGGACTGCCTGGCCGGCTGCGAGGGCGCCTACGAGCTGCAGGAGTTCAAGGACTTCTACCCCGCCATCGCAGGTGACCGGGCGGGGGGCCGGGGGCAGGCAGGTGGGTGGGGGGGAGCTGGGGGTCACAGCGCCTCATGCCTCCCCCCAGACCACTTTGTGAGCGTGCTGCAGTGCAAGGTGGACTGCGAGACCGAGCTCACCCCCAACGTGGGCGGCTACTTTGTGGAGAAGTTTGTGGCCACCATGTACCACTACCTGCAGTTTGCCTACTACAAGCGTGAGTGCCAGCGGGAGTGGGGGGGCTCAAGGGGCACCCTGGGGTGCTGCGGATCCCTGGGTGTGGTGTTGCCCCCGTGTCACCCAGCGCTGCTCCCTGCAGTGAACGACGTGCGGGACGCGGTGCGCAGTGTCTCCAGCTACATGCTCTTCGACCCGGGCGATGCCGTGATGCAGCAGAACCTGGTCTATTACCGCTTCCACCGCGAGCGCTGGCGCCTGCAGGAGCAGGACTTCGAGCCTCGGCCGGTGAGGACCCCCCAGCACCCCATCCCACAGCTCTGCCGCTGGCAGAGGAACTGACATGCCCCCCGCTCCCTCCCTGTGCCCAGGAAGCCGCACGCTACCACAACCGGACAGCCGCCCAGAAGAAGATGCTGGAGTTCGCCAGGCAGTACCTGCAGGCTGACGATGAGGTAGGTGTCAGCCCTGGCATGGGGTGCAGCAGCTGCTTTGGGGATGCTGGCTGGTGCGTGTGGGTGCTGTGAGTACCCTGGGCCAGGGCCTTTCCTTGAGGAGGGGGATCTGAGCCCCGAACCAGCCCTGGAGAAGGGGCTGTGGCCGGGGCCGCTGAGCCCCGCTGCCTCCTCCCGCCCGTCCCGTGCTGCAGATGGAGGTGGACGGCAGCGAGGGGCTGGAGACGCAGGACCTGCCCTCCGACGGCGAGTTCGAGGGTGAAGGTGACTACGAGGAGGGCTTCTTCGCAGACTGGTGGCAGGAGCCCAAGACCAAAGGGGACAAAGCTGACCAAGGTTCCTGATGCTGTGCCGCAGGGTGGGGGCGTCCTGCCTGTGCCCCGGTGCCATCGAGCCCTCCTTGTTTGCAGAGACCCTGCAGTGAGCCAGGCGAAGGGGCGCCTGGCTCCAGCGGAACTGGACAGCGGTGGCTCTGCGATGCCATCCCAGGGACACCGGGCTTGGGGCTCCTGCCGGCCGTCATGCAGAACCTCAGACTCGCAGGGAAGGCTGGCTTTGCCATCTGGACTTCTGCTGCCCTGAGCACAGCCTGATTCCCTTCGGTGGAGCCCCGGCACCGCCAAACCTCCCCACCTACTCCGGACCTCGCCCTGGGCCGCCACTGTCCCCGGTGTCCCCAGGAGCCCTGGCTTGTGGCAGTGCCCTGCAACACTGGGGTTCTGTGAGTGGTGCATGAGGACCGACTTCATGTTGTTTTGAGGGGCTCAGGGGTGTCCCGCTCTGGGAGCAATTCACGGTGCTGCCGGAGCCAGGCGTGTGTGCTGGTTCTGCCACTGCTCAGGGCTCCCGGGGGCTCCTGCCCTGGTGCCTCCAGCCTCCCATCTGCCCTGCCAGCCCCCGGAGCCCAGGGTCCCTTTGGAGCCCACGGCTCGGTGCTATGACGGGTTTCCCGGTGTGCTGGCATCCCCGTGCCGCTGTGTGGCTGCAGCCCGGCGGGGCTGCGTCGCCCGTGCCCTGCATGTGCCTTCAATTGTCACCACACCAGCCCTCTGTAGCCTTAAGCTCCGTTAATTTAATACTTCCCGACTTGCACAGTCGCTTTTTTTGTTTTATATTTACTGGTGCTGAACTTTTTAAATAAAATCCAGACCAGTCTTTTCACAGCTGCCTCCACCTTGGGGTTCCCTGGGACCGGGGTGTGCTGGCACCGCGGGAGCTGGTGGGAGAGACAGGGATGGGTTGGGGGGCTGGATGCCCCATGAAGTAGGGGACACCCCATGGGGGACCTGGGGAGCTTTGGGGGCCATGAGAGCAGCCAGGCTCTTGTGGGGCTGGGGGGTCCCTGAGGGGGCCACAACCACAACTGGGACCCTGTGGAGATGTGTGACCCCCATTGTGCAGGTAAGGCTGGTGGGTGGTGTGGGGGGGCACTGGGGGGTGGGGTGGGGGCAGCTTGTCTCATCCCAATATGTGTGTTT
This sequence comes from Columba livia, assembly GCF_036013475.1. Taxonomy (NCBI): domain Eukaryota; kingdom Metazoa; phylum Chordata; class Aves; order Columbiformes; family Columbidae; genus Columba; species Columba livia. Next base: position 1,553,682 of record NC_088624.1, read on the forward strand.
GGGGTGTGATGTGCATCACCTGCTGGTTGTTTTTGGAGGGTGCATCATCTTGCTGCTGCTCTGGAGGGTGCAGCCTGCGTGCCCCGATACCAGTCCAGGGTGACAGGGTGGGACAACCCCCTGCCAGATGCATCAGGGCGTTTTGGAGCCCATTTTGGAGGCTGCCATCGCTGCTGACAATCCCTGAACATCCCATCATCGCTTCTCCCTCCCGCACCAGGTCCGATCCTGCTCCCTGTGGAAATTGGCTGAGAGGACTGAAACCGAGAGGCTGAATCACCGCATTGGCCTGGGGGAGAGAAGGGAAGGAGGGGGGTGGTGGGGAGGCTGCCAGCACCCCACCCTGCCCTGCCCTGGAGCTCCCGTTTGCCAGGGCTTTCCCAGCTCTGCGCTGGGGCCGAGCACTGGGATGGGGAACAGGGCTGAACCCCCAGACCCGCAGGCAGGGCTTGGGGCTCAGGGCAGAGCTAAGGGGAGGCAGCACTGTTGGTGGGAGCTGCCCATTGCTGCCCTGTGCAGGGCAGGGCTGTCCTGTCCCTTGGGAGGAGCGGGGTTTGTCACCGATGGGTCACAGCCACCCTTGGGAGGGGAACCCCAGCCCTTTGGGGTGCGGCCGGCGGCGTTAGTGCCTGGATCAGCGGGAAGCACTCAGCCCAGCGCGCTGGCGTCGCGGCCCCGGGGGGGCAAAGGCTTGTTTATCTTCCCAACAAGCCAGGCGAGGGTGGCACAGAGTGGCCTCCGCCCTGCTCTGACAGGTGCCCGGGCACCTGCGTCCCCTCGCAAGCCTCAAGCTCACGTTGGGGCACACGGCTCCTTGCTCCTGCTCCTCTACGAGCACTGGGTGAAGCCACTTGCATCCTCGGGCCGGGGTCTCTGGGGTCGCCTCAATGCTCCCATCGCAGCTGCTGGGCGCAGAGGTGCTGGGTCCGGTGCTCCCGGTAGCACCGGGCAGGAGCAGCAGCTCTGCCACCAGCAGGGTGACCCTTGCAGTGGCCAGCGCGGTGGGCATGGCCACTGTCCCCTGTGGTGTGCAGAGCAGGGAGGTGCAGGGGGGCAGAGGTGGGGTGCAGGGACACAGAGGTGGGATTCAGGGGGATGAGCCTGCAGGACTCCGTGGGTTAACACCAGGAAGGCAGCACTGTGCTTCCCTGACTCCCCGACCTTGACCAAGAAGGAACACAAATGAGGTTTTTGCCTATTATCTCAGCTGTGCCATGTGCCCCTTTCCTCCTCGTGCCGGGGGACTCTCGCTGTGCCCCGGATCCCCCGCTCTGCGCACAGCAATGAAATCCCATTTTCTCGCAGGGGTGTTTGAAGCTCTGTCTGTCGCCTCCCTCCAGAGCTGTGAATTCCCGACTGAGCGCCTGCAGCCAGACACGGCAGAGGACTGCGCGGGGGCTGATGATGGGAGGGTGCAGGATGTGTCTCCTCACCCCCATTCCCAAATCTGGGGAGCAGGAGGCCTGGGAATCCCCACCGTGGGCTGAGACGCGCCGTGGTGCTGGGCGCGGCTGAGCTGGGAGGCGGCAGCAGCACCCGGCTGGACCAGTCTGGCCAGGGACAGGGTGACACGGGCTGTCGGCAGCGTCAGCCACCCCAGCCCTTCCCCAGCGCCTCTCGCTACCGAGCGCCTGCCTCAGTTTCCCCACCCGGGCGGTGCGGACCCCCTTCTCGGGGCTGGATGGTGCTCCAGGGCTGGACCCTGCCCCGCTGCAGCCCCGGCAGGACCGCGGTCCCCGCACCCCACGTACGTACCCCCGGGGTCCCCGCACCCCCGGGGCTGCCCTGCCCAGGTACGTCCCGGCCCCGCCCCCGTGCAGGCTCCGCCCCTTCCCCGCCCCGTGACGTCACCCAGGTGCTCCCCCACGCGGCCGCGCCCTTCCCCGCCCACCTCTGCGCCCCGCCCACCCCTCCACGCTGTCCAATCGCCTCACGGCGAAGGGCGGGTCGACCGCGCCCCCGCCAATAGAGAGCGGATAAACACGTCCGGCGGGGGCGGTGCCCGGCGGGCCGCGGGGCTGACGGGCGTGCTGGCGGTCCAATAGCGGTCCGCTGCCGAGGGGGCGGGGCTTGTTCTGGGGCGGGGCAGGGCGGGGCCGGGCGCGAGAGGCTGCTCGCCTTTTGTTCGGGCAGGAGCGGGGCGGGCGGCAGAGTCAGCGCAGGGGCAGCCGCCGCGCAGGTGAGCGGGACCGGGACGGGGCGCGCCCGCAGGGCTGGGCCCGGAGCCCGGGAGGGTGCGGGGCGTGGGGCTGGAGCGGGGCCGGGGCAGCCGGACGTCCCGGGCTGGGAAGCGCTGGGGTTGGGCGGGCTGCGCTGTGCGGGGCTGGGGAGCGGCCGCACTCGGGGCTGCGTCTGGGAGGAACCTGGTGTCCGAGCTGGGCAGCACTAGGCGCTCCGAGTCGGTCCCGGTGCGGCGCTGCTCGCAGGCGGCGGAGCCGGCGCGGAACCGTGTGCTGCCCGTGAGCCCCGTTCGTCCCGCGTGGGGCCGGGGCGAGCGCTGCGGTTGTCAGCGGCCGGGCTCAGCCTGCGCGGAGCCGGGCGGGTGGGTCCCTGGGGCGAACCCCCGCGGGCGGCCGGGCTGTCCCGGTCCCTTCTCCTTGCCTAGCGCTGCAGGAGCGAGTTTTCAAGTTGCGACCCCGCTCTCTGGTATGAGGCGGTGGCTTCGTCCCCGGCCCCGCCCGGGCGCGCTCGGTGTCTCCGCTCCACGGGCGAGGCCTTGGCACGCTGCTCGCCCAGGTGGCCGTTGTGGCTCTTACGTAAACCGTGGCTGCTGGGTGCCTTGAGTCATCCCGGTGGCCACACGCTGCCGACACACCCGCTCAGGGCTGCCCCGGGGACCCCTTGGTGCTGCTGTCCCCACCCGCTGGGCTGCCCCTCACCTTCAGCAAAGTGCTTTCCCAGGCTGCTGTGCTTAGGGGTCCCAGGGGCTCAGAGGGGATGGGGATTCCTGGCATCACGGATGGGTGTTTGGCACCACTCGGTGTTGGGGTTCCCAGCTGAGACCCCGCAAGCCGCTGATAGCGAATATCCACGCAGGGAAACGCGGGCGGAGCGAAACTCTGCTGTCTTTTTGTCTGGCTTTTGGAGAGGAAAGAGCACTCTAATTGCGTTAGCTGAGTGATTAGCTTAATTAATCAGGTTTACAGCACAGATGAAAGGATAATGCTGAAATGTTGCTGGGAGTTGCCCGGAGAGGGGAAACGTAAGCTGTTGTACAAGCAACTTGAAGAGATGTTTGTGCTGTGAGAGAAGTGTGAACGGCGGCCAGGAGGGCACGGCAGCCTGCTGGGGACAGGGCCAGGTGACCGTGACCACACGGGTCTGAAGACACCAGCCTGTACCCACTCTTGCTGGGCAGCAGTGTCCCTGCACCCCCCCAGCTTTCCCATGGAGTGTCTGGATGAGCTTCATGTCTGGAATGATGTTCCCTGTGCCAAAAGGACGATGAGGGTCAGGGACGCCCGTGACCCAGCTGGGTCCGGCCCCTGTGGTGGCTGCGCCTCCTGCTCCAGCCCACGTCGTGCTGGTTTTGGCACTGGTGTCGCTTGCCAGCTCTGACACCCGGCAGTCTCGCATCCGTCTGCCATCAGGCTGACGGGGAGCCGGGGGCGAAGTGTCTCGGTGCCAGCTGCCGCGGGGCTGGAGCGGTGCCGGGGCTGCTGGGGGCGTTCGCTCGGGGCTGTTATCCGCATCCAGGGCAGGTGCGGTGCCTGCGGGGTCTGCTCCTGGCTCCTGGCCCCGGGTTTCGGGGGGAGAAGGAGTCCAGCCCAGCCATACTGCCCAGTAATGGCACTGGGGAGATATATAAGGTCCCTTCCTGTGTCCTTGCAGGTGTTTTATCAGAGTTGGCTGGAAGGTTGCGGGGTATCCACAGAAACCGTTTGCCTATCTGAAGCCTGTAATCTTTCATTGCTTTGGAGGATTTCCACAAAGTGTCATGAAAAACCCATTTGACTGCTAATTTGGCTTAAACAAGTTGGCCATCGGGATGGGAATGCTCAGAGCTCCTGGCAGCAATGCCTGTGGAGTGTTTCCCCTCCCAGGCTGGCTCCTGCACGGGTGCTGGGGGAGATGTGGGTCCCCAATGCTCAGGGGACTTGCGGGGCGCTGCGGCAAGGTGGGGTGGCTGCAGCAGGGCCCTCCCTTCCAGACAATGGCATTTACGGTCTATTGTCTGGGCGATGTGGCGTGTCCTCTCCAGCTCCAGGAAGCTTGTGCGTCCCTGGCGGGGCCAAACTGGGCTCCTGGGGGGGGTGTCTACCAGGGCTGGGTGTGAGCGATTTGTGCACCATGCTTGGAGCCTCGACCACCTTGGCAGTGTGGGCAGCTCATGGCTCAGCTGCAACCGGGGACCTTGGAGGATTTCCCCTCTGGTCCCAGTGCTGTATTTCAGTGTAACAGTCAGTGTTGTCCTAATCCCATTAACTTTCCCCTTTGTTTCCCCCACCTGAAGTCCTCAAGCAGCTGGGGCGGGCGGCTGCGGTGCAGCTGCACGGCTCCTTCTGCGGAGGCTGTTCCTGTGACCACGGCTTCCTTTCCAGGCCGTGCTTTGGTGTGGGAGCACTTGATGGGGATTTGGCTTTTGATCGCGCTTCCAGATCTCCGGGCTTTGAGATGGTGCTTCTGCCGGGCTGGCAGGTGGCAGAGCCTTCAGGAGCGGAGCTGCCCGCGGCCCCCGCTTTGCGAGCAGGGGGAGGCGGAGGTTCTTTGCAGAGAACTTGCAAGACTTTAATTGCAGCATCTTCACCAAGGCTTGTGCTGGTCTTGAAGGTTTAAATTAAACCGGCTTCTAATTAACAGAAGTTAAAAAGAAATTTAACTTCTATTAAAACAGTGCGACTCTACCTTGGGCTTCGGCTTTTGCCTTGATTTCAGCTGGTGCTTTCCCACCTTGACAGGCTGCCTGGGGCACCGTTGTCACCTGGAGCTGAGGTTTGGCTGGTGGCTTTGTCTGTGAGCCCATGGGGTGTCCCAGATTGGGCTGGGCAGGTGGAAGCAGCTGGGATGGCAGCTCGGGAGGACACGAGGGCTGCAGTGGTGCCTTGAATCTCAGCAGCGTTCTCTGCTTTGGGGGGGTTGTTTTTACCCCCCTACCCCATAGATGTGGCTTGGCGAAGCAGCAGAGGAGTCAGGGGCATGAAGGCACAGCCACTTGCTCCCCAAAGAAGTCTTAAAGCTTGACCTAAGCAGCTAAAACCCATGTTTGTTTTTAAACTGGGCTCCCAGGCACAGGTACCTCGATGTGCAGAGCTTCTCACCCCCTCCACTTCCCACCTCTGGCGTGGAAATACTGTGCAGCTTATTGACGGCTTCAAGGGGAGATGAAGATGTTTCTAATTAGGCAGAGGTTTGAAATACCCTTCTAAATACGCCAGCCCTGATGCATTTTGCTGTGGCTGCTGACAAGCCCGGAGGCATTTCAATGTGCCTCTGTCGCTCGGCTCCGAAATGGCTTTGCAAACAGGGCAGGAACCTGGTGCTGTGGATGCTGCGGCTCGTCGGGCAGCCCCACAACGTCTGCTTGCGTTTGAACCAAGCGAGTCCTCAGGCTCCTTCCGAGACCCTGAGCAGGAGCTGGTGGCTGGATGGAGGTGGAATATTCAGTGTTTTCCAGATATCCCACGCCTGGGTGAGCAAACCTGCGGGAGGTGGTGAAGGCAAGTGAGCAGCGGTGCCCTCCCAGGGTGGAACCTGCTTCGGTGCTGGAGAGACACAGGGACCCTCGATTTTAGGATGTGCCATGGTCCCCTGTGGCTTTTGGGGCTGGGTGGATAAAGTGTGTGTGCTCTGCTGGTGGGGGGAGAGACCTTTGGCCGCTGCGAGGAGCCCTGCCGTAATCGCTGTGACGCGCAGGCAGGGCCCTGGTGACAAATCATTAACTTGCTCCGACAGGCCGGGTGCTGACGGGTGTTGGTGATAATTTCTTGTGAAGCGTCTGAACTTTACAGATGTAATGCGGTTGGATGGAGAAATTAAGCCGGGGCTCAGCAGCCCTGCGTCCCTCCCCGCTGCCTCGGCTCCGCCGGCAGCATCAGAGCCAGGTGGGCAGGATGCTGTGTATCTGTGCACCGGGAGCTGGGAACAGCCTGCGAGCCTCAAAGCCTCAATTTAAAGCCTGCAATTATGATGTTCGTAAAGGACAACTTGTTCTCTGTGCTCTTTAAAACAAAATAATGATGATTATTATTTTTTTTCCTTATCCAGATGGAGTTATTGTGATTAATTGCACCGTGCCAGTTCTCCTTTTTTATGGACACGTGGTGAGATCCCATCTCTCCCAGCAGTGTTACTAATGAGATGGGTCAACTTTAATTGAGGAGGGGATGTGCATGGGTGTCCAGTGGTGCCTGGGTCACTCTACCGTGTGCTGCGGGAGGGTGCCCAGTGTTGCATGTGCTCTTGCAACGGGAGACAACTTGATGGGTGATACCTTGTCATTTTGTGGAGTGCCAAAATATCACAGCCCGGACTTGGCGTGTGCTGGAGCTGTCAGTAGCTGTTAATTTGGGTGAGGAGCCTCCAGAGGCTGGGGGAACATGCTCTGTGTTGGAGAGCATCGGTGGAGCGGGTTGTGGTTGAGATGCCGACGCTGCTGCCAGGTTCTTGCTGCGCTTGGGGGGATGCGGCACCCCCTGAATAGCAGGAGCTTCACATGGGGCTTTCAGCAGCTCAAACTTAACCTTGCCAGGAGCAGCTGAAAAACAAATAGGGCTTTAGAGCATCCCCTGGTGAGGGAGCCCGGGTCTGAAGAGTGGCTCCTGCACCCCTTACTGCCCCCGCTGGGTGACCTGAGGTTGTTGGAGCTGATGGGGCTGCTGGTGAGCATCAGGGGACAAAGGCCATCGGCTCCTTTGTGCACAGGGAGGGCCAGGGTGTCCTCACTCTGTCACAACCCACTCTCTAATGACAAGCTGATCCCCCATTGCCTGTCTTCTCATTAAACTTCAAGCTGCTCTCGTTCCCCTTTGAATTCTTCCACTTATCTTCACTGTAAAGCCCCATTGAAAGGGCTTGTGGTCGCCGGGATCTGACTCTAACGCTTTCCATTGATGCTGCTGAGGTCTTGAAAAGCTCCTTTCTCTGCCTCCTCCCGCTGCGTGCTCCTTCGAGGCATCCTCTTCAAAACCATTGAAGCTTTTGTACAGCGCTGGCTCTGTTGTCTGCGGCAGCAGCTTCGTTAGCATCAGTGCAATGGTGCTGCGTCTGGGCAGGGTTTGCCGGCCGTGGGGGACCTGGGCTGCAGCTCTCCTGGGTGCCCTTGACCTTGGGAGGGCCCTGCTGCCGCCGAGGCCGCTCTCCCCCGGCGGCCACCGATCCCCCAGCTGTTCCAGGAGGGTGGGCAGGACCGGAGATCGCTTGCGTGTAGCATAAGTGCTTCTAAAATAGTCTTTTTCTCGCATGGCATTTCTTGAATTGCCTCAACTGCCTCTTTCCTTTATCTTAAAAGCCTCAGTGACGGTAATTGCAGTCGCTCGCACGCTTCCCGCAGCCGAGCTCAGCTCCTGAGCGGGCGCATCTCCAGCGCTGCTGCTCTGTTCCCCTGGGGCCGGGGAGGATGCGGGCAAGGCCGGGGCTCTGCGGGGGCTGCAGCAGCCGCTCGGCAGTGCATGGTGCTCCGTGCAGGGGCTGGGGCAGCGGGGAGATGTGCGTGATGTCCTCAGCTGCCTCTCGCACCCACTGACCCCCAGGTCCTGCTGCTGCTCCCGTGCAGCCCATGCCTGGGACTTGGGGTGTGCGGGTGCTCAGTGTCTGCTCACCTAGGTGCGACCCCCATGTTTGCTGCTCACCACAGGGACCCTGCCTGCTGAGAAGCCCCTGAGCAATAACTATTTTTGCATGAAGCTACATTCATGACTTCCCTTATGTTTTGGGCAGCTCAGCTGTGTGTGAGCGGAGTGCTGTGCCCTGCTGCTGTGAGGCCGAAGGCTCCTCCCGGCAGCCGGAGGGAAGGGCTGGTCAGGGCTGTGTGTTTGCTGGAGATTTCCTCTGCAGACGGTGTCTTGGAGGGGGGGGATGATGCTGCCTGGATGCTGATCAAATGGCTCTGGGGGCGGATGAGCTGCTGGCCGGTGCCTCGGAGCTGCGGGAGCTTCCTCTGCCTCCCCCGGCGTTCCCGGCTACGGGAAGTGGTGGGAGAGGGATTAACCTTCTATCCCCCGTGCGGGGGTGGCTGAAGCCCCTGCCAGCCCCATGTCCCACATAGGGCCATTGGAAGTGCTCTCCCAAACCTGCTGCCCCCTCTGTGGGCACCCCACGTCTTTCTCGCTGTTTCCTGGGGGGGGTTTCTTGCTGTTGCTGGGGGTGAGTCCTATTTCTCTGAGGGTCCCAGCTCTGTGCAGGCGGGGGGCTCAGCTGGGGCTCATAACAGCCCGGTTGGAGGGAGATAAGCGCTGGACTCAGCAGCAGCACTTGTCCTACCAAGGGGGCTCGATCCCCCATGCTCACAGCTGACCCCTCCTGGGCAGGTATTTTCACGTCTTACCTAAACACATACATTTTCATGCATGGACCACTGCCCTCCCCTTCACCGCTTCCAGGGCATGGTGGGGGTCCTGCCCTACTGCAGCTGCTCACCACCAAAAGCATCGCTGGTGAATGGCTGAACCCAGGAGTAACCAGCATCCCTTGCTTGTCTCACTCTGGTCCCCCTGAGCAGCAGGGAGGACATCCAAGGACATAGCCCAGCGTGGAGGATGGGGGAGATGCTTGTGTTGAGTGTCTGACCCTCACTGAGTGGTGAGCAGAGGATGCTTGACACAGGGTTCAGAAAATGTCACTGCTCGCTGCTGGAGTGTCTGACATTCGCTCCATTGGCCCCGTCACCTTGGGTGCCCATGGCAGTGAGCAACCCCGCTGGGCTGCTGGTAGGGTGATGCTCCAGGGGAGGAGGGGGACTGCATTTAACAAGGTGCCTTTGGTCCCTTCGAGGGGCCTCCTGGGAATGGAGAGTCCCCTGGGCCATGTCACAGTTGTCCCCTGTCCCTGCTGCTGCAGGACACTGTGCTCAGACGTGTCTGTCGCGCTGCTTGGACCCACTGTCCTTCTCAGAGCTTGTCTGGGGCCGATCACTGGAGCTCCTGTCTGGACTCTGAGGAGCTTCGCTGGCTTTTGATGTCTCTGGGGTGCCAGCGGTGCAGACAGAGGGGGTGGCAGGGATGTGGCTCATGCATAATGCAGGGCTCTGGAAGGAGCTGGTGCCTGAACCGAACTCAAAGAGGTTTGAAAAATTAAGAGCCTGTCAAATGCCTGTAAATTGTAGAACTGCCGTTACTGGTCGACTGACAGCGCAGGTGGCACCGGCCCCTTCTGCCAGTGCCAGCTTCTCTGGCCTGGGACAAGGAATTACTGGAGAGGGTCCAGGGAGGGACACAGATGCTGAGGGGTCTGGAGCATCTTTGTGATGAGGAGATACCGAGAGAGCTGGGGCTGTTGAGCTGGAGAAGAGAAGCTGAGAGGGATGTGATCAATGGGATCAATATGTCAGGGTGGGTGTCAGAGGATGGACCAGACTCTGTTCAGTGGTGCCCAACGCCAGGGTGAGGGGCAACGGGCACAGACTGAAACACAGGAGGCTCCATCTGAACACGAGGAGAAACTTCTTCCCTTTGTGGTGCCAGAGCCTGGCCCAGGCTGCCCAGAGCGGGTGTGGAGTCTCCTTCTCTGAGACATTCAAACCCCCTGGACCCACCTGTGTGATCTGCTCTGTGACCCTGCGTGAGCAGGGCTGGGGATCTACAGGGGTCCCTGCAACCCAACCACTGTCATTCTTGGACTTCCCAAAACAATTTGGAGACTTTTCCACTGTGGTGACCCAGACAGGAGGATTTACTCTCCCAAACGCTGATGTGACAGCCCCCACTCCTGGCTCAGCACAGGGGGGGCTCTCCTGGCCAAACCCCACTCTGGCACGGGGTGTGGGGCGGCACTGGACTCTCCCCTCGCCCCCGGCACCATGTGTCACGCACGCCTGGCTGTGCCGAGCGGAAACGCCGGCTCCTGCCTGTGCCGTCGTGGGAACAATCTGCCCCCACTGGCCTCCATTAGTGGGTCCAGCTCTTGCTGCCTCATAAACATGCATTATGCACGACCCATTAAAGGCAGAGCTGTACTTAGTCTGCAGATTGCTGCTTGACAGCTCAAAGATATTGAATTGACAGGAGCAGCACCCTGCAGCAGCTCTGGGAAGGTGGCGGGGGTGGGGATGGATGTGGTGGGATTCAGGATGCATCCAGCCAGTGGGTCCTGCCACCCACCTGGGTGCTGCTCCCCAGGAATGTGTGTTTGTACCCAGGCTGGGATTTTCTTCCCTGTTCCGCTCGCCAGGGCTCAGCCGCTCCTTGGGAACAGCCGGCAGCGCTGGGGCGAGTCGTGCCAAGCCCGTGCATGCCGTGTCCTGCCAAGCTGCCTCGCGCAACCCGCGTCCTCGGCCACCGCCCGACGCCCTGACTCAGCCGCCGGCACAACGGGGGGCTCGTCCCCCTGTTCCCCTTGCTCCCCCGAGGAGGGTGCCGGTGCTGCACCGGCCTGGCTGGTCCCTGCGAGCCCCGAGCTGTGCGGGTGCTGGAGCAGGGCCAGGGGTGTGCGGCTGCCCTGGTCCAGCTTGCTGCATGAATCAGTGCTGGTGGAGGTGGTAATTACGCCTCTGTTGGGAAGCGTGGTCGCTGCTGCGCTCAGCTATGCCGGGCAGCAGATGCTCCCTGCGCCTCTTATCGCCTCTGAAACTCTGACTCATCCCCAGCCCTGTGTGGCCAGACGAAGGGGCAGAAATCCCAGCAGTGGGTCGGTGGGGCTGGCTGGGTGCTGTCTCCATCCCTCCCTCCGTTCCTTCATCCCTCCCCTCCTGGCCATGCTGGGGGGCTGGATGTGGTGCTGGTGACTCACAGCCCCACAATGCCCGCCTGCCCTGATGAGCTCAGGGGTTAATCCATGAGCCATCCTCCCCCCCCCCTGCATCCCCAAATTAAAGAGGAGGGAAACCCAGCCCTGCTCGCAACCTTGTCTGGTCGGTCCTGAGTTTTGGGATGCGCTGGGCTGCCGGTGCAGCCGTGGCGTGATGCTCGGCACAGTACCGGGAGCACCCAGCCCACGCCACGAGTGCTTGTGGTGCTGAGCACCCACGGGACAGCTGAGCAGGTGGCTTTGCCTGGTTATTTTTAGGTACTTTAGGAGCGTCCCAGAAAGGCTTCTAAAAAGGTTTATTTTATTCTTGGAGCCCCAGCCTTGTGGCCGTACCCAGATCTCCGCCAGGCCCTGTCATTGGTCTTTAAAAAGCCTCTAGCAGCATGGAGGGGGGATGTGCTGTGGGGTCCCTCCGTGCCGGGCAGAGCCGCTCACACCTTCACCGCCGAGGCGGTGAGACGCGGCATTGCGTGGCTGAGGGCTTGGCCAACCGCGATCTGCGCCGGTTGCAGCCACGGTTCGTGTCTGAACACGAGCGGCGAAGTGCTGAGCTGTGGGATTCGTCATCCCGGGGCCGCCTTTCATCTCCCATGGGGGAGGAGGGCAGATAGGAATCTGCTCCATCTGCTCGTGGGCTGCGCAGGGGCCAGCTGCTGCGCCGGGGTCTGCCACGTGGGTTGGCGCAGGAGGGTCCTGCGGTGACCTGGGCTCTGCCGGAGACGTAACTTGTCCCCTCCCTGCCCCGCAGAGCAGCCATGGAGGTGATGAACATGATGGAGCAGCCGATCAAGGTGACGGAGTGGCAGCAAACCTACACCTACGACTCGGGCATCCACTCCGGCGTCAACACCCAGGTGCCCTCAGTCAGCAGCAAGTGCCTGGGGGACGACGACGAGGTCTACGGGAAGCAGTACACCATCAAGAAGACGACCACCACAAGCTACTGCCAGGGAGGGAACCAGAGCCAGAGCCAAGCGCAAGGTAGGGGCTGCAGGGCTGGCATGTCAGCGGGCTCAGCTGCTCTACTCCTGCCTTCCTCCTCCTCCCCCACGAGCCGTGCTCCTTCTGGGCTCTCCTCCACACCCCGGGAGTTGTTACTGCCTAAAATATGCTCCATCCTGTCCTCCTTCCCCATGCCAAGAGGCAGTTGCGTCGGGGTGGCGCGCAGCCAGCCCGCGCCGGTGCTGAGCTGCGCACACACATCCCAGTACGCCGGTGGGTTGGCTCGAGGTAGGAACAGCTGATCCCGGCCCACGGATCCGCCGGCTGCTCTGCTGCCTGTCTGCCTGCTCGGGAAACCTGTCTTGGTGCGGCTGGCGGAGCTGCCAGCGTGTGCCGTGAAGCCCAACCGGCCGGCCCGTCTTCTCCCGCTGCTGCAAGGGCAAAGCAGGTGGAGATGAAGCTCCCGGAGCCAAAGGAGACGCTTTTCCAGCTTTATCCCTTCAAAGAGGGTTGGTTTGCTGTGCTCTCCTCTGCGGTTCTCCCATCAGCGTTGGGTCTTGGAAGGTTTAATTGCCAGAGCCCCATGGAGAGGGATGAGTCCTGTGTGGTCCCTGTGTCACAGAGCTGGGGACCGTGCGTGGCTGCTGCCCCTCGGATCACACTCGTCCCAGCCTCCTCGCTGGGGAAAGGCCTCTATGTCCTTCTCATCCCCAGTGCCGGCTGATCCTAAATTGCAAATATCCTTAATTTTTTTTAATTAATGGGCCTTGTGTGACAACTGCCTCATCGCGCTGCCTAATTGAGCGTTGTCTTATCTCCCCGCTGCCGTGTCTGTTTACACTTTGAAGCGCCGGCTCCTTGCAGATCATGCTGGGGCTGCTGACGTTGCCGGTGGCGTCGCACTAAGCTCTTGCTCAGCTAATTGCAATTGGAAAGCAGGGCTGGGAGAGAACCCGAATCTAACGCCGCCTCCTCATCTACCCCTGCAGCCGACATGGAGGCTCAGCTGGCCATGACCCGCGCCCAGCGCGTCCGGGCTGCCATGTACCCTGAGACAGTGGAGGATCGCTCCCTCCTCATCACCACCCAGCTGGAGGGGCAGCAGACCAACGTGCAGCGCCTGGCAGAGCCCTCCCAGATGCTGAAATCTGCCATCGTGCATCTCATCAACTACCAGGACGATGCCGAGCTGGCCACCCGTGCCATCCCAGAGCTCACCAAGCTGCTCAATGATGAGGACCCGGTAAGGAAATGCTGTTTGCTGGCATGTGTCGCCGGGATTTCGGCTGCCAGGTTTGTGGGGTGCTCTTCCCAGCCTGGCTCACATCCTCATGGGGCTCTGTGGCCGCTGTCCGTCTGCTTCCTCTTGACAAAGCTCTGCGGTTGCCTACACCCTGCAACAGGACCGAGCCCAGCTCTGCGCACCCACATGTCCTCGCAGCCTGTCCTTACTGATCAGACATGGCTCTCCTGCCCCGACCTTGCACAGACACTGAGTGCTTCTTGCCGGCTCTTGGTGCTCCAGCCACCCCGTCCTGTCCCTGTGTGTCCCTGTGCCCCGTGGACCCAACTAACTGCTCCTGGAGCATCGTGCATGAGGATGATTATAAAGAGCAATCCTCACCTGTGCTGGCTCTGCTGCTCCAGCACGGTGCACGGCAGCCCTGGGCGAGCGGGATGGATCCATCCTGTCCTGGTTGTGGTGGGCAGCAGTGGGACCCCCTCCCACCTGCTGGTTTCTCCTTCCCCACCAGGTGGTGGTCAGCAAAGCGGCCATGATCGTCAACCAGCTCTCCAAGAAGGAGGCGTCGCGCCGTGCCCTGATGCAGTCGCCCCAGATCGTGGCGGCCGTGGTGCGCACCATGCAGAGCACCAGCGACCTGGACACGGCGCGCTGCACCACCAGCATCCTGCACAACCTCTCGCACCACCGCGAGGGGCTGCTCTCCATCTTCAAATCTGGTGGCATCCCAGCCCTTGTCAGGATGCTGAGGTACGGGGGGGCTCTTGGGGGTCCTGAGAGGATGATGGAGCCCAGCAGACCCTCCTGGGCTGGGGGCAGAGGAAGGGAGGGATCTTCTCCCAAGCAACAAGGGACAGGATGAGAGGAAACGGCCTCAAGTTGCGCCAGGGGAGGTTGAGGTTGGATCTGGGGAACAATTTCTTCCCCAAAGGGCTGTGGGGCATTGGAACAGGCTGCCCAGGGCAGTGCTGGAGTCGCCATTCCTGGAGGGTTGGACAGACGGACATGAGGTTCTCAGGACATGGGGCAGTGCCAGGGGTGGGGAATGATTGGACTCAATGATCTTGAGGGGCTTTTCCAACCAAAATGATTCTATGATTTGGAGCCTGTGTGTGGGCAAGAGGAACGAGCAGCCCCCTGTGCTGCCTTGTCCGTGGGGATGGGGCTCAGTCTCTGGGCTCTGCTCTGCCCCAAGAAGGGATGTGTCCCTTCCCTGGGGACACGCGACACGGCAGCCTTGCACCGGGTCCTGCTGCAGGGCACTGGGTGGGAGTTGGGGTTTCCCCGGCAGCCCGGTGAGCCCGTAGGCAGCTGCCTGCGCTGACGTGGCTCTGTGCCGCCTGCCTGCAGCTCGCCGGTCGAGTCCGTCCTCTTCTACGCCATCACCACCCTGCACAACCTGCTGCTCTACCAGGAAGGGGCCAAGATGGCTGTGCGCCTGGCCGACGGCCTGCAGAAGATGGTTCCCCTGCTGAACAAGAACAACCCCAAGTTCCTGGCGATCACCACCGACTGCCTGCAGCTCCTCGCCTACGGGAACCAGGAGAGCAAGGTGGGGGCCGGGGCTGGGTCCTGCTGCAGGGAGGGTGGATGGGGGGGGTTGCCAAACTTTGCTCCTTGCAGCCAGAAGCCCCAGTGGCGGGGGGTGGGAGTTCCCACCATCACAACCCGTGTGCCCCCCAGCAGCAGAGCAGTTGTGCTGTCTGCAACATGGCTGCATCCGACCTCTCGCGGCGTCCCCGAAGGCACAGACTGTCCCGGTCTGGCCGGTCGTTCAGCTCGGATGGGTTTCTCCCCCCACTGCTCTGGGCAATGCCTCTATCTTTGTTCTTTGGCTGCTCATCTCCTCCTATGTGCAAGTTGTCGCAGCTTCACACATCATCCCTGGACCTGCTCTGATGATGGCCGGAATGCTCCTCCATGCCCCGAAGGGCTGGACCTCCTGCCTGACTTGTGTCCTGGCACAGGCGGGGAAAGCAGAACGGTGCTCCCAGTACACCCTGACCCTGCTCCTTCTGTCTTGCAGCTGATTATTTTGGCCAACGGAGGACCCCAGGCCCTGGTGCAGATCATGCGCAGCTACAACTACGAGAAGCTGCTCTGGACCACCAGCCGGGTGCTCAAGGTGCTGTCGGTGTGTCCCAGCAACAAGCCCGCTATCGTCGAGGCTGGTAAGAGGGGCCGGGGGGCTGCAGCAGGGCTGGTGTCCAACGGGAGGAGGATGGTGGTGGGAGGAGGATGCACTGAGGGTGCTGTCGCACAGCAGGTGAAACCACCTGCGCATGGCCAGGTTTTTTGCTCTGAAAAGCTATTGAGGTGCTTTTCTGGTGCTGTGCCTGGGCAGGATCTGGCCCGGCTGGTTGGTTTTCCCACTCTGCATTTAGCCTCTGCTAAACCACAAGGCTATGTTGTGCGTTGGTGGCATCGGTGGGGTGATGCTCAGCCCACGCTCACCCCACGCACCCGCTGTCGCTCCCTTCTCTCTGCCGGGTCAGTTTTGTGTCTGGGTGTTGACGTGGGCCGGTGTCTCCTTCCCCGACAGGCGGCATGCAGGCGTTGGGCAAACACTTGACCAGCTCCAGCCCCCGGCTGGTCCAGAATTGCCTCTGGACCCTGCGAAACCTCTCTGACGTGGCCACCAAACAGGTGAGTCTGCGGGACCCTGGGTCGTGCTTCAATACAAGCTTTTTGGAGGCTTCTCCGTGCCAGCTGCCGGGTGCTCTGTCTGGGGGAGCCCTGGCAGCTGTCCCTGCCCGCCGCTCGGCTCTGTCCCAGCGAGGAGCTGCCGTCGAGGCGGTTGTGCCCATGGGGCTGAGTGGCGGCTGGTGCCAGGGCGACCTGAGCTCTGCTCTGAGGTTGCTCTCCCCAGCCCTTTGCTACCTCCTGATGCGTCCCCCATCTGCTGGGGCCGCCTCTCTGTGCAGATTAGCGCCTGATGCAGCGTGGAAACTATTTGGGTTGGCGTGTAACCATCCCTGGCTCTGTGAATTGAGGGGGAGAGCGGGCTGTGATGCCTTTAACTCTTTCCTGCCGTTTTGCTGGCTGCCTGCCGGCACGACGGGGAGCGGGGTCACCCCGGGGAGCGCTGGCGGCGAATTGTTTGTGCTTCCCAGCAGGGAAAAGCTGCTGAAGACATTAAACTCTTTAAGCGAAGCTGCACATGTCGGGAGCGCCTGTTGCTCGTGCTGTGCCGCAGCTCTGGCTGCAGGGAGATGGGGACAGGCACGGCGCGGGTGGGAATGCTGCCCCCCACCATTGCTGCTCTGGGATGTGGGGCGCTGGGGTCTGCAGAAATCGGTGTTTGAGCTCCGGTGAGGGCAGCACACAAGAGGAAGAGGGTGCAAGGTCTGGGAGGAAGCGCATAGCTTGGGGATTGATCCTCTCTGCCGTGGCAGGAGATGTACCTGCCGGAGGGGACTCCTTCTCTCTAAGGCCAGGTGTCCATCCCATCCCAAGGGACATCTCTGGGTCCCCAACGTGAGCAAGAGACACAGGGGACAGGTGTGGGGCTGAGCCCACATCCAGCTGCAGGGGGCTGGTCTGACCTCTTGTCCCTGTTCCCACAGGAGGGCCTGGATGGTGTCCTCAAGATCCTGGTGAACCAGCTGAGCTCCGACGACGTGAATGTGCTGACCTGTGCCACCGGCACCCTCTCCAACCTGACCTGCAACAACAGCAAGAACAAGACCCTGGTGACGCAGTCGAATGGCGTGGAGGCCCTGATCCACACCATCCTGCGGGCAGGTGACAAGGAGGACATCACCGAGCCGGCTGTCTGCGCTCTCCGGCACCTCACCAGCCGGCACCCCGAGGCCGAGATGGCACAGAACTCGGTGCGGCTCAACTACGGCATCCCCGCTATCGTCAAGCTCCTCAACCAGCCCAACCAGTGGCCACTGGTCAAGGTAAGGGGCTGGGGGATGTTGGGGGAAGCCGGCGGGTGGGCTCGAGCGAGCCACTGGCTACTTGCCCAAGGTGGGACGTGCTGCTGGGGGGGCTCTGCAGCCGGTGCCATGCACGGAGCAATGATGAGCTGCTGCCAGTGCATCCCTGGTCCCGCTGGGCTGTGTCCTTGACGGCAGCTAATGGAGGAAACGGCTTGTGCCGGCTGCTCGGCTGGAATCGATACGGCCCCAGCCGCCCCCGCGGGGAGGGGGCCGGATCCGCTGCGGGAGGAAGCTGAAGTCAGCCCGTGCCGCAGAGGGGATGCGGTGGGAGGGGGGCCCAGCTGGTCCCATGGGGAACGCACGCTGCTCCAGTCCACGGTCAGGACAAATCTCTCCTTCCCCACGTCTCTCCTCCAGGCTACCATCGGCCTGATCCGCAACCTGGCCCTGTGCCCGGCCAACCATGCCCCGCTCCAGGAGGCGGCCGTCATCCCCCGCCTGGTCCAGCTGCTGGTCAAGGCTCACCAGGACGCCCAGCGGCACGTGGCAGCCGGCACACAGCAGCCCTACACGGTCAGTACCCCCACGTTGTCCCCAAAAGCCTGGGGAGCAGGCTGTGCTCACGCTCAGCGTGGTTTTGTGTGTGTGCCCTGGCAGGACGGAGTGAAGATGGAGGAGATCGTGGAGGGGTGCACGGGGGCACTGCACATCCTGGCCCGGGACCCCATGAATCGCATGGAGATCTTCCGTCTCAACACCATCCCTCTCTTCGTGCAGGTCAGGGGCTGGGGGGGACATGGGGGCTGCGCTTTGTCACCTCCCGCACGGCCCCGCGGTGCTTGGCTGGCGGCACCTGCGTGTGTCAGAGCCCATCAGGAGCTCGACAGCTCCTCGCCGGCTGCTTCACGTTTCCGCTGATCTCTCCTGACAGCTCCTCTACTCACCGGTGGAGAACATCCAGCGTGTGGCGGCTGGCGTGCTGTGCGAGCTGGCCCAGGACAAGGAGGCAGCAGATGCCATTGATGCTGAGGGGGCGTCTGCTCCGCTGATGGAGCTGCTGCACTCCAGGAACGAGGGGACGGGTGAGTGCCGCCGTGCCGGGCCCCGTGCCGAGGGCTCTCTGCCACCTGGCATCGTCCCAGCTACAGCCGGGATGGCACCAGAGGCTGAGGCTGCTGCCCTTTCCCTGCAGCCACCTATGCGGCCGCCGTGCTCTTCCGAATCTCGGAGGACAAGAACCCCGACTACAGAAAGCGCGTCTCCGTGGAGCTCACCAACTCCCTCTTCAAGCACGACCCGGCGGCCTGGGAGGCGGTGAGCATCCGCCCCACCGGGCATGGAGATGAGCCCTTTTCCTTGGGGAAACCATGGTCCCTTGTGATGGCCCCATCCTGCCTCCAAAAGCTGCCACCAGTGTCAGAGCTCAGACACAAGCAACTGGCAGATGGGGTGGGAGGGTTGTGGCATCGACTCTCCAGCAGCTCTGGGTTGTGGTACCACTGCCAGGGATGGCGCTGGGCACCATGTAGCCCCTGAGCATCGTGCACATGTGAGTACGCGTCCTCTCTTCAACTGTGTCACCTTCTTTCGTAGGCTCAGAGCATGATCCCCATCAACGAGCCCTACTCAGATGGTGAGTACAGTGCCAGCAATTCCCGCAAGGTCCCGCATGGGCTGGCCCTGGTGGGACAGATCCCTCGTCTCACCAAACCAGGCTGGTTTTAGCATAGAATCATAGAATAGTTTGGGTTGAAGGGACCTTTCCAGCTCCCCCAGTGTCCCCCCTACCATGAGCAGGGACATCTTCACCAGCTCAGTGTTCTCAGAGCCCCCTCCAGCCTGGCCTGGGATGTCTCCAGGATGGGGCATCTACCACCTCTCCGAGCAATCTGGGCCAGTATTTTACCACCCTCATTGTAAAAAAATTAAGTTTTAAAACCTTCCTTGGATGGCTGCCAGCCAGGGCTGCCTGGGGATGCTCGGTGGGATGCTCGGCGGGATGCTCGGTGGGATGCTCAGCTCCCTGGGGAGCACGTGCAGCCGCTCTCCCATGTGCCTGGGCTGGCCCAGCTCTTTGGGGCGGGTGGGTGGCCCTCGTGTCCTGTGCAGCACTGTGTGCCACGTGCTGCCCCCGCCAGGGGGGGCCAGGAGGGTGGCTGAGATCTGGAGAAGTCTCGCACCAGTGGGAGCTGAGCTTTGGCGTGTCCCTTTTCCAGAGCTGGACACCGGTTACCGCCCCATGTACTCGGGTGACATCCCGCTGGACCCCATTGACATGCACATGGACATGGACGGCGACTACCCCATGGACGCCTACAGCGACGGCGTCAGAGCGCCCTTCACTGACCACATGCTCGCCTAACCCGCCCCGCAGCCCCCGCACCAGGTACTGGCTGGCATCTCCCCGGGGTGTGGGCGCTTATCAAGGCACATTCGACCCTGGGACGGGTGGCAGGGTTGGGTGCTGGTCCCTGGTGCTGCCACAGGGTCCCCAGTGCTGTCGTGGGTCAGCAACCGCGTTTCTCCATGGGTTCGGGGAGTCCTGGTCTCTGGTCTCCTCCATATCCCCTCTCGGTTGAGTAACTGGAGCTCTGTCCTGCCGTGCACAGGTGTTTTCTCCGTACAGAAGAGGGTGGCCCCAGAGCTGAGCATTCGCAAGAAGGACTTGGGAGACAGAAGTGCCTGAGAAGACAAACTTTTCCATTCCCACGAGAGGTTTTATTTTTCGATTTGTTTTCCTTCGCTGTGGGTCTGTGGAGAAGGTCCTTCCTCCTGGGACTGCTTCAAGCGCCTACTGCCGCATCCAGCATCCAAGATACTGTTTCTGAAGCTTTAAAATACACAAACCTCGCGCCGTTAGCGACCTTTCATTGGCAAAATAGTCTTTTCTATGAATATATATTTCTTTTTTATTTTTAATATGGTGCCAATGGCTTTTGCCGTCCTTAAGTTTCTGCTTTCTAACTTCCCCACTATTTGTTCTGCGTGTTAGTGCTCTAGGAAAGGAATCTAACACGGGAAAACCCTTTGCTGTCTGCGAGCTCTGAGTTAATCAGGCCCATCCAGAGCTTGCTGAAAACAAAGGGGGCCGTGTCCCAGGACCTTTGTTGTAGCCACGGGGATGTCTGCGGTTTAATTCTTTCCAATCAGCGTTGGGGAGCTGACTTTGTGTACCTGCCTGTCCTACCAGTGCCCCTAGAGGAGTGACTCCAGCGTTAGGAACCGTGTCCTTGTACTGATCTCTGTTGCACATTTTAACCCATTTCCCTTCTCTTTGGTGAGTGGTGTGTTTCCATCCCCTCCTCCCCTTATCTAACACATTTTTTAAAGAGGCTCTAGATCTGATGGTGGTTTAATGCTTCGACCGGAAAGGGATGGACAGTTACTGGAGTGTGGTTCAGGAATAGAAGAGTTTATTATTTCTGTAAGTTGTTTTTGTATAGACCAAAGCAAAGAATAAAATAACCCCCCCAGCCCCTCGTTGCCCTGAGCCTGTTCTGTCACCGTGGAAGGTGAGTGAGTCCCCTTGGGGCAGCAGGGATGAAGGTGCCATCGCATTCCTCAGCCCAGACATTGGTGGTTCCCTATGGACAAGCTCATTCCCACACTCTGCATCTGCTTTTCCTGGCCAAGGGCTCAGGTGGCGGCTGGGGGGACAAGCAGGTCCCCTCTCTGTGCCTGGGGGACGATGCTAAGCGGGCACAGGCCACCCCTGTGGCACCGGCAGCAGCTCCCCCCATAACCCCGCACCCTGACACCCCGCCAGCCTTTCCCTTGTCATCACCAGGTCGTTAGCATGCTGGCCCCGTCCAGGTGTCTGTCTGCTCTGTCAGGAGGTAAAAACTCCCCGTAATTGAGATGTTTATTTGTTAGGCAGCACCACCAGCATCTCCGCTCTGCTGCTCCCTTGTACAAGCTCTGGGGGATAAATGTGCCGGTTGGGAGCGAGCGCCACTGATTGATGGAGCGAAGCCTGGATGGAGCCGTGAGAGACCAGGTTAAAAAAGTGATTTACTCAGTGAAACCTGGTTGCCTTTTCGGCAGCCCGGCTTCATAGCGGGAGCAGATGGCAGGAGGGAATATTCTCAGCTGAAACTCTGACAGCTGCGCCCGGGGAGGGCCATGGGGAAGCGGCGCCGGGTGCCAGGAAGGGATCGTGCTGGGAGGTGGGAACTGTTCACAAAGTTACCCGCCAACTTCAGGGCAGCCTGTCTGCTCGGTGGCCTCTTTGGCATGGGGATGGGGCCAAGGACAGCCACTGCCAGCTCTCCTGGACTTTACCAAAGCACCTTTTTGGGCACAAAGATGCAGGCTCAGCCCAGAAGCAGGCTTTGCCTACAGCAGCTCTCTGCGAGGTTGTGGGCAGGGGCAGGGCTGTGGGGCTTGGGTGTATGTGCCAGGGGATGGAAGGGTGAAACATGGGTGGTCCTGGGATGCCCACATCAGGGGACAGAGGTGGGGAATCCAAAGAGAGCAGCTGTGTCACAGTGATGTCTGCACTGGTGGCTCAGAGTGCTGCGGTGGCACCGGGAGGCAGCTGGGGAGACAGGGCATCATCTCTGATCCCCCCTGCTCTGAGCTCTGCCTGCTGTAGCACAGCTCCTTCTGTGCAGCCACTGGCAAGACACTAATCAGCCCGACACGGCTGCCACCAGCACAGGGAGATTGCAGGGACATGATCAAAGGGAGCTGGGAACAAAGTCACAGCCGTTCCCTCCCGCTGTCAGCATCAACCCTTCTGTCCTTGGCGTGTTCGCTCGGCTCTGCCGCGGCGCCTGGCCATGCCGCGGAGGGAGGCAAAGTCGGGGGACAGGGAGGTGGAAGGATGGGGACGTAGGTGCTCACCGCTCACAGGGCTTGGGTAGGACATGGAGGTTTGCACGTCCATCGGCTGGGGCAGGAGCGAGCTGGGGACAAAGGCAGCAGGAGCAGGTCTGGGAAAGGAGAACAGTGCTGGCTTGGGAGAACATCCTGCGCTGAGCTCAGCCCGGGGCTGCGGCCAAGCACCGTGCAGCGGGGATGCGGCCGTGCTTCCTGCCGAGGCCCGTGCCAGCACCAGCAGCAAGCAAAACAACAGCTGCTTTCCGGGCAGCCCCGGCAGAGCCGAGTGCGCTTCCGGAGGACAACGGGGCCAGGGAGGCTTGTGGGACGAGACTGGGGGGCCAGACATCCCTGCCTGCTGCAGCCACTGCCACAACAAGGGACAGATCGGTGACAGACAATGGGAATAAGCCCCCCTATTCTGGGGGCGTTGGCCACCCAGCCAGGCCAGTGCTTGCTGCTTGGGCTGTGCAGTGGGGGGCACCATTTGTGCACCCAGACCTGCATCCCCAGGGTGACTTGGAGGAGGGGATGGAGCGCTCCTGCTCCCAGCCTGCACCATATCTCTCCCCCACTCCCGTCCCCATGTATCCCAGCAGAGCTGCCAGTACTTTTGATGCACCCCAAGAATCTGTGTCTGAAGGGACATGGGGCTTCAGCCCTAGGCTGGTGGCACCCACTGCAATGGGGCTGCCAGGGAACACTGCCAGGATTTTAAGGCACAAACAGAGCCAGGAGACACCTGTACCAGGACAGGCAGAGCTGCTCGTGGGGTCTCCCAGGAGCTGCATCCCCCGGGGAGCCGGAGTGGGGGCAGGACCCGGGCGGGGAGGGCCCGGGGGGTCACCCCGGGAGGCGGCGGGGCGGACTACAGGTCCCAGCATGCCCGGTCGTGCTCCGCACCTGCCCGGGGAGCGGCTTTTCTTATCGGCGGGGCCGCGGGAGCGATGTCCGAGGGCCCCGCCGCCGCCTTCACGCCGGGAGCAGCGCCCAGCGGTGAGTGCGCCCCGGGACCCCCCGTGCACCGAGCCCCCGGCTCTCCCGGTATCCCAGCCCCCGCTCCGGGGTGCACCGGGTCCCCGCTGTCATTGGGCGCACTGTCCCCGCCGGTCCCCCGGGGGTGTCACGGGTGGCGGCTGCCCGTGCCCCCTGGAGAATTTACCCCCTTCTCGAGGCCCCTGGCTCCCCCTGCCGCCCCGCTCCCACTCGTGGGCTCCCACACATTTCCACACTTCGCTGCGGGAGCCTTCACCCCTCGCCCGGGATGTCCCGCCTTTGCGGCCGGGGGTCTGGGGGGTCCCGGGGGCCGGTGTGGCCTCAGCAGCGGCTGCCTGGGGAGGGGGATCGGGTGTGTCTGCGCTTT
Source organism: Columba livia (assembly GCF_036013475.1). Taxonomy (NCBI): domain Eukaryota; kingdom Metazoa; phylum Chordata; class Aves; order Columbiformes; family Columbidae; genus Columba; species Columba livia. Next base: position 1,576,837 of record NC_088624.1, read on the forward strand.
GGGGTTCCCAGTGCCCGAACCAGGAAGTCTGTAGGGGAGCGGGGAGGGTTTTCCTGCTCTACGGGAAAAGGCTGATGGTGCTGAGGGTGTTTCTGCAGGGGGAAGGGAACCCACGGGCTGACGAGTCTGCGACAAGGGTGCTGGGGGTCACGACGGAGCAAAGTTGACGGAGCTGAGCTGCGGGCTGGGGAGCCTGGCAGCGCGCAGGATGAGCTGCTGGGGCAGGAATCCATCCCCCGACCGCCTCGGGTGCGGGGAGAGACTCGTTTCTGAACGCTGCGTCGGGCAGATGCTGCCTCCTGGGGTCGCCTGAGCATCAGGACGGGATGGAACGGGCTGTGGGAGCCGCAGCCTGGCTGTGTCCGTACCCTTCCCTGCACGACAGCAGCGGCGTTCCCAGCCCCGGGGACTCTGTGGGGACTCCTCTGGGGACATCCCCTGAGCTGGGACAGGGCAGGACTGCAGTTACTCCCAACCCAGTGGCAGGATTGAACCACCACCACATTCTTGCCCTGCACATTGGCCTTGCTGCTCTACAGCCCCCTAACCCAGGCACTTGTGGAGGGTCCTCACTCCAAGCTGCCTCCCCTCCCCTGCCCTGCGCTCCTGCTGCAGCAGCTGAAGGGAAAAAATAGCCAGGAGCGAGCCCAGCACTGCTCAGCTGCTGCTGAGCATCGGCACTGGCTGCAGGGTGGGGAAGGGGCTTTGGGTCATGTAGGAGAATCATAGGATCATAGAATCATTTTGGTTGGAAAAGACCATCAAGATCATGGAGTCCAACCATTCACACACCCCTGGCACTAACCCGTGATGAGAAACTCATCTCTGGTCTGTTCAACCCTCCAGGGATGGTAACTCCACCACTGCCCTGGGCAGCCTGTTCCAATGCCTGACAACCCTTTTTGGGAAGAAATTGTTCCTCAACCTCCCCATGCATGGCTGGAGGCTGTTTCCTCTCACCCTATGCCTTGTTACTTGGGAAAAGAGACCAACACCCTCAAGTCCAGCCCAGCCCCGCTGCAGGGAGATGTGCAGGCAGGGAGATGTGCAGGCGGGGAGATGTGCACACAGGGAGTTGTGCAGGCGGGGAGATGCCTGGGCAGGAGCTGCATGACGGCATCGGGCAGGGCAGAGAGCGCCGAGCACAGGCCTGTACGTGCAGCTGGGGAACGGGCTGAACTGGGGTCCCACTTCTCCTGACCCACCACCACCAGCTCCACCATCCTTCTGCTCTCACCCTGCTCCTCACCAGTTCCACTGGGGCAGGTCCGCAGGTCATCTGGCAGCTGAACGCTGGTGGCTGGGGGATAGTGGGGTCCGGGAGTGATGGGAGCTGCTTGTACGTGTCTGAACAAGGTCTGCTGTGGGGAGGATTAATGTACGTGCAGGAGCTGGGCCAAAAGGAGACACAGGGCTCTGGCAACCCCAGCTGAGTGCTGACTCACGGGCCAGGCTCCCTCCCCAGAGCCAGCGGCAGCGCAGGGAGCGGGGCAGCGGCAACCCGGCTCCTCAGCACGGTGGGTCCCCTTCCTTCCCCGGGGAGAAGCAGGGAGGGAGAGGGTGTGTGGATTTGGGGCTGGGGAGCTGTTTTCTGGGAGTACGGTGCAGGACTGGGTGGTCCCAGAGCCATGGGTGGGGGGCTGCAGGTGTGCTGTGGGGTGTCCCTGCTGCCTCAGGCCTGCCCTTGGTGCCAGGGTGGATCTGGCCTCGCTGGAGGGAGGTACAGGGCGGCCTGGCCTGGGTGCTGCGGACGTGACATCAGCCATGAGCACGTGCCGGGTGCCAGGGCAGCGATGCCTTGGCATGAACCAGCCGGTGCTGCAGCCTCCACTGCAGTAGAGGTGGGAACAGGGGTGGACATGGGGGCATGTGGCTTGCATGGGAGGCTCCTGCCCCACAGAGCAGAGGGGCAGCAGTGCCGGCAGTGCCAGCAGCTGAGCCAGGGTGACTGGAGGCAGCAGGAGAGCTGGAACATGCCGGTTTTATGGCCTGTCACGCGATGTGTTTATGGCTGGGGTGGGATGACCGTGGATGCTGCCCAGCCCTACCCTGGGCAACACAGCATGCCCCTGCTCCACATCCTGGTGCCAATGGGGTGGAGGATCGCAGGTGAACTTCGCTCTCTGAGGTGGGGCTCCCGAGGGCTCTCACAGGAGCCGCTGGCACCACAGCTGTGTTCACACACTGCTGAGTGGCTCAACGGCCCCTTCCAGGGACCTGCCCACCAGCCTGGAGGAGCAGGGTCCTGCCTGGTCCCTGTGGAGCATCCTGGCGCTGATCTGGATATCACCAAGCGTTTGTTTTGGTGCTGAGCGCCCCACATGTCGTAGCGGCTGCTGCAGAGGCTGCGCTGAGCAGGTATGCCGACCCGACGCCATTCCCAAAACTGCCCCACATCCAGCAGCATGCGGAGGATGAGCTGGGACCTGTCTGGGCACTGGCTGTCCCCATGGGCCCCTGTCCCCACAGCAGCCCATGGGCTGGCTGGAGAGTGGGGACACCTGGACCCTGGCCGTGCTGTCCAGGTCTCTACAAGCCCCCAGGCCTGGCAGATGCTGCCCCTGGGGAGGGCGTTTGGCCAACAGCAAGATGCTAAGGGACACGTAGATGCTTGAGCGTGTGGCTGGGGTGCAGAATGTGTCCGCAGTCCCCAGAACATCACCCTAACAGCTCCTTCTCCCCAGGAAGGGGCCGGAGAAGGGACTCTGCTGCCTGCCAGTGCTGCTCCAGGGAGCCAGGAAGGAAGGTGCTTCTCCCCATGGCAGCCAACCCCCCCACATAACACCAGCCAAACTGGACACCGCGGGCCCACAGGTGACCCCCCCCGACCAGCACCGACCTGCCCATGACATCCAGCCCAGCCCGGATTCATCTGCTGCTGCCCTGCCCCACGCTGGCCCCATATCCCATGTGTCAGCCGTGGGCAGACACTGCGATGCTGCTACCATCACTGGTGGGTAGAGCTGAGCAGTGCCGGCGGGCAGCCCTGGGGACTGGGCATTGGGATGAGGAGCTGGGGCAGCTCTGGGCTGGTGCCTTGTCCTGTCCCCATTGTGTGACCAGAGCTGAGTCACCATCCTGGCATCCGTCACCGCACTCTGGCATCCCTGGCTTGCTGTTCCCAGTGCCACACGGCCGGGCAGAGTGTGGCCAGGAGATGGCAGCAGGACCCTGCCCGCAGAAAGCGGGGTGTTGAGGGGGGACAGAGGAGAGCTGGGGCAGGGGGTCCCTGTGTGCCACCCCTCGGGGGGCACCCCAGTCCCCACATGAGTGGCCTTGGGAGCAGATCAACTGGTGGCACCAGCCCAAATGCCGAGGGGACAGATGGGGCTGAGGATTCTATGTCCCTCCCTGGATCCCCTCCTCCCAGATGTCCCCCACCCTTGTCTGATGCTTGTCCCTCTGTCCCCAGACCTGTGCAGCGGCAATGTCCCCGAGGTGGAGATCATCAGCCTGCTGGGAGAGCAGCTGCCCCGCTACACGCTGCGGGCTGACACCATCTTTGGCTACGACCATGACGACTGGCTGCATGTCCCCCCCGGCCCCCCAGAGCCCCTGCCTCCCCTCACCCCCCGGCAGATCGAGGAGACCCTGCAATATTTCCGTGAGTGCCTTGTTCTGCACCGCGGAGCTGGTGAGGGCAGCAGGGTGCAGGCAGCGGTGCAGGCAGGGATGCAGGCAGCGGGATGCAGGCAGCAGCCCAGGCAGGGATGCAGGCAGCGGGATGCAGGCAGCAGTCCAGGCAGGGATGCAGGCAGCGGTGCAGGCAGCAGCCCAGGCAGGGATGCAGGCAGCGGGATGCAGGCAGCGGGATGCAGGCAGCAGTCCAGGCAGGGATGCAGGCAGCGGTGCAGGCAGGGATGCAGGCAGCAGTGCAGGCAGGGATGCAAGCAGCGGGATGCAGGCAGGGATGCAGGCAGCGGTGCAGGCAGGGATGCAGGCAGCACTGCAGGCAGGGATGCAGGCAGCGGTGCAGGCATCACTGGCTGGGCTGGGTGAAGGCCGTGAGGGCAGCACAGGAGCTAATCACGGGATTGACGGGCTGGATTTCCTCGCCTGGAACATCCCGGGCTAATTCTGGGAGCAGCTTCGTCTGAGCTGAGCCGGATGCTCAGAGAGAGCCACTGTCATCTCCAGGGACCCTCTGCATGTCCCTGATCCCAGGCACTGTGCTGTGGCTCCCTGGGGTGGCACAATGGTGGGGGGACAGTGCAGGATGTGCTGGTGGCCCCCGGTGCTGCTGCCCCGCCAAGCACAGCAGCCTGGACCAGCCGAGGGGATGGTGGGGTTGCTGCTGCTGGTGAAGCTGTGGGGTGCAGGTGCTTGGGGGGTGACAGCCACAGCCCCACAGCCAGTTAGGGGTGATGCCTCGTGGCTGTGCAGCGAGGCTGGTTCCCAGCGCGGGGTCGGGGTTCAGCGGGGGGCACAGATGGATCATCTCTGCTTTGCTTCTGCCTCTGGCCCACGTGTGGCGGGGGCAGGATTAGAGTGAGGGGCTGGGGGATGGATGTGGGGCAGCAGGAGACAGATGGGGCTGCGGGCCCGGCCCTGCTGTTGGCCCCGTTCCCACCCTCCTGCCTGCGACAGGCTGGGGGCAAACCCTCATTGTGCCCTGCCTGTGCTTGCAGCCCTCCCCATGCAGTTGCGCTCCTCCCTGGTCAGCAGGCAGTGGGGTGCAGCCCCCAGACATCAGCACCCCCTCCCCTGCAGCAGCAGTGCAAGGGGTTGAGCCCCAAACACCATTAACTTGCCATGGATTTTAGCAGGACCCCAGGCACCCCCATCCCCTCTCCGTGGGGACAGCCGTGCTTGTCCCTGGGAGCCCCACAGGTCACGTTTCTCCATGGCTCCGGTGCCACTTGCATGTGCCAGCGTGGAGGGGGCTGCACTGTCTCATCCCTTTACCCAAACCATTAAGCTGCCATCAGAAATAGCCCCCTGTAATCTGCTTGTGCAGAGACACGGGAGACCTGGCCGGAGAAGCAAATCCCTGGGCAGGGGATTAGGAAGAAGCGGCTCCTGCCCTGTCCATGCCAAGACACACACTTTGTGTCCTTGGGGTGCCCGGGGGGTGCCCGGTGAGCTGGCTGGGTCCCTGCCCTCACACTGCCGTCACCAGGAAAAACTCTGGTGCGAGGAGGGAGAGGCCGGGTCTGAGGTCGCCTGGCTCCGGCCCCAGCTCCAGGAGGGTCCCAGTGGTTATGGCAGGATGTGGTTTGGGGTCAGGATCCTGGTGGGTGGGAGTCCATTAGGAAAATAACAGCATAGTGAACTGCTACGGGGCAGCCCCAGCCTCATCGATTCGTTGATTAGTTTGGTACTAATGAGGAGCCACACTGGGGCAGGCAATGGGTGCAGGCAGCGCACCGTGGTGCTGCAGCGTGGGGTGCTCAGCGCACCCCGCCGCCCTCCCGCCTGTGAGGCTTGTGCTACGTGCCAGCCAGCTCCTCCATAATTCAGCACAGCATCATTTATTCAGTTCTCCTGCTTCGGCGCTGCCTCTGCACAAGTGTGGTTATGAGGGATGCCAGCCAGGGACCGTGGGGCAGCATGGACAGGGCATGGGGGGCCAGATTTGTGCCAGCCCATGCTCAGAGCATGGGGGTGCTGAGTGGGGCAGGTTGGAGTGGGTTGGGAAAGCCCTTTCCCAGCTCACAGACCTGGCACGTCCCAGCATTGCGCTGGACACTCGAACGTGCAGGATTTGCAGTGAGCTGTGTTGGTGACAATGGGGGGACCCAGGCCTGGGGATGGGCTTGGGATGAAGAGTAAGGCTGGTCAGGAAGAGGACAGGGAGCTTTGGCGAAGGCTGTCCTGTGGTGTGACATGATGTGACCATCACGGGGACCCCAGCCCTGCACACTAGCTGGGTTTAGCGTGAAGGACCTGAACCTCTCTTTGTTCCTCTGAAGGAACAGAAACTGTTTGTGCAGCTGGGATCAGCCTTACAAAGCTGCTACTTGGGCATCAGTGACCCCCAAGTGTCCCCTCTAAGCAGCTGGTGCTCAGCACCATCCATGGGGACTCTTGTGTCCATGGGCTGGGAGGCTGAGCAGGACTGTCCTGATGAGTCCCCAGGGCGCCCCAATATAGGGAGTCTGGTCCTGGGGTACGTAATGGGGTGCATGTCTATAGGGTGCCCTAAGGGAGCCTGGTCCTGGGGTGCTTGTTGTCCCCATGTCCCCAAGGTGCCCGGGGCATTGTGCAGCCGCAGCGAGCCGATCCCCGCCGCGGCGGAGAGGGTGGAGCGGATAGCCCCCGGTCCCCTCCCGGCCCCCCCCGGCCCCTCCGCCCCCGCCCCGCTCCCGCCCGGCACCGCCCCCGGCCCAGGCAGGTGCGCTCGGCCGGAGCGACCCTATAAATAGGGGCGGGAGCGGCCGGCTGGGCTGGTCGCGGTGGGCTCGGCTTAGCTGGGCTTGGCTCCGCACCATGGAGATCTGGAGCAGCCCCGCCGCCTACGACGAGCTGAACGGGAACGCGGAGCCGGGGGGTGGCGGCGCCGACCCCATCGCCCGGGAGCTGGAGGAAGGTGAGGGCGGCCCGGTTCGGTCCGGTGACGCCCGGGGCGGCCCCGGGAGCGCGGCTGCGGCGGGGCCAGGGAGCGCGGAGCGGAGCTGGGGCTGGTCCGGAGCGGGTCGGGGGAACGGGGGATCGCGGTCTCTACCTGGGTGGGTGCTGTCGCCCTTCCCGTTCGTGTGTTCCCTCCTCCCTGCTGCAGGGTGGCGGAGCTCCATCCCGGGGGAGCTGCTGCCTGGTCCCGTGGAGGCCCCCTGGGTCACCCTGACCCCAGCGAGGGTTGTCACCACTCCCGTGGGATGGGGCAAGGGGTGCCCGCTGGGTCTGCATGTGCCCATGGGGTCTGCCCTTCCATGGGATACAGATCCCTGAATTGCACTGGTCCCTTCATTATGCTGGATCAGGCCCGTGGATGGGGCGGGTGTTTACATGTTTGCCAGCACTGCAGCCCCCAGTGCCTCCCAGGGCCTGCTGCTTGCTCCAACCGTAACGATGCTCATGCTCTAATTATTTCCAATTAACGGCTCAGGGGCCTGATGAGGTGCAGTTGGGGACCCCTGCAGGGAGCAAGCTCTGTTGGGGCGTGGGGAGGGGGGTGAGGCTGGGGGTGCGCTTGGCCCCTCTCCCTGCGGACGTGCCTGCTGGCGTGTGTGCCCACTGGGGTGCGGGGCCAGCACCCAGGGCGGTGGGGGCAGGATGGGGACAGGGTTGGCAAGTGGGGGCATTGCTATGACAACGGGCACATCATTACACAACCCCAGCTGGGGCAGCGTAATGGGATTTGTGTGGCTGAGCCCTCCTGTTAACCCACTTTGTCTGCCCGGCTGGGGTGCACGCCCGTGGCTGGGGACGCGGCCCAGGCACCGCTCTGCCGGGGGAAACTGAGGCGTGTGACCTTGGAGCAGTCAGACGTCAGAAGGGAGCGATCAGGAGTGGCTGTGTGGTGCAGGCAGGGCCCGGGGCTTCGTGCTCACTGCCATCTCCCTCCTGTCGCGCAGCCCCAGCGTTGCCATCTGGGTGCCTGCCTGGCTCTGTCTGGCAGCTTCTGCAGGTGCAGTTGGCAAGATTGGTGCTGGAGGGACAGACGTCCCCATCCTCGGGCCACCTCTCCCTGCCAGAGACCCAGATAGCGGCGAGGAGGAGGCAAAGCTTTTGCTGGGACCAAGCCTGATGCCGTAGCGCTGTGTGTTGGCATCGTAGGCAGCTGCCTGTTTCTGAGGCAACCTGCCTGCAGCTGCCTTTGCCCCTGGTGCTCAGAGTGCCGATGGCTGCGTTGCTGCAGCTGGAGGGACGTTGGGGTGGGTGGGAGGTGCAGCGTCCTGAAAGGATGTGCTTGGCTTTGCCTTGGTCAGCGTCTCCCTGGAGAAACTAGGGCAGGGCTGGCTCCTCGGAGGGAGATCTGGGGGAGGGGGCTGGGGACAGATTGGAGGGGACGCTGCCTGCAAGCCTGGCTCAGCGTGGTGCCACCCACCGCTATATATACTGGAGCTCCAGCCTGTTTTTCACTGGAGATGTCACCTCCGATTCTGTCTCTGCCATCTGCCTTTCCCACCCCTCCTTCCCATCCATGCATCCTGTGGCGGGGCTGGAGCTGTGTCTGGGTTGGGGTGGTGGGTTCAGTGAGGGGGGGATCTTACCTGCTGCCCCAGGGATGTGGGCAGGGTTGGGGGGTGAATTGGGAGCACCATGCTTCCTGTGATGCTCTCATTGCTTTGAGCATCCCTGCCTGCCTCTGCCCCACGCCATGGCTGGTGCTGCTAAGCAGGTAAAAGGTCCTTTTTGGTGGCCAGTGTGGAGCAGCTTTGTGCCACCTGCAGCAGCCACCTCCTGTTCCCTCTGCCGTGCAACCCTGGGGGTTGCGATGGGAAGTGGTGACACAGGGCAGGAGGCAGTGGGGGCACAGTGCTGAGCAATGCAGGGGTTCACCCTTCACCCTTCTCCCCCAGTCTTGTGCGCTGAACGGGTGGCCCGGATCACCAAGACCTACCATGACATTGATGCAGTCACCAACCTGCTGGATGAGGTATGTTGGTGCCCTCCCTGTGCACAGGCTTGGGCGGGGGGCTGGTGAGACCCTGGGGGTGCAGGGATGGGTGAGGGAAAGAGGGGACAGAGCAGGGGACGGGCCCTGGCTGACACAGACCTGCCCCTCGCAGAAGGAGCGGGACCTGGAGCTGGCAGCGCGCATCGGGCAGTCCCTGCTGAAGCAGAACCGGAGCCTGACCGAGCGCAACGAGCTCCTGGAGGAGCAGCTGGAGTTGGCCAAAGAGGAGGTAGCGGTCCCTGGGTGCAAGGTCCTGGCCTCGGTGACCTGGGGATGGACGTGGTGGCCATTTGCTGTGGAGTCCCAGTGGCCTAATGGATGAGACCCTGGATGGGGAATGCAGTGATGACCAGGGGGCAATGGCAGCACGTTGCTGCCCCGTCTAGAAGGAGGAGTGTCCAGACCTGCTGAATATGTTGAGGCCTTGCAAGCAGGAGCTAAACTACAACATTGAGGGAGATGGTAGGAGGTGACAATGTCACCCCGCATCCTCCATCGAAGGCTCACTCAATAATCAGGCCTGACCCACTTCTGAGGCAAGTGCTGCCTCACTGCCAAGGTTAAAGGCAGAAAAAGCTTATTGCCCTGGTTAGAGCCTCAGACCATTTAGGGAGTGATAGAGTGATGCTGAGGTTGGACTCGATGATCCCGAGGAGGGTCTTTTCCAACCAAAATGGTTCTATGACTGACACATGTCAATGTGCCGATGTCCCTTCCCAGATCGCCCAGCTGCGCCATGAGGTCTCCATGCGGGACGACCTGCTCCACTTCTACACCACCACGACGGAGGAGAGCGAGCCCACCTCCGCCACCTCCACGCCGTGAGTTTCAGGGTCCTTGTCCCACGGCAGCTGTGGGTCCAGCCCCACAGAGCTGGGTCGCTGCAGATGCCTGCCTGGGAGCTGTGGGGGTGGGCAGACCCATCCTGCC